>NC_047527.1:28863432-29170099 GCF_012275295.1 Melopsittacus undulatus | reverse complement strand
ACATACTTTTCAAATTAATGCATTCAACTTAAAATTGTGTAAAATTGTGT
The DNA here is from genome assembly GCF_012275295.1 of Melopsittacus undulatus. Classification (NCBI taxonomy): domain Eukaryota; kingdom Metazoa; phylum Chordata; class Aves; order Psittaciformes; family Psittaculidae; genus Melopsittacus; species Melopsittacus undulatus. The sequence continues at coordinate 29,170,049 of NC_047527.1, read as the reverse complement.
AACAGATGTAATTTGCCTCTGTGCCACTTTACAAAGGCCAGAAGGAAGTGTGTGTTACCCTGTGGTTTGCTACAAAGTATATTGAGCATCTTGCTAATTCCATCTTCTGGGTTTAGACTACTTTTCAGAGAACTCTTCAGCATCTTCAAACATGTCTCTTCATCCACCTTTCTAAGACATTCCTACTCTGTTGTATTCACTCTTCTATAAATAACCTTCAATCAGAACACTGTGTTCACAATTAACAAGAAACTTACAATTTTGTGCTTGCACTCACTACTATAAATCTTTAAATAATCTCCTAATGGAATAAATATACAAAAATAGAAAACCTGAATCCAAACTAATTCCCTGTCTCTTCCTTCCACCTACGTCCCGTGGGAAGGTGAGGACAACAGGAAGTAATTTCCTGACTTACGCTCACTCTCTACATTTGAGGCAGACACAAAGTACAAGAAGGTAAACTTTAACCCTGCTACCGATCTTATCAACCAGTTTCAGGTTTGGCAAGCAAAATGAGGACAACTCTCTTCAGCAAACACTAATCATTGATGATACTATCACTTTTATGTTTAGAAAGGCTATAAAGAATATTTATCTAAAATACACTGAACCTTTGTTGTTGGATTTTCATGAGCCTGTTTTCACATGCTTATTGCATGAGAAGATAGAGGTGAGGTTTTTGGCCAATGGCTAGTGAGAATTCTTGTTTTAATATCCATTTTTACCTCGTGAGCCTTTACCCCATCCTGGACAAAATTCTTCTATAATCATGATGACTTCTGTCTCCAGTTAATCTATATGACAAGTGTGAAAAAACCCTCAGGTTTTCAAGTCCCCTCTGCTGTTTTATATTAATCAAATCCATGATCTGTGCAAGTCATAGCCTAAACCTATACTAGAAAAAGTTTCCCCATGTACTCAAACAAGTAATAAAAAAAAATCTGCTATTTAAACCAAGATTATCACTCCAATTAATGTAAAAAATGATATATGGTAACATGTGACTGGTTAAATGATTAAAACATAACCTCAAGCCAAATGAAAATATACTGAATGCCTGAATAACTTTTTAAAGAGAAGAGCAGGTTGGTTTCTTCCTCTCCAAACAGTTTAATGTGAAGTGACCCTTTTCCAACATGATACTTAAGTCCATTTTTTAATGTTCAAATTGTTCTTTTCATAAAGATGCTGAAGGAACTTGTTTAAGCCTAATGCACAAGAACTCATTATGCAGAAACACTTCTGCTTACCATTCTTCTTCAATAACTTCATTCTTATTCACCTAGCTCAGTTGAAAAAACTCTAAAAGAATTTCATTTCTATATTTTGCTAGAAAATTTGTTGTGTTAATGGGTAACATTAAAATGACATAACATGCAGTAATGCTTGTGAGAGAAAACCATAATAACCATAAAAATAAATGTGCAGAAATATCCAATCTACGTATATCAACTACTTATGTCAATCGCCTCCCCCCCCTCTTTGTTTTCCTGCAGTTGCTGGTGGAAAAGTATCTCTCTTTCTAGTTTGCAAAACTTCTTAGAATTGAAAGCTGTAGATTAATTATTTTACATAAAGAGGTCAAGAAACTTAAAGCTACAGGTCACTGAAAACATTGTTTCTTTACTTAAAATATTCCCCTGATTGTATGAACATCCATTTTCAGACTATCTTTACTCAGTCTGCTCTGACCCAGCTCTCCTCTCCATATACTACATCTCTTCCTTTCATTTACAAACAGGAGAGAGTTCTGCCTCAAAAATATAATAGAAAACTTCTACATCATGTAGCAGAGATGACTGTACATGTTTTCTTTCTTTGCTTCATCCCATGCAAACTGACATCCTTCTTAAGAGACACCAGCATTAAGAAAGGCAGCAAGGGGCAGTGCAGCACACAGACAAGACTCAACAGCTGATGAGTTCCTCCCTTCCAAGCTGGTTCTTAACAGAGGGTGGAGGCAGAGGAGAGCTGTGTCATCTATATAAAACCAGATGACAATTCTGTTTAGCAGGTTAAACTCTTCTCCCGCTTTGTGGGTTATACACAATTTTCTCAAATGCATTAAACTCTGGGAGGATTTTAATTTGATTTTTCACTGAATCTTCAATACAAGGCAAAGTATGAGAACAAATCCATAAAAACAGACTTGTAATTTAGTGACCTTCCTACCATCCTATTTTTTATCTTTAAACTATTTTATGAAGCTAGGTTTATTAAAAAATAGGTATACCAAATGAGGTCTCCTATCCCTGAAAGGTAAATTTCCCACTGCCAATATGTCTCAGTGATAATACAATACACAAAGAAAATGAGAGAGATTACAACGAGAAAAGGCTTGTTTGGTTTCGGTGTAACCCAAGTTTGATTTATCTGCAAAACTGCAGAAGTAAATGGTGAGCTTTTAAGAAGGAAGCCAGGTCATGTAAGGTGCAAATATTAATTTCCATTAATAGTAACTTTTACTCTTTGGTAATTGGTTAAAAAATACCAGATGGCTCAAATCTCCCTAGTCTTAATCACTTCCCAAGGAATTCAAAAATTCCAGAGATCCAAACAATTGCATAAAAGCTTTCCAACAGGTCACAGAGTTTTATAATAAGCATCATCTTCATGCTGAGCCTTACACAGCCAAGATCAGAATTTTCATAGAATCATAGAATAGTTAGGGTTGGAAAGGGCCTTAAGATCATCTAGTTCCAACCCCCCTGCCATGGGTAGGGACACCTCACACTAAACCATATCACCCAAGGTTTCATCCAACCTGGGTCCTACACCTGGGCTGGGATTGCTTCAACCTTGCACTTGTCATGGTTAAACTTCATGAGGTTGGCATTAGCCCACCTCACAAGCATGTCAAGGTCCCTCTGGATGGCACTGCTTCCCTCCAGCGTACAGCTTGGTGTCATCGGCAAACTTGCTGAGGGCGCACTCAATCCCACTGTCCACGTCACTGACAAAGGTGTTGAACAACACTGGTCCCAACACTGATCCCTGAGGGACACCACTTGTTACTGGTTTCCAGCCAGACATTGAACGGTTGACCACAACTCTTTGCGTGCGGCCATCCAGCCAGTTCTTTATCCACCAAGTGGTCCACCTATTAAATTGATGTCTCTCCAATTTAGAGACATGGATGTCATGTAGGACAGTGTCGAACACTTTGCACAAGTCCAGGTAGATGACACCAACTGCTCCACCCCTGTCCATCATTCATTTATCAAAATACAAACTGATTCCACGGACAGTTAAATTCCCTTCTGTATCTGACAAGCAATGCAGACCAAAAGTTTTGTAGAGGCTTTTTGCCTTAAATGACAAACTATTTGTCCAATACTGACCACTACTGAGATACCAACAAGCTAGCTAAAACGCCAAACTAGCTATAACAACATGAAGCATGAAGGTTTCAGATCTATTCAAGCTGACTAGAAGTCCATCCTGCTCACTAGTTTGCCTCCAGCAACATAACACAAGAAACATTTAATTCCTTTCTTCTCGGCACACCTATTATTGCATAATTTAATAATCAGGAAGCTCTTAAAGTTCTCAGCCACATATTTCATCTGTACAATCATATTTAATAGCACTGATAGAGAAATTCACAGGTTAATCCTAATTTCTTTTTGGAAACCATTTAAGCTTTTTGTCTCTGATATCTCACAACAAAGCTTCATAATTCAGTGTGACATACCTAGAGATGACTATGAATCATCCATAATATTAACATTCTTTACTCACCTTCCCTATCCCCTTGATGATTTCATATTCCCTGTTTAGCCAGCCCTTTCCCAAGACAACAGACTATAGAAAACAGAACTCTTGTTGCAGGGAAGCTTGTCTGTGGCTTCATCTGTTCCTGCTTGCTTTCTCTGTACTTCTAGCAGACACTCTTTTGAAACAGAATCCTGTGTTTTATCACTGGACTATATGGAAGTGCAATTCAGATTCCTACAGCAGTAACTTGTTTTTTTTCCTCCTTTCAAGTTCCTCTTCGACAATTTTTATGCAACTTTTTGATTACTGCTGAACAGTGAACTGATTCAGAAAACTGTAATACCACCAATAATCTTCCAGGTTGCAAGAGACAACCAAGTTTATGATTCTTTATGTACGTATTTGCTGTCATTTTGCACTTCATGACATGAAAACTAACATTAGTCACTCAGTGGCTCAGGATCCTTCTCCAATACTTCCTAATCTCATTGTTCATTCCTTTGTCCAGATAACTTATAGATATTGTGAACATCAGTGTCCATAGCTGTAATCCAGCATTCCATATGTGATACGGAAATTTCCATAATCCTTCTCCCTTGCCTTTCAACCATTTTATACACGCTCCCTCATAACTACTTGTTAAATTTCCCTCTGCAAAAGACATTATTGCTTTTCCCAGTATTATTTTTATTTACCTGCTTACCACTTTGGGTTTATTACAAGCAATATCAAACGTCAGACTTACTAATCTCTAGTTTCCAGACTCCAACAGTCAAGCACTTTATAAAAGGTGTCAAATGCAGTAATACACATTCTACTAAAAAGTAAAGTAGATGCAAGCATTATATGGTCTTACTCCACAGCTCAGCAATTTTACATTTTAGTTCCTTTAAAATTCTTGAGGGAATGCTGTTTGCTCTAATTAATTTCTTACTCTTCATTTGTAATGAAGCTTTAGATGAAGACAGCTAATCAGACTCATTCCTCAAAGAATCTCTGATACAGAAACCTCAATCTTCTTATTTCTCATGCTGGAAAAGTTTTTTAGAATCAACTGCTTTGCCTCTAGCAACCTGCTTACTAAAATTCTCTTTTTGTCTATATTAAAATTATTTTACATTTAATTTGCCAGAATTCCAGCTTTGGAAGAAAAAATGATATTGTCCAAAGAGACTTCTGTACTTCGTTGCTTAAACATATTATGTTTCTTAAACTCTAAAGCCTTTTTTGATTTGTGGATTACATTTACTTCCATAAAGCAACCTGTAAATGTATTTCTATTATTTATGTTTACATGATGTCATGTAAATTAAAAACCTTTAGTTTAATATGCATTTTAAGAACTAATTACATAATAGTGTAGGAACTTTCCATTATGAAAGCCTAACATTTTATCTTAATATAAATTAACAATATGTCAATTGTACATTTAGTACAGAGAACTTCCATGTTCTAGAAGTAAAAATGTTTCAGTAGTAAACATGGAATGAGTCTAATATTTTAAATATTACAGCTTTTAGCTAGTCATTAATCATGTGCAATTTCAGTTTTTTTTACTTAGGTTAAGATGTGATTAATTTAACAGAACATTAAATAATTCACATAATGACCAAACGCACAGCACAAATGTTAATGAAATTCCTGACTGTGTTTCTCAAAGATACCCTGCTAGAGCCTAGGAGCTTACATTACGAGTTTGGACACAAAAAAACTCCAACAAATCCACAAGCAAAGTTGAATCACATACCAGTTTGCAATATCTTTGTGAGCTACTAGGTTCTGAAGGAATGCTTGTAGGCCCAGCTGTCGATCTTCCAAGAAGTCAGGATTATAATTATCCTTGAACCATCGCTTTGGTGGAAGGGCCAATCGAAAGCCCGGAAACATATCTTTTAGCTGAAATAGAAACCATATCCAAAGAAAACCAAGAAAGTCTTGATGAAATACTGAGTTTGATAGAGCACTGACTTCACTCATCACAGGATTTTTCTGTCTTCTGTTAAATTCAAGCACAAGTTATTCTCAACCATAAATACAATCCAAATTATAACATAAATTATGGACAGTTCAGCTACTTGTTATATTGCCTTGCACACCTCTCAAATTCATCACATAAAAATAGGAATGAAAAACTTTGCTTTGTTACTTAACATCTTGAGTCTGTATGTAATGCGTTTGAGTCAGTAAATATAAGAAAACTGTATGTAAGTAAAAAGTCTCAGATGAGTAAGCATTTCAGTGGGGTTTCTGCTAAAGTATTCAGGGACAGTAGGTACTGAATAAATAAACGCCCATTACAGACCTACAACTCATCTTTTTTGGGAAGCTGGCAAAATAATGTATAACACTTGCAGGAGGTACTTCCAGTAAAGAGTAGCTCCTTGAGCACCCAGAATATTAAAATTTTAACATGCACTGAAGTGGCATGAACCCTGGTACTAACAAGCAAAATAGTATTTTTTGAGTTACTTAAATAGTAATGGGGTATACATAATGTCAGAAAAACCTAGAATTTTTCTCAATGCAAAAATTGAATATACAAATGAAGCATAAAATTATGATGGACCTGTCCAAGGATTCCAATTAATTACTTTTCTGATATACATGAAGAAGCAAAAAAAAAATTTATGCTTTCATAAAAAACTATTTTAGATTCTTTTTCTTAGAAGGGATGCTTGACAGTAAAACCGCAGAGGATTTACAAACAGGGAAAAGCAAATAAGTTTTACAAAATCTAATGCTCCTCCAACTGCCACAGGAATTGTTTAAGCTTTTTCTGAAGACAGGATCAAGCCAATGTCTGTCAGGGATGTCCTGCATACATCTAATACAATTGCATGAAGGTTGTAGTGACAGGGATTCCAGAATCTGCTTTGAAAACAGTTTATATAGCTGCAAGCTGATTCTTCCGTGGGTGGCTAGTTCTTGGTATGGCAAAATTTTAGCCTTCTGACAATAAGTTTTATTTAACTACTCTTCATGGACTCATGGAAAATGCTAATGAGCAGCTCTTTCAGCAAATCTAGTTTTTAAAAGTTAACTAGAATCTCTCTACAGAGTTTAAAGGAAGAGCTATGAGAGGGGATCACCCTTGCTCCTAAGTACCGTTTCACATTATAAGAAGGATGTTTTTTTTTTTAACATCATAAGTATTACATATTATCCCATTAGTATTGTATATAGCCCATGATAACTACTAGTTTATCGAATGGTTTGCCAAAATGCTGCTCTTTATTTCTGCATTTAATTATTTATGTTTTCTTCTTGCAAATTCATCCTGATTGTAGACTCTTCCTGATATTTTTAAGTTTAGCTTTGGTCATCCACAGTTCCATCGTCTCTTACTAAGTTACAATTAGTACCTTGCATATGTAAGCATTCTTTATGTTCCACACACCCTCTTAAGTTAATGAAATACTGAATAGAACTGAACCCAGAAAACAAAATGAATTCCTGTGTTAGCTGAAGAGAGGACCACAGCTAACCATTGCTGTGAAAAGGTTTTCAAACACAGGTTTCTGCTTAATGGTAATTTCACCTGTCTGGTTATGTAATCATGTAATTTACTTCTCAGGAAAGAGTATGCCTACCCACAGATTACTCCTTTTGTGGATGAAGAGAATATGAGAAAGCTAGCTGGTGTGAGCAGACTAATTTTCAACAGCACAGTCCTGGGGCATTCTTTCTTGAACGTTCCTCAGACATAGCAGGAAAAACTGTGGGTCAGACAAGTTAAGCTGGCTCTGATTGCTCACTTGGATCCATCTTCTCTAGATGTTCTTCCCCTACATCACCACATGACAGATTATACATGTCACATAAGGCTCAGCCTCAGCTAGAAATGGTTCTTAAGACTTCTTGGTTCTTAAGACTGGCCATTTCATTATTTGTTAAGACATCTCTACCAGTATTGCAATAAACTTTACAAAGTTCCTTTCCACCATTTTGGGGGACCAAATTGTATCCCTTCATATACTTCTCCAATCAACTAGATGTTCTTAAAATCTATGTGTCTAGCCAAACGACTGCATTTTAGCCTTTGTCCCATCTCCTTAAATCCTGTCATGTTCCAACATCCACAAAGATTTTTTTTGTTACTATTACAGCAAAAGACAGTGTCTCAGTTTTTACTGTAACATTTGCTATTTGCTTCCCATAATTTGCTCTCAAGTAATGATTTATTTTACTGCTTCTTTCCCTTACTCTGCTCCTTGTGAATTATAGAACTTTACCTATTGCTCTTAGCATCCTGTGACAGTCCATCTTGCATCTCAGCACTTCTGCCTTAGCCTCTAGAAGTCTGTACTACTCCCCTTGCGCTGATCTCTATTTTGTTTTATGTTTTTTTAATTACTTTTGACTTGAGATTACTACATAGCTTCTTGTGTACCCATACTAACAATATCTCATCTTTCCTTTATATTGGATTACTTTGCCATCATCTTCTATTTGTCTTCTTTCAGCAGGTATGGAGTCTTCATAACCTTTTAATTGCCTGAAAAGTAGATAGCTTTGACATCCAAATAACTTGTTGCTTATACTCGAAATGTGTTCAAGTCTTAATGTGCTGCTGCACTGATTTAATTTATACAAGGAGAGTTGAGCTCTTTTACTCCCATTCATTTCTATTTTATTAGTGTCCCTTACTAAAAATATTTCAGAAACTACAACATTTTCTAGGATCCTATTTTGCCTTCATTTCCTTTGACACTTCAAGGAAACTAAAGACTGCTACTATTAAGTACCCTAGTTGCTTCTGTTAGCTGAGCTGCATTCATTTATCCAGTCCTGATTTTATCCTCACGTACTCCTATTGTGACACTGTTCCTATTCTCACATCTCCATTTTTAGCCACTGTCAAAGTCCAACTCTCACTTCAGTTAGGATTGGTAAGTATATGCCTGAAACTTACAAAACAAACTGCTCTTTTGTCTTTACCTTGTCTTCCTGAAAAAGCCATTCCCTCCCTCGTAATACTTGAAACCAATTCACATAGTGATCACAGTGATTGATTATTCAATTCAGTTGCTAAGTTTCTATTACCATTTCAGGGAATGAATAATTTGCCACTAACATCACGAAGGATGATGAGGAAAAGGTTTTATAAGATTGTATATTTCTCCTGTTTATACTAGATTTCTAAGTGACACGGTAGACAAAAAGCTGAAAGTATACACATGCAACTTCATGTCTATATTTGTCATTAGAGAAAAAGGATTTGCAAGTGTTGCACCATGTCTTTTGAACCACCGATGTGCGCATATAATCATTTACTCCCCAGCTCTTAAGACATTATGCTTCTTATAATATAGAAATGCCAGCTCCAGGAACAGAAACATAAACATAATTCTGAAGCTTCTACAGAATTACTGAATAGGAACATAATAAAAACTTATATTTTCATCTGAAAGATGAAAAAGCTTGTCAGTGACACATGGGAAAAATAAAATTCTTCATTTCAAACAGAAATCCCAATACCTATAAATCATGCCAGAAAACAAAACATTTTTTTGTCAAAGATTTGACTAAGACTAATGACTTCACTTGTAAAACCTAAATACCTATCGTAAAATGATAACCTGTGGCATTTTATTTTTTTGAACTACTGATAACCACATTATAAGTCAGTGCACATACGCCAGTTCTTGATCTTTATCTGACACAGGTCACCAAAATATAAACTATTGTATGGCTTGACTTCTGAAATTTGGGTTGAAATCCCCAGAACATCATCAACTCAAAAGAAATTAGGCTTTTGCCAACACCAAGGCGTTCCTAGCCTAAAAAGATATCCAAACAGTCCAAACCAAGAACCCAGAGAAATGTGTAAATTGAAGTCCATATTCAAAATTTCAGCAGAATTAAATTCTTTGTTGGTTAGGCACAAAGATGCAAGGAGAAAAGGTATAAAAAAAAACCCCAACCCTTACTATGTTTTGTATGTTTATGCTTCTATATGAATAATGCTAAATGTGATAGCTAAATGCTATTTACCAATTAATAAAACTTGTGCTTTTTAGGCCAAACATTTTTTTGCTTTCAAGAGTCCTAAAAATATTCAATTGCTGACACAACTCCTGTTTACCTGGGGTCTCTGTCCTCAGCTTTAAAACTCTGATATAATATTTCACAATTCACTTCAAAAGACACTGAAAACAACTGAAGATTGACCAACACACAAGGAACTTATGTTCATGAAACTTAAGTTCTACCATGAAAAAACCAACTTGTTGCACTGAGGATGACTGAATAATTACTCTATCAGTATCCAAGCCCACAATTCTTTTTCTGCGCAGAGAATACAGCTATTAAAGAGTTAACTTCCTTTACTACATGCTCATGTATGATGCACACTAACAGTGTGAGAACTACTTTCTTTAACGCTAGCTGTATTTTGTCTTTGAAAATATAAGGAATCATGTTTTCCATTCATTTAGTATGTGTTGTATAGGTAGTGAAAAAAGAAAGCAAGAAAAGAAGTGACAAAAATGTCAGACACAAAGAAAATGGAACATGAAAGAAGACTGAGGTACGTTAGCTGAAAATTTCTCAGTATAAAATTCTCACCTTGTCATTAAGCCTGGAGAAGTCAGTGTATCGTCTGAAAACCACCCAACTTTCATCGGGACTTCTTTTTACCAGTATTTTGTATACCTACGTGGAAAAACAGGAATATCAGAAAAATGTGCAGGATTTCACACTGCATTAGCAGGAAGGCTGAAATTATTCTCTTTTTCTTAATGAAACAAAACTTAAGGATTATTTTCTTTTTTAATCCAGAATCTCCCCCAAAACAAACAAGCAACTTAATTTTCAAATAGTATAAATTCATTTCAGAATTTAAGGAAGGAATTTCTATAATTCACAGATACATTTAGCTATTTTCTGTCTGTAAAAAGGGCTTGTTAAATTTCATCCAGATTTCTTCCTCAGGAAACAAACAAACAAACACAAGTCTCAGCTATGAAAGTGGTGTGGTATGTTTTAATGATCTATCTTAACATTTGCCAAATTATAGTTCTCTCATTAATCCCTGAGGCCAATATGTTTTTCAGATGACTGTAACAATCAGGTACTGCATGTTGTATTGTTTTACAATGTCTTATCTAACCTGCTTCACGAGGAAAAGCAATGCAGGATAAAAATAACATCCTCCTTTTGTTCTGTCTACCTTGAACATGAGGTTTTGTCTTTGCAGGCAAAATATGACCATTTCCCTAGACAACTGCATCAGAATGATTATGTTAACATTGTAGAACTGAAGTAATATAATTTGAATCAGATTTAGGAGACAATAGCACAGCAGTACCATTCTCCTATTTAAAAGCAAATGGGTTAATAAATAAAACAACAATGTTAAAAACAAGTATAGAATTACCTTTTAGGAGGACAAATACTCAAATGCCTGAACACAATGAATGTAACCACACACAGCTTCAACTACAAAATATTAAACAGTGTCTAGAAAAGTGGGGTTCTCATGTCACAGTCTTACTTTCTCTGATGTAAGGAAAAAGAGACTCTGCACTGGTACTGGGTTAGCCCTCCCAATCTAGGTGTTCTCTAATTAAATTTCCCACCCCCCTCCAAACACAAGTAAAAATGTCTTCAAAATACGAGGAAGAAAAAGTTATTTTTGAAATCATAATAATAAACAATCCCTTATGGGCGTTTAACCAAATCCTATTGAAAACACTTCCTCATCTGTTACATAGTAAAATCTTTCCCAGTATTTCATGTTTTCAAAGCAGGTTGTCTTAGCTGACAGATGTATTTTCTTGTTGGAATCCCAGCATGTGGTAACCCCTGTGCTAGACAACTTCTGCACATGTGTGAAACTGTTTTTAGCATTTTTACATTCCATAATATATTAAGTGGCAAACAGTTACACAAGCTACAGATAAGTACCACGCAAATTAAAAGCAGTTTTTCAACAAGTACTTATCTACTTTTTAAACACAGTATTCCACTTTTAAGCAACATCATCTGTGGAAGTCACAGACTGCAACAGAGGCAGTATTTCAGACATTAACTAAAAGCTATTAGCTTTTAAAATTTAAGCTGCAAGACATGCCTGTGAAACCAGCGTTAAAATACAATTCTTCTGTCATCTATTTTGTGTATAAATATTTGTCCAAGTGTTTTAGCTTTCCTGTCATACTGGAAGCATAAACAGTTTCATTTTCCAACAACTTCATAAAGCAGAACTGCTATATAAAACTGTGAAAATTTTGCTAGTACATAGTAAAACACAAAGCAAGAAGCTGTGGTACATGATTGAGGATTTACATGCTAATCTGTTTTCTATTCTACTGTTTTATTCTACTAAAGGCATTGCTTAAAAGTGCACATAAAGCCCAGTAATATCCAGTTAGTCTGACCCTCACTCAATGGTTTCCAAGCAAATATTAGATAAAGCCTTCACAAATTATGGCCAACTTAAAGAGCACATCTGCTTGTGATTACTGCCCCAGCCTGAACACAGTTTTCTGGCCAAAATTGAATAGTTTTGCAGTTTTTCTGTTTGGGATTTTTTTCGTGGTGGTTTCTTTTTTTTTTTAGATTTTCTATTAATAAACAAGAAAAACTAGACTGTTACAAAAACAACTGTCAGTTCCTTCACACATGATCTTACAAAAAAACCCAAGCCAAAATTAAAACTAATTCACACAATTCCAGTCAACCCTGAAATGCCTTATTCTGCAAATATAAACATTCAATGAAGATATGCCAATATTTAGTAACAATCTCTGGCTGATTCAGCATGTCATTATAATTTCTAGTTGGCTAAAAATACTCCAGACCAAAAGGTCTAACTGAATATTCCAGCACCACTCACTCTGAGACCAACTGCTTACAGACTTTTTTCAAACCTGGGTTTTCTCTCTCCTAAGCTTCAGCAGCCATGTTCTCCAACATCCACTACCATTTAACTCCTGAAGTTAATACATGAACCAGCTTAACTCCTTCAGATTCATGTTTTCAGAACTATGAGATGTTAAACTAAAAAAAAAAAAAAAAACCAAAAAACCCCCAGAAAACTTCAGCAGTTGAGTCTCCTCTCTTTTACAAGTGATGTCAAGGTAATTTCCATAGTCTTATCTCATTGATTTTCCACTACAGAAGCAACCAAAATTTCCAGCAATTAAAATTGCTTATTTTAATGCACAATAGCAAGCTTATTTTCAACATGCAGCTGAAAACAGCTAATTACGTGCTTTCAGGAACAAGCACAGAAGTGATTTCAGAGAGAACAAAAATACATCTAAACATTTTAACCAAGAAGAATGTTTCATATGTACTGCAACCTGGCCTTCTAAAAAATGAGGAGTCCAAGTTTCATTTTAACTACAGCTGAAGAACATCTTACATGTACACTGAAATCTTCCTGCTCATATTTTCAGACTAGCCCTTGTCAATATAACAATCATGCTATCATGAAGTTGCTAGAAACTGAAACACTTAAAAAGACAAACCATTATTCTCAAATAATTAAAAAGTAGCATTAATTCTTTGTAAAAAAAAATCCCTTTCTTTATTAGTATTTCAACTGTCATGAGGCCATTAGATTCCATGCTTTTCTAATCTAAGAGAAAATGGGAGAAAAAAGTTTGTCTGCTATTTCCTCCTTCTCACCTGCCTTACCTCTCCTAAAGTAACTTAATTGATAAATAGTAAGTAACAACTTCCATCAGTCCCGCAAGCCTTGCTGAATTAGCTCAAAATGTTCCAACCACATTCACAAAAACAAATGCATTAATATATTTATGGCATGTAAAACATATTGAATCATCAACTATAATATACTTTGCTAAAAAAACCCCAAAACCAAAAAAACACAAAATGAAAAAACCCCAAAATACAGCAATATAAATCAGTTAAGCTGGTGTTCTGTCATGCTATATTGCATGTGACATCCCACTGATGTTTCCAGCACGGATTTCCCCTTATAAGAAACTAAACCTAGCAATGCAAGAAGCTGAAACCTATGTGTTTACACTTTAATGCAAAATATTCTGTTACTAATAATTGTAAAAGGCAAGTATCAGGGTGTCTTAACATCCATTTCAAATAAAAGACTACATTTTAAGATGTTTAACTATCTAGAATTTCTACAAGTTCAGTCTCGCAAGGAATTGTAAACTTTGCAAAGAATTCCTGACTATTCCAGCAGAAATTTGAAGTAGAATAAATTCCTCCTATTCCACATAAACAATTACAGGAAAGACTGCTTACAAGTCCCTGTTTTCCCACCTGTATGACAGGAATTACATTTTCCTATTAGACAGCAATACTTAGAAGCTAAATTGGTATTTGTAAAGTACCTGAACTGTGGGATTAATTACTGAAAGATAATGCAAAGTACATTCAATTGTTACCTTGCCATTACATGATGAACTATCCCCAAAACTTACAGTGAATTTTGCCCTTTCCTCCATCACCTCATAACCCAGTATAGTAGGCGTGGACGGTCGATCTTCCCAGCTCCTGGAATCTGTATTCTGCTCTATTTCTTCTGAAGGCTGCGTACAGTATTCTATGGATGTGTCCATACCTGTAAATTTAGTCCTAACAAGTGGACTATTACACGCAGATGATGTAGAACCAATCTGGTCAGGCACACTCATCTTTTTAAAACTACCAATTGTAGAGTCCTCCAACTGTCCTTTTGAGGAACTGGAACTCGTTGAGATGCTCCCAAAAGAAGAACTTCTTTGGTTTCTGTTTGTAAAGCTGGATGAGGAGCTTCCAATAGGAATAGGAACAGGAACGTATGGTGTTGCCATCCTTCATGAAAAAAAGATTCAGTTTTTGGCCCAGGAGTTTAAGGTTCATTCAATGTATAAGTCATGTTTTCTCCTCTTTTCAAGAGCAGTATCTGCAGTGAAGGACAGAAAATATTGCTGTAATTTTAAATGAAAGCAACACTAAGATACTGCTTTGGAAGATTCTGTAGGAGTACTGATGCTAAGCATTTTCATAAGGAATTTGGCTTCATATAAAAATGCTGCTTTTAACTGTATTTCTGCAGCTTGGCAGACAGCTTTACAGTTCTGAATTTCACAGCTACTAGAATAAAAATGACAGAATGTTAAAGTAAGATTACAAATGAGAAAAATGGTTTTGTCCTTCATAATTCACATGCTATTTTTTGTTGTATTGAAAAAGTCAGCAATTTTGAGGCACTTAAGAAGCTGGTGTAGTTTTAGTGACTGTTTAGAACAAACAGCACAAAAGGTTTTCTCAGAATTGCTTCTGTAAGATATCGGGAATAAACTACACAAGCCAAACATGCATGCAACAATACACAGGATATGAATCAAAAGATAACACAGTAAACAATTTAGATGAGGAATGTATCTGAATATATTACATATGCAGTGAAGTATAATGGCCCTGTTTCCAAAGCCAAATCCTTTTTCAAAACAACCCTGTTGCATATGCTGCAGGCATTTGTAACAATGTTAACTGGACACATTTTCTGTAGCTTGAATTGGAGCAATAAAGTTTTACAAGCATGCACATCAAATGCAGCATTGTAACAGCAGCTAGTTTCCCATTCCAGCAGATTAAAATATTTAAAAAAAAATCAAAACAAAACAAAAAGCAGGTTCAGGGGAATTTTCTTTTTTTTCCTCAAGGAAACAATTACAAGCCAAAATTAATCTTTTGCACGCATGTGTGTACATTTCTAAAAAAAAAGAAAAAGCAAAATAAAATCCAGACCGTCATCTCAAACTGCCAAAAATGCACCATCTCCTCATTTTAACAAAATACCCAAAGAAGAGGTCTTACAAAATACAAATTAGATGCCACCTCTTTGGATTAATAGGATTTGAGTCATCACCCATTTCACCTAAGAGTACACTGATCAACCACAAGGCTCCGGGAGGCTCTGAAATGGGAAACCAACCTGATTCACATCATATACAGAATCAATCTTCTACTGAAGCAAAACCAAATGAGCTTCCTAATTGCCAAGGTGAAGTGATTCTTTCATTCTCTTGCTCTAAATAAATCTTACAGAACATAAATAAGGAAGTAAACATGAAATGGACCAACATCAATAAGAGTGAAAAATGTTTATGAAAGAATTCTGTGAATGAAGGAAAGAACAAACTTTCTGTTCTTTCAGCTCCATGGGGAAATCTTCACACGCTGCAAATATCAGAAATCTTAGGGAAGTTAACCAACAAAACCAATTTAAAACTAGTAGCGAGTCCTTGAGAGCAATTCTTCACTGTGGGATGAAGCTGGACACTCAGCAGCACCAGAATAGAAATGTCAGTATCATAAAGCTCTGCTGACTTTGCTGGTGTGGTACAGGATTTGGACTATCCAGCAGCTTCTGTTGCAGGATAGTCCTGTGCTGGGTTGTGTGACTTAACCCCAGGTGTCAGACAGGTGATCTGCTTCAGCCTCACAGTTTGAAAGAACCAAGTCACTGCTGTGACTGGGACAAGACATCCTCTTGGAACTACACAAAGATCTAAATCCCTTTTTCCACCTGTATCTCAGTAAGTGAACCTGTTTTCTGGCTCAAACAATAAACTTTGCAATGTTTTTTTTTTAATAGAGATGTAAGTATCAAGGCATGAAACATTCTCTGGTAGATTTTTCTCTAACAATACTCTCATCTGTATAGAACATTGAACAAGGTAACTCCTTTTCTCACTTGCCACTTCAGTGACGCTTTCATGTTACCAGCATTAGGAATGCCCCACCCAATCATGGTCCTGGGAGGTGTGGGATTAAATCCCTATCAATAGAAGAATCCAACTGAGTCCAGATTTGCAACAAATCAAAGGATCTGAAATGAAAAAAAGTGGTTATGAGCTTCTGCTGTATGACTTTATGAATCTGTACCAGGAAGGGAAAATAAGGCCACATCTCAGGGCATCTGATGCTGTTCATCCAGGGGTTCATGGAATTTCAAAAAGAAAAAAAAAGCCTGTGCTTTTCATCACTTTTTAGGAAAACAAACCAACCCAAAAAAAATCACAAGCCACAATGACATTTTCAGCAGTTACAGTACTTGTGGACTATGAGGATGCTATGATGCCGGAAGAGGCGGCCCAGAGAAGTTGTGGCTGTCCCATCCCTGGAAGTGTTCAAGGCCAGGCTACATGGGGCTTTGAGCAACCTGGTCTAGTGGAAGGTGCCCCTGCCCATGCCAGGGGGTTAGGAACTAGATGATCTTTAAGGTTCCTTCCAACTGAAACCGTTCTGTCATTCGATGAACAGTGCAGTTTCTAGAATGACTTCTTTCTTCGAACTGAAATGCCAGTCAATAACTTACTATCTTGAACTTACTACTGATCTTAAATGCACATTGCATTACTGAAAGGCTATACCTATACTGACATGCAAGACAGCTCTACCTTGCACAATAAGGCACTTGGTGTTAAGAATCCAACACCTACACTGTACATGCTTCAGCAGCTTTTATAAAAAACTAGCTGTAATTTGGTACCACTGACTGAAAGCTTATTAACAGCTATATTAGGGCTGCTCCCAGGGTACATTTTCTGATTTAGTTTCTCCTGTGCTTTGCAAGATCATCCCAAATTGTGAGCCAAAGGGTATTAAATGGTGATAGTCACAATATTTGCTTCTGAATGACATTCTTGACTCAATCTGACACAGTAACATATAAATAAAGAGAAGGGGCTGTTACCACCAGTGTCACCCTCAGATTCCTGTAACTTGGAAGAGTAACAGAAGAGTATTCTTTGACTAACAGAAATGTCAGGTCAAGTGAGCGAAGGGCACACTGTGTCATTTGACTTTTTTGGTCTTTTTTGGGGATCAATGAAATAGAAAAAGAAACATTACAAAGACTTACATTAGACCTTACCAGACTCATAAATACATGCATATGCATATGTGCGTAAACCCCTCTTAAACTGAAAAAGTATCCCAATTTTGAAGTATCTAAAATACTTACATGCTGTGAATCACAACAGTTTAAAAATCACATTAATTTGCACTTTATGAAGGCTAAATGTTAGAAAAATAATACAATGCTCAAATGAGGGTCACACCCTTAGGACTCAAGCCTTTGCTACGAACATGGAAACTTTCTACCAATTCATGCCATAAAAAGGAAGAGAAAATAGTTTGATAAATCCCCCACTTTTAGACAAACTGTATCACTCCTTGCTTACACTGGTGCAGTGAGGAGTGAAGATGTAGGTGCATAGCCTACTGCTGCCCAAGCTTCACCATGGACTGGCCTCACATATCACTGCACTGAAGCAGTGGAATGATTGCATCGCACCAACTTTCAAAACAAACGGGTCACTTGTAACACCCAAGCGCTAATTCAGCGACTGCACTCTCTTTCTTATCTAGATATTTACTTACTCCACTTTTTGTAAGAATATTGTTTCCTGCTCAGAACCTGTATTTGGTTTAGCCTGATTCCCAGCTGTAAGTTAAGAATGAAATGAAAGAACAGCTGCTGGAAGTATTGAACTGCTAGAGCTGCAACAGGGCAGGATGGAGTCCCAGGTACCAGCCTGACACCAACTCACCCTACCAGGTGTTTACAACAGCCACCTCCCTTCTTGTGGGTGAAGCAAACAGGCTGTAATAAAACCACTTAAAAAGGGTTTGCCTCCAGCTTGCAGCTCTTGCAGTTCCAAACCCTTTTAAGCTAATGGTTTGTATGTTCAGTGAGAAACACGTAAGTCATGTGATTCAAAGATAGCAAATTAGAAACAAAACAATCCTTAGTTAACAGGTCTAATTGAATTTAGAAGACTTTTAACTATGCAATACTATTTGTGATCTGGTTACATATATTAAGGCAAAGCAGTCAGGTTGGCCTCTGCTGCTTAGGATATAAGTGTTACCATGGAATGTCAGCTGAAGAACTAGTGGCATATTTAAAGAAGCAACTTTCCGAGTTAGGTTTTCAATGTATCTATTTTGAAAATAATCATTTTGTGCCGAATTCAAATAAGTTACTTCACAAGGTATTCCACCTGTTCATGAACTCAAGTTTGGGGCCTACTGACCTCACCTCGCAGACAAAGGGGGCAGTTCCTGCCCTGAAGAGCCTGCTACCAAATTAGGACCAACGGAAGATGAACCTCGCCGTCCCTTCCCCCAGCTCCGGGGCAGGACGTGCTCACAGTGCCTACCTCGGCCTGTGATTTAGTGCTATTTGACATAAGAAAACCAAACAGCCCCGGCAGTTAACTCCCGGCCCACCTCCGGCACGGGCACAGCCCGAGGCGGGGGGAGCGCGGCGGTTACGCCGGCGTCCGCTGCCGCCCGACACGGTGGGTCTGTCACGCTCACCGGATGCCGCTCGCGCAGCTTTACGTAACTTCGGGAGCGGTCACCGGGCCCGACGTGCCGTACCGCAGCTGCACGGTACGCCCTGCACGGCCGCAAGGTTCCGGGAACCGGCTGGTTTCACCAGGGCGCCGAGGACTCATCGCTGAGCTGAGGCTCCTCCGCCCCGCCCTGGTAAGACAGCTCCGTCCTCGGCGTCCCGCCCCGCAGCCCGTGCGGGCCCCTACCACCCGCGGCGCCCCCCACCGGCAGGGGCCGGCGCGCCGCCTCCACACAGGTGCGGGACCTGCGCCACCGGCCGGCGCGGAGCGGCAGCGGCGAGGCCGATCGTGCCCGACGCGGGCGGTGGAGGAACTCGGCTCCCAGCCCGAGCTCCTCTCGGAGCCAGCCTCTCCCTCGCACCGCCAGCCTCCGTCCCTCCAACAGCAGTGCTGCCGCCTCCTGTCCCACTGGTCCCCGCTCACCTGCTGCCCGCCGCGCTCGCCTCCTTCTGCCGCGTAACGCAGGGGCAGTCCCTCCCGCTCGGGCGGCCTGGCCCGGTCCCGCCCCTCCGCGCGCCCAAAGGGAGGTGCGCGGCGCCGGAGAGGGGGGAGGAAGGCGGCGAATCGGGCAATACCTGCGGCGCGTGGCGGCAGGGGGCGGGGCAGGAGCAGAGGCGGGCGGGGCACACCGGTAAAGCCTGCACTTCCCGGCAGGCAGCGTGGGGTAGCTCTTGAGAGGGTTGGTCGCGGTGTATTTTGGGCGCTGTAGTTTCTTGGCCTTGTGGTGCCTTCTGGGACTTGTAGTCCTGAGGCGCGGGTGAGGGGAGTGGGGCACCGGCCGTCACCGCGCAGGAGAGCGGGGAGGGGTTCCGGGGCCCCCGGCAGCCCCTCGCCCGGCCGGTCTCCCTCCGTGAAAGGCAGGATGGAGCTGGGAGGGATGGGGCCTGCAGGGCGCGGAAACTCAGGGTGCTAACATGGCTTAGCGCCATCGTATGGCGGCGTAACAGGTGTAGTGGTGGAGCTCCGCATGAAATGTCAGGGTAAACGTGATTAGTGAGGGAGGCAGGAGACCACTGTTCTTAAATGGTGGTGGGAATTGAACAGTGTCTTGCTATCTCGTAGTGACCTAGGAATGCGAACAGAAATATGATACTCTGGGGAAACATAGCACAATTTGTCTTAAAAAGTACTTTTATTTTATATTCTTTCTACATCACATAAAAGCATAATACCTACCATTTCTTATAAAGTTCTTCTGATGAGTTTTCATCCAGAGGTTACCACACATCTGCTTCTCTGGGGTTGTGTCCCTTTCCTCTCTCCCCCCCATTTTTGATCTTTTATAGGGAAAGTAGTTTCTAATTTTACAGAAGAGCAGCTGTACCTACTGCCCAATATCTGTCTCCTGTTAGTGGGTCTGGATGCCATTAGATGCTTCTAGGAATATACTGTACCTTGTTCAAATACTGTGAAACTGATCTGCCTGTTTATGATAAACCTGATACTTTCTGCAGGGCATGGGCACAGAGGTAGCATAGCAAAACTGTGCTAGTAAGGTGATCTGATCTGTTATTGCAAACAGTAGTACAGGTCTGTTGCGTTAGCCATATTAATATGTTCTGCTCTGGGGTCTACTGTTACCTTCTGAGGGTAATTCTTCTGCATTGGTAATTATATTCCTAGAGTCTTAGAAAATTCCTTTTTTTGTTCTATAGTTGACGATGGCTAAGCAGTAGTATATTCTATGGGTGTTTTTACTGTAAATTCTTATTTTGAAGTTTTCTACCTTCACCAAACTACTTTTTAAAAACAAATGAGATATTTTTCACCTCTAGAAATATTTTATATTTATAAATGCATGTTTTTAAGTTTGCTAGTCAGCTGTCCTAACAGCTTGTGACATGATGTAGAGGTTAAAATGTTTGATGCCCCCCCCGCGATAGTGAGGTCAGTTCTTACTGTGACACTGTTAATCAAGCAAGAATCCTATCCCAAACCCTTTGAAGAGAACAGGATGTTTTTTTGGCACAGTGAGCAGGTATAGGAACAAGGCATGAGGCTGCATTACTTTGGTCATTTGGAAATTCCAAGGAAGTTAGTGGGATTTTCGGCTGCTGAGGAATGTGGGCTCGGTGCCTTCACGTCACAAGGCACTATCCACCCACGAGGTCGTCAGGAATGACTGTTGCTTTACTGGTGTGAGAGAAACTGTGAAGGATTAAGGTGAATTAAAATTGGGTCTGTGCCCCTCCTTGTTTTCTCTTTACAGTAGTTCTTCCCTGTGTACTCTGGCTATAGCAATCCATAAAGCTCTTTGAGACTGCCTTTCTTCAGCCGCTTGTGTTAAGTAGAAAATCTGTGGCTTCCACTGCAGGCTAGATGAGCCACCCTGTGGCAATACCATGTATTTCACCTTTATTGAGTCGAAAGGACAACAAAACTGGTTACTGAATGTGTTCAGGCACTGGAAACTATTAGCTGCTTTTTTTCTGCACATACTCTTACCAGGTGCCATTCATGTCCTGCTTCCATCCACTAGTTATTTGGTTCTCCAGAGGACTGGCATGTATATTCTAGGCCTGATCAAAATCTATCAGGCCGTCATAATCCTTTGTACCAAATACATGATTTTTGCTAGTGCTAACTGGTTAGCTTGCTTAAGTTAACATTGTTTAGGGAGTAGGACTTGCAGAATCAGAAAAGCCAATTAATGTCAAAGAACTTTATGCAGCCTCTGTGAACTTCCCATCACTTCCTCTTCTGGGAAGATGGATACAGAAACTGCGAATCACGTAACTGGTGGTTCAGCAATTCAACCTTCTGTTGTAAAAAATATGTAAATAATCCTGTGGGTGAGAACTCTGCAATAATCTGTTATTGAATTAAATACAGTTTCTGCTGTGGTAGCTGAGGCATAATGCCATATGTTTTTGAAGTCACACCTGCCCTCATCATGTGAAACAGCAAGGGTAGATTTTTTTCAATCACATTAAGTGGCTTTAGGTACTCAGATCTCATTACTTTTCATTTGGATGTGGGCACTCAAATTCCAATGTATTTTTGAAGAATTTAGGTATTCAATCCCATTATATTTCAATGGGATTTGGGCCTTTCTCTCTCAGGGTACAGGGAAATCTGACTTAGAGGTTTTTTGTTTTATGACAGAACCGCAAATTTTCTTTCTCAGCTGCACAGCCTTCAGCATTAGAAATTACAGAGTTTCCCCTAAAGGCAGTTCTTTCTGTAATTCCTCCCAGATGCAAAATCGACACAACTTTAAAGAAGTACACATGAATATTTTGAAAGTAGACATAGACATTTGAACTTTGAATTTCATAAATGAGGGCATCTAGATCCTGAGCTGTAATTCTATAATACTTTAAGCAGTTGGCCATGTCTTTCTGATGTGTCTCCACTTCACAGATATGGTATTAGCATGTGAACATTTTATATTTAAATACTTCTTATGTCTGTGTAGTGCTACTTCAGCACATGTTCAGAAGCATCTTGGCTTTTAAAGGGGTGAAAAAAATGACCTTTTATGCATACCTTTTGGGAGCTCCTGTCCTTGGAGGTAATTCTGGAGTGTCAGATACCCAGTAGTCAAAAAGGACTGAGGGAAAGGTAAGAGGTGGGTTTTAAACTCCATCACTGTCTGGCTTTTTGCAGGTTTGGTCTGATTTTCACTGATTTGCTGCTCTGTGACTGGCAATGTTCAAGTTTATGTTGAAACCATCATGAGGTATCTCACACAGTGTAGGTTTCTGGAAGCCTGCACTTCTTGTTTGAAGTATCATGCTGAGGACTGGACTCTCTCAAAGTCCAGTTCTCTGTTAGGTCTAGATCTTTATGGCTCCTAGGACTTTATTCTAGCTCAGGTTTTGGATTTCAAACTTGGTCTTTGTCCAAAGCACTTGGGTGTGAAAGACTGATTGTCCCTTTGTCTCCTGACTAGTTACTCTTCAGCCTGGTATATTATCTTCTGATACAGAGTACACTGTCATCAGGTTTGTGGACAATTAAAAGCTGTGAGGAGTGACTGATATACCAGGTAATTGTGCTGCCATTCAGAGAGGCTTCAATAGGCTAGAGAAATAGACTGTTAGGAGTCTCATAAAGTTCAACAAAGGGAAATGCAAAATCCTGCCCCCACAGGATAACCAGTAGAGGTTGGGAACTGGCCAGCTGCAGAGCAACTTTGCAGAAGAGGCCCTGGGGGTCCTGCTGGACACCAGCCTGAACATGAACCAGCATCATTTGCTTGCAGCAAAGAAGGCTAACAGTGTCCAGGGCTGCATTACAACAAATACTGCCAGCAGGCTGAGGGAAGTGATCCTTGCCCTCTGCTTAGCACTGGTAAATGACATCTGGAGCACCGTGTCCAGTTCTGGGCACTCCAGTACAAGTGAGGTATATACGGACATAATGGAGCAAGTACAGCAAGGGGCTATAATGATGATGGTGGGCTTGAAGCATCTGACAATGAGGAGAAGCTGTGAGAGCTGGGATTGTTCAGCCTGGAGAAGGTTCAGGGATGTCTCATCGTTGTGCAGAAATACAAGATGGGAAGTTGCATAGAAAGCTTGGAAGGAGCCAGCCTTTTCTCAGTGGTTCCCAATCACAGGGCAAGGGGAGCAAATGGAAATACAGAAAATTCCATCCAAATATAAGAAAGTACATTTTACTGTGAGAGTGATCAAGCACTGAATAGGCTGCCCAGAAAGGTAGTTGCTTAATGATATTTAAAACCTGACTGGGCACAACCCTGTGTAAGCTGCTGTAGCTGACCCTGGTTTAAGCAGGCAGATGGCTAGGTGATCTTGAGAGGTCCCTTGCAACCTCAGCCCTTCTGTTATTCTGTGAGCTTAGAGGCCTGCTGTCCTGCTGTTGCTGAAGAACAAAAAGATACTAGACTCTGTTTCTATTTCTGTTTTCTTAAAAGCATCTAAAAGCATCTGCTCTTGAAAGAGTATGGGAGAAAAAATTGTTCTCCCCATTTGCTGTTGTGTGATGAAATAAAATTGAACTTGTGGCAAGCTGACAGGTAATCTTTGAATGTACTTTCTGATACTTATTTTCTGAATAAGTGTGGGTTTTTTCTCCTCCCTTTTCTTCCCTGTAATCAATGTGAAAAGAATAGAATATTGTAAGAAAAACCCAGACAGCAGAGAATAAAAAATTGCTGTTAATTGAATAGTAGACTACATGGTTTCTTTTCAATCTAAATACAGTTATTATGGCAGAGATTTCAGGCATTTTGATTGAGGAGTTGTATTCTTGTGCAATAATGACTTCATTACATGCATTTAAAGCTTCAAGTTTAAAAATGGTTAGTTTGCTCTGAGTTAGAAGTGGTTTTAAATGTTATTTATTTTACATCATTGAAATATTCACTCACTTTCCTTGTGGGGAAGAAGTAGTTCTTTCCCAGTAATAACTGTTTCGGCATGATGGTACCCTGGCTTGTAATTGCACATGGCAAAGCTTTTGGTCTCTTGATACAGCCTTTGTAGGATGTTTTGGTTTTCCCTCCTAATGCTCTACAGCTTACTGTTTTGTATAGCATAATGTGTTTTAGTGTTGATTTGTGAGAGGTCTCAAAAGTGTTTCTCTGTGGGGTAAAGGTGAAACTTTGTCTTGCTAAAACATGCAGACATACAAGAGGGACTAATTCTCTTGGCTATTTCACAAGATTATGTGGGACCTTGGACAGGTCACTTCAATTTCACTTCACTTTTGATTCCCAGGTTTTACCTTAGGCTCATTAATCAAGCTAACAAAGTTGCAGTGAATATAGTTGATCTGGAAAGCATCACTATTACTGTGATGCACAGCCCTGCGTTCTGAATTTAAAGTGATGCTTGTCTTTCCTGCACAACACAGCTCTGTTACAATAAGCTCCTTCTGCATCCAGTTGCTAATACAGCCTTATGAAGAAGGGCAATATTCTCAACTGTATCCTGTGCACAAAGGATGCGAGTTTCTTTGTTTTTTAATAATACAAAAACCTTTCAATTTATTTCCAAAGTTCAAATAGCAGCAGTGGTGTGAAACAGCTTTGTCTTGGGGAAACATGTGTTGCATTGATATGGAAATGAGCACACCCTGTGCTTTAGTAAGTGCCAGGGTGGCAATGTTCAGTACTGCCACACTTAAGTGAGTTTCTGCATTGTGCTCAGCTTGTGTTCAGCTAGCTGAAATTCTAGCACTGTTTCCTTTTGTTAGAAGTGGACTTTGCAATACTGCTATACTTGACATCCTTGCATGTCAAGTTGGATAGGATCATGCCCTTGCCCTTTTCTTGTGAAGTAGCAACATGTAGTTAGTTATTTTTAGATGAATAATACACAATAATGTATTTTGTTTAGGGTTGAAGCCAGCAGATAATGTGGAGTTTTGGCTTTGAACAAGAAAAATATCTGTGCCTTTCAGAAGGACTCCATGTTTTGCTTTCTGTTTATTTCACCCTTAGTCTTTTTCAACTCTACCTTGAGAATTGCAATTCAGGAGTTACACACTGACATGTTAATTTAGCATAAGCATTTGCAGGCTATTCTAGGGCTGGAGGCTACTGTTTCATTATTATTATTATTGCTATCTTGCAGAGCTCAGAAGTGTGCTAAACATTTGCAGATGCTTAGGGAAAACATAATTTTCTGGATGGATTTGTAGCTTTATATTGAGCAGGATGAAACAAGCAATGATAACAAATATTTTGGGCAGAAGTTGAACAGGGTTTATCACATGAAGATCAATCATTTGAGCTCTTGACATAGAGATGTTTTTTTAAATTATTATTATTATCATCAAACTGTATTTATCATGATGGATGATTACATAGAGCAGAGACTCCTTTAGGGGAGATGAGCTCTAGTGAAATGTCTCAGACAATTTCAGCAGCAGCAAGTTTCAGAGTGAGCATGGAAGGAAGTCCTCAGATCGCAAGAATTGAGAGGCAAGTCGACTGCATGGTGTACTCTGCACTACTTGTCTTGCTGTCATCTGGTCCCAGCAGTTGGAATGCCCATCCATGCCTTCTGAACTACCTGCATTTCTTACTTTCGAATGTAAGAGTACGGTATGGAGACAGAGGGTGGGATGGTCCCAGCATGCCAACAGGATACAGCCATATCTCACATCCTCACCCAAGACGGGGAAAGAGCTCTCAGTACCACAGCTTAGAGTTAGTAACACGTAGCCAAAATATCTTTTCACCTAGAAACGTGGACACAACTAATCACTAGCATATTGCAGCATTCACCAAAGTCAATAATTTTAAATGAAGGGGAAAATTAGACAGTTGTATGAGTGAATAATGTCATTTATGTGCTGAGGCGAAGGCAATATTTTGGGTGCCTTTTGAATAAAAACATTGCTATGGCTGGATGTAATGGAAATGGCAGGCATTGCAAGTGTAGGGTGAGATGGCAAAAAGCATGGTTGTTATAAGAAAGGTTAGCAATATTAAATGGAGATTTGCTATCATCAGAAGTGTCACAGACATTTCTAAGGAGATATATAGTATGTGATGGAACAAAGTCAATATTAAAATGGTCAGGTTTTAATAAGAAATTAATACTCCTTTAATCACTACAGGCATGAATGCTCACATCCCCACAAATACATACTACCTGCATAATTTAAAAACAAACTTGATTTCGATTGTACTGTTTCCAATGGAATAAGTGTTCTGAATGGTCTCATGTGTTTGTCTGACACTGTCGCTATATGATACTAAGGACATGAAGTTTCAGCGTGAAGACTTTGGCTTACTGAATTCTCAAGTGCCACTGAAAACCGTTTTAATATTTTGATAAAGATATAGGAAAAAAAGAAGAAAAGTAGTTAGAGAATTTTAAGTGTAATTTATTAAGTAAGGTTTTTAAATATACATTTTAAAATAAAACCTATAACTATAAAAATATGTAATACAATAAGAGGTAAGAAGTTTTAATTTCAACAGCATCCCTTGTTTTCATTTGTATATAAAAAGATGTTGGAAGGAAGCTTTTCCTCCTGTTAAACTATACTATGGCTAGTATTAAAGACTTTATAAAAGATCTTTTTTCCTGAAAAAAAAATTATTTGAGGTGGATCTAAGCTATTGCTTTTCCTAAGTTTATGTAGCTTTACTGGGAATAAAATAAGGCTGGATTTCTTTTGCTCTGTACATTGTAGAATACAGGATTTTACATGACTAAGCTCAGTGTATACATTCTCCTTGCTGGTATTAAATGGAGTTTCTTTGGTGTGAAATGAATTGCGTGTGTTAATTTGAGTGGCAGCAATCTGACTTTTGTATGAGAGAGATGGTTGAGAGGAAGCATAAATAATAAACTTACCATTTCTTTCTGGCATCATTCTGCACATTAGATGATGAAGATACTCCTGTTCTTTGGTATCCTGTGTTCTCACAACTTATTATTATACATCAGCGAAATGAGCTCTGAGTTAAAATTATAGTAGAAGTGATGAGCTAGAAAATAATGTAAAGAGCTGGTACCTATGAAATTACTGCAAATGTGTGAAGAAATGGGGTAAAGGAAATTGCTGACAAAGTTGTTCAAATTACTTAATTTGCTGTCTGAAAAAATAAATAATTTGGAATATGACTATTAAAAATGAAATGTGGTTAAAAGCTGAAGTTTTTGAAGCACTGTATCCGATAGTGTATTACAAGCCATTTTTCCTTAACCTCCTTCCCTGATTAAAATTTTAGAAAGATTGTAGTGGGGGCAAGTAGAGGGCAAAAGGATTTCCAATATTATAATCTTTCTTGCCTAAGTCGTTAGTCCTTTTGCAGCCAATAGTGGGCTGAAGTCATCATTGCTGGAAGTTTATTCAGTGGTCTGTGTGAAATTAATTGATTATTTCATTCTCCTTCCTGTTAGATATCTACATCACAAAGATTCCCAAGGTTGGTAACACTCAACTGATACTAGAGACCAAGCAGTGGCTGAGGATTCATTGCCAAGAGAAAAACTGTAGTCAACATGATAGACGATCCTTTTAAGAAAGTGTTAAGTGAGTGATGTAGAGTGGCAGGGAAACTTACCCTTTTTTCTGAGTAGACTCTTGTGTGCCCTAGTCTAGTCTCACTTCAGTGGACTGTCTTTCCATACCCACTTGGAGACAAGGATTTTTGATGTTTAGCCATCTAAAGTTGTGTTTGAGGTGGTTGTCTAGGATCCCTCATAGCCTGTATGAAGACAAAAGCATTTCCAGAGGACTTCATTCTCTCTGAGATAACCTTTTCAGAGTTTTTTTTTTTTTGGATCACTTCGCACAGATTATTGATGTACAGAAATACTGAGCTCCAGGTGATGCCCTTCTGCAGAAATGGCTGGGTCTGATTTTTATTCATATGGCCAGAGAGGAAATTAATGTGAAAACACTAAGTAAGATTAAGAGCAGAGATAAACATAAGACAAAGTGTTATGTATTCTGGGTTACTTGTGCTGTGAAAAAAACAAAGGAGGAGAATATAACATTTTAGTTGGTGTTAAATATTCATGCCTAAAAGGTTAGTGCTGGAGGTTAACTCTGAAGTCAAAAAGTAGTGTTACCTGTTACTCAGAGCACAGACTTTCCACAGATTCATGCAGTATAAACTTCGAGGTAACTTCTTTTCTGGGGCCTCAAATTAGTTACTTAGCTCTCTATTTCAGTTTCTAAGTCAACAAATTAGGAATACCAGTACTTTTTTCCCCTCAAAAAAATGTCACTTAAGAATTTAGTGTTGAATTATAGGTGAACTGTAGTAGGTATGTTCTGCATGTGCCCAGACTACCACCAAGATCTCTTGAAGTAGATGATACAGACTCAACTTAGCTATCTAACTATCTCATTTCTGTCAGCAAACAGTTATAAGCAGTACATACATTTTTCAGCTGTATCTTTCAAGCTCTCCCTTGTGCTGTATTTCTGGTTGTGGATTTTTTTTTTTTTTTATTTTTCCCAGAAGGAAAATACAGAGCAGAATGGTTACTCTGATCTGTGCTCTTTGTGGTATATTTGGATGTTATGTAAAATTGGAAAACAAATTGTTGCTATGTCTTATTAAAGACGTGCCTGGACCAGATGTTTGCTCTACAGTCAGTTCTGCTAATGAAAAAAGAGGTAGCTAACCATAACATGATTGATTTCTGGGTGAAGGCCCATCTTTGCCTCTAACCCCAGTGGTGTGTGTATTTTCTGTGTTGCAGAGAATATTATGTAGCCTGTCCACTGACAGCATTTATGAAAGAAAATATGTTGGTGAAAAACAACGTATAAGCACTCTTGCTTTAGAACATCTCTCCCACCCCCTGTTATTTATTAAATGTATCTAAACAAGCAGCAAGTGACTTTCTTCGATTATACTTATTTTACTGATTGTGTTGATTGGAACTGTGAATTTCTATTGCTTAGATAAATGCACTGAAAGACAGTCTATTCTCACTGTGGCTTCCAGAAACACCTCTGTATGTTTTTCAATTAGGTACTGTTTGGTAATTTAGGACAACAGTCTTATTGTGTGAATCTCTACAGATACCTCAGCAACCTCTTAAGGAAAAATAGAGGGTGGCTACCATTTCCCTCTGCTTTCCAGCAGTGAAAGAATAATGCTCTCACAAAGCTGTGCTACATTAGAAGACTAGCTTTTTCTGTGCTAACTCCCTGTTGTTATGTACAAATAAAGTTGGTATCATTAAAGAGAAGGATGAAGCATCCCAGCTTTCTGGGTGGTCTAAAAAATTCTTTCATCTCCCTTCAGGTTTTCCACAAATGCACTTGAGCTTTCCTTTAAGTCTCATATCTGAATTCGAGAATCCCCATAAAGGAAGAAAAGATTCAAGCAATCTCAAATGTAATGATAAAAGTTGGAAATAGGACCAATGAAATCTCAGTGTGGGTCCCTAAAAGATAATTTAGTGGTAGGTACTGAATAAAGCATGCTGGGTGATTTGTTGATGAATCCAGTGAGATTTACTTAGATGCAGGGTCAGCCACACTGAAGAGCAGAGCAATAATTCAGGCACTTCTCCTGGTGACAAAATTGCTGTCTTCCTGTAGCTGAGTTAGTGCTGAAAGGTGCAACAAGCTAGCTCATATATTTTCAATAGGATTTTTTTAATAAAAGGCAATAAATTTAAAGCACCCAGCTGTTCTATAAAGGCACCATAATAAAGGGACAGGGTGTAATAAATTGCCTATCATTTATTTAAAAAAAGGGTTTCTAATGAAAGCTTAGCACTAATTGGATCTAATCATGCTGGGAAAATCTGGCTGTTTTTCGGGACATTTAGATCCTGTTCATAGCTATTCTACCTTAACAATTTTTAGATTTCAATCTCATCTGCAGTATGTCCACTCTTCTTAAAAATTTCTTTTTCCCTAAAGAGTAGCAACTACACCTTCCATTATGAACTCTACATTTATGTAGGCGAGAATTTGAATTTTGAATAATCCCACTTTCAGAGCAAGCTTCTTTTTGCAACAGAAAATGTTAGCAATGTACTTTGCTCTCTTTCATCTCTTTCTCCACATTCTCTTAACTTAGTGTTACTTTTTCTGTTCAACAAAGAAAGTTTTGAGGCTTTGCAGGTTTTTTTTTATTTTTTATTTTTTTGTTGTTAGTCTCATTCTAAATTTATCCTCATCTAACTGCATGTGCTGCCTACTTGCTTGGGGATCTAGTTTAAAACTCTTCTGTACTTGACTGCATTCTCTGTCATCATTGGCTATGCTTCCAGTTAAGTATCATCTGGCAGTGCTCAAGGCCAGGTTGGACAGAGCCTTGGGTGACATGGTTTAGTGTGAGGTGTCCCTGTCCAAGGCAGGGGGGGTTGGAACTCCATGATCTTAAGGTCCTTTCCAACCCTAACTGTTCTATGATTCTATGAAAAATTATCCATTTCTCTTTTTGCCTACTTTATTTTCTGTTTCTTTTCTAACCCTTGAAAACTAAAGCAAACTAAAATTAACCTGATCTTCAGATATGTTAATATCCAAAAAGGAAAGAGACGTAATAAATGGCTACATGTTATTTCTGACAAAACTCTCTTCCATTCCTATTTAACTTACTTGAATAGTAATAATTGAATAATAGTTCAATAACTATTCTATGATTCTGTGATATGTTTCAGCCCATTAAATAATTTCCATTGGAGAATATACAAAACCCATGGTTTAATGCAGAATAAAGGCACTGATATATGTATAAATTTGCATTTAATATAACTAAATACCCTCTACTTTTTTCCTCCATGCAAAGAGAGGATGCTTTCAAGGACAGCAACAGTAAAAACTTAGCTCCAGTCAAATGCAGGAAACGTCTAGCTTCCTTTTTAATAATCCATAAAGATTTCTTTAGATACTTTTGTTCATGTTGTCTGCAATCTGAAAAGATTTCTACCTTGGAACCTCTCTGTAATGAATTAAGACATCAGCTTCTTAGCACTGGTAAAATAACACCCTGTCAAATATTTGATAGTGGAGGGATGGTGAATTGATCATTCAGATGACTATCCAAGCCACAGTCTCAAGATTTCAGGGTACAGGCAAAAATATTGCTTTTGTTAATGCTTTCTTTCACCTAAAGGTGCTGAACAGTCAGGTGATGTGAAATCAGTCTTTTTGGGAGAGAAGCTTGCCAAGAAGTCACTTTCACATTTCTACCTTATACTTGGTTCGTATTTAACTCTTTTTGCCTTGATCTAAATAAACATTATGTATCATTGATAGAAAATTAATTAATTTCCTTCAGAGCTACCGTCTCAGGTGATGCTCCTTTTTTTTTGGTGATGCTTTTCTCTTCCTAAGTTTTGAGCCATGGTTCTTTGATCAGTCATGTCTCAACATTTGTGATAGACCAATATGACTTTTAATAAAGTTTGTAATCAAAAGCATTTGGAAAGCTCATATGAGCTTGGAGACTCCCACTGGTGGCCTGAGGATTGCAGCTGCTGCTGTTATAGGGCATTTTACTTTCTGCCCTTTTCTATGCAAGGATCTGTGGCTGCCCATTTGAACCCCTGATAAAGGAGCGGAGCACTGACCTGTATTGTTTTTACTCCTGATGACATCAGGTCATGTATACCCATTTGGTCACTCATTGTCTATCTTCTGTGCACAGGAACATGACCTGTGTCTCCATACTCACATTGTGCTAAGGGCTTTGCAGTATGGGTACACAGAAATATGTGTTGGATTGGCTGTGTTTTGATCTGACAGTCATATTTGCACCCATTTCAAGGTCCCTTTATGCTGCTGGAGCAGTGTAAACAGGCAGTAGTTGTGCGTACCTAAGAATTAAGCCCTATTTGAACAGAAAGGGCTCAGTTCTCTCACCTTGGCTCAATTTCACACAACACTTTACTGTACAACTATTACTAGGTTCAGTGGATCTGTTTATGTGAAAAAGTGTTATTTATGTGATGAAGGGCAGCAAAATCAGGCTGCTTGCACTTAAACCCGATGGGAAATAGGGCTTAACTAATTCTGTTGTAGAAGAAAAGCTGTCTTAAAAGAAATATTTGAAGCTGGAAAGGAGAAAACAAGTTGGGAGGATAACATCTTGAAGAACACAAATGGTGATTACATGCCATTATTTGTCAGTATTTCTCATCTGTAATCTAGAGCAGTGTTGGCAAAGTTAGCAAAAGAGCTGGGGAGTAACTCTAATGGGATGTTGGCATACCTGAATGGCTTAAGTAATGGGGACTGAGTATGATCTGCTTTTACCAGTAGCAGGCAAACAGAAGGCAATTAGGTCAAAATTTCATCTATTGTATTTTCAAGGACATTCTCTGTAAAAGAAGACATTGCTTGAAAAGTATTTGTTTTGAAGCACTTAGATCCACAGAGCTCATATTACCTCTGAGAACTCAAGAATAAAGTTTTAAGAGGAACCCGTGTGCCTAACAGACTCTATACTTTTGAACTACATTTTCCCAGCATGAATAATTCTAAATATTGAACGATGGCAATTACTAAGGGCATTTGAAGAGTGAGACATTGAGCAATGTTGTCATGTTATATTTGTTATGTGTAATAGCTGATGACTTTGGAACAGTGATGTGAAAATCAGACCACTTAGAAGCTGAATTTGGAAGCTGAGAGAGTCATGCAAGGTGACAGATCAGTGCCAATGTAGGAAATGTCTTGGAGGCAGATAACTGCTGTTTCATGCATAAGTAGTCAGGGTCCCAATATTTTTCCTATGCAAATCAATGTCAAAATTCAGGTTAACCTGATTAGGATTTTCCCCTTGCACCTTGCAGAGAAGGATTGTCTGTTACTATATCACAGAGAAGAGTTACAATTACATTTTGGATGGAGAAAAGTTATGAATTCTGTCATTTGCATAATATGTTGAATCTAGCAGCCCTAGGAAAGCTCTTAATATCCATTATTGTCTGTATAGAACAATTCTTTTTCAGAGAAACAAATGAGGAAATTGCTTTTCCATTAATTTAGGAAGGCATTTTAAATTGGTATGCCGCGTATACATTTGTGCTGATCCTGCAATGTGCATTTCTCACAGGCACATTCCTGACTCGCTCTTATATTTGGTGAGAGTACATTGAACATTCCAGCAGACTGCTCGCTCGTCTTTGGTAGTTTGCCTAAAACAGTGTGATCTCCATAGCTAATGATGCTTAAAGTTTTTTGTTGCATCTCATCCCTCATCTACATGGGGTCACCTTTGCCATTTTTGAAGAAAGACTCCTGCAAAAGAAGGGTGTTCAGGAGACATTGGCAGAGACCTGCAATATGTCTCAGGAAGGAAGGAAGATTCCCTCTAATCTTTCCTATAAGTAATAAAATGTGGCCAGGCAAATAATTCTTCTCTGGAAAAGTTCAAATAAACCATAAGGGAGATATTATGAACTCATCCAGCATGCAAAAAACCTCATGTTCTCATTCATTCATGAGGCGACAATAAAGAATTTATTTTGTGTCTTGCATATTTATCATTTTTGGATGTCAGAAGTATTGCTTTCTGTCATCACCTAAAAAGATTTTCTGGTGGACCCCTTCCAAGGAAGATATGTATTATACTGGAAAAAGCGTTCGTTTGCTATCATAATAGAAGCCGTATTTTATAATGGAATTAACTGTATTCACAAAGGACTGTTTTTAATATCTGGGTATCTAGATTAAGAGTGTTGCCATTGTAAACATAATTTCCATATGGGAAAATTTTATAAATATGGAATTACTCTGGACAATGTAGTGGCTTACTCAATGTAATTAAGCATATCTGTCTTAAGATTTTCATAAGCTGTGCCTAGTTTGGACAAAGTATGTGTTGCAGTGAGATTGGTTTAGTAGGATGTTTTGCTCACATACAGGAGCACTTGATGCTCTCAGCAAATGCATAATTTCAGATTTAGTGCTCCTGATTGTCTGTTACCTCATTTCCTCACTCCAAACAGTGAGGCTGCTATTCCTAGATTATATCTAGTGTCATCACAAACATTAGTCCTTAGCTGATAAATCCAAATATTAATGAAAGTTATTGGACATAGAAAATTATAGAAGTGCTTTTCTATATGTGCTCTTTCAAAGTAATGTCATTGCTTTTTTGTTTCAGTGCTACTTTTTGCTTTTGTACAACCTGATTTTAAGTTGTCTGACAGAAAAATACGTGCTGCTGTTTAGATTATTGCTCACATTATTTTAGGATTAAAAATTGGGTTGTTGTCCTGCAGTGTGTTACTGAGGATTTACAGTGATATACATCCTTAATTATTAGGGTGAAAAGTAATGTTGGTTTGTTTTTTTTTGGGTTTTTTTTTTGTTTTTGTTTTTAAAGCATAAAAAGAAGGAGAAGCAGAAAAATGCACAAACTTTGGTTACATGAATGCCTATTGTTATATCTTGAATACAGCCTTATTCTTTAAGTAGCAAGGCTCATGCTGATTCCAAGTACAGAAGAGCTGTGTAATTTTTAGTGCTTAAAGTAAGATTTGGGTTTGTGCCTTTTGACAGTTCTGGACCCTATTTTTTTCTTATATGTTGCTTTACATTTCAAGCAAAGCATAAATGTACCTAAAATTCAGAAATAAAAATAGAGCATAATATGCTCTGAGTCTGAATCCATTATGTGATGGTAAGTATTGCTTATGACGAGTGATTGTATTATTACCTGACCTAGACTTCTTTTTGTATAATTTCTGTATTCATTTTCATAAGCTTTCCATTTGTAAGTATTCTGCTGAAAAGGAGTTTAGAGATGAAATAGCAGTGGGAATGTTTTCTTTTCATAGCAAACACTCAGTCTTCACTCCTAGGAAGTGCTACTGATCTCTTTGTCTTCCTTTCTTGATAACTCTGGGGAAGAGAGGTTAAATTGCAGTAAATTCAGTGCATACTACAATTTCTATATTTAATTATGCCTGTTCCTGATAGATAGGTAAGAACTTTAATATTCCAAGATCTGCAATCTAAAGTTATTATTTGTTGCAGATTTTTTTCTGTGAGTACATGCAGTGGAAGTACAATGAAGCTTCCTTTCTAGAAGCAGGATAATGTGGGTTATTTCTTCTTATTTCTTCTGTGGGAAACTTCAAAACAATAGGAAAATCTTGAATTTGGTGCATTTGCATGTACTTGGAAAAAGTCTACTTTTAAATAGGACAGCACTATATAATTTTAAAGTTCTGAAGAGTAAGTAATACAAAATCAACCAAGAGGATAATCTCTGACATTTGCAAACATTTATAATGGCATTAGTTCCAAGTAGATTAGCTGAGGCAATTTGAACCTGTAGACCTGAACAAATAAATAAGCATGGCTTGCCATCAGCTGTTTCAGAAACATACCAATATTGCTGTGGAGCTTTGTGCATCCAAATATGCAGGGAGATCTACTAGCTTTCTCTGAGGCTTCCTTCAGTCAAGACATTGTCTCCTTCACTAGAAGGTATTTCACAAATAGGTTTTTTAAAATTCTATGTTGTAGAGAATTCTGAGCTTCCTGGAATTTCTGCTGCAGTGTTTTAGACCTGGTCTGAAAACAATGGCCTTACAAAAGACTCAGTGACAAGACTTAAAGGTGAAATTAGTTTTGATGAAATGTCCCTTTCAGGCAGGTCTGGCAATACTTTCCTTTGCTTACCTGTGAAATGGATCAATTTTTTACAAAGCTGTATGCAGTGGTTAGACTGGGTTGCCAGTGAGGGCCTGAGTTTGCACTTGTTCCAAGACCTGTCCAAATTCTCTGAACCAAAGCCAAGGCAGAAGCAGCCTTCTGCAAGCACTGAAGAGTGCAGGAGAATAATAACGGAACCTCTGCAAATTTTTAGCATGAGCAAAGTTTGTGCTTAGTATCAGGAAGGCGAGCTAAGTGTAGCTGTTCCCGCTCTTGCTTAACTTTCATCCCCTGCCATAAGTGCCACAATGACTTGCAGTCATGTAGTATGGCCCTATGTGGATCAGAAGGACTGGTATTGTCAGCATGCCCTTAGGAAATAGATTACTGTGGCACAAGTGACCTAGCTATAAGCATGTGGAGCACAGCTTGGGGAATGTGCTGTGCTTTAGCTCACTCTTTGGTTCAGTGGACACTTAACAGGGCAGGCATGGCTGGAGGGATTTGCTATGCTGTCTTGCCACAAGTGTATATTGGTATATGAGGGACAGAAGCACAGATACTCATATCTGGGCTGGAAAGGTAATTCAGTTCCCCACTTACTCAATTGCAACCTGTCTTCAGGGGAAATCTTATTTATTAAAGATATCATCCATGTTATTCTGCAGGGGAAAATGTGAAGAAGAGGAAGAGATGTCTGAGTCAGCAGTCTGAGGGCCAAAGGAGTTTGGAGACTATTAAGCAGGCCTGGCAGCAGTTCCTGCTCAAGGCTCAAGTAAGACTGGGCAGAATAGAGCTGACCAGTAGCAGAGGCCCTTGATAGGACAATACACATCAGGGCCCAAAGTCCCTGCATCAGCAGTGCTCAGTTAAACCTTTTAGCCCTCCAATCTCAGCTCCAACAACTTTAAATATTGGCTCTGAGAACTGTTTAAGACAATTAACTTGATGTGATGTTCAAAACTAAAACCTTGGTTTAAAAGTAGGGAATTTGCAGAAGCACAACTGAGAGTTAGATTTGTCTTGTGAAGTGTTTATTTCTGGTACTAACGTTTAAGATGGAAACAGCCCAGCTTGACTTCCAGTTCCTCAGGGTGAATTTGTAGGCCTGATATTTAGAAGAAAAAAACCCTTTTGCAGGTATATTGAGATATTTAACCTGAAAATCCATAAGAGGATACAAAAATACAATTCTTACAATGCTTTGATTCTATTTTTTTAGAGGAAAAACATTTAAAAACTGGAAACAGTGCTAGATGCCAATTGTAAGATGCATGCTTTAATGTTGATTTCCTGCTACCATCTGCTGTGTAACATAAAGGCAGCCTCAGTTTCTGGGTCAGAAACAAGACTCTGTTAGTAACTTTGTACTTCTTGGAGGATGTCATGTGCTTTAAACTAATTCACTCCTGTGGTGCTGTGCAGTGAGAGGTTGTCTAAAAAGTTGAAGATAACCCAGGACAATTTAAAGCACACAGTTTTAGCAAGACTCTGTTCATTTTAAGCACTAGCACAGTTTGGCCAAGAACTATGTGTAGACTGATTCTTCAAAGTTGAGTGCACATCTAAGTAAGACCTGGAGGCTTGCTGCTAATGGTTTTATGTTTTTTCTTTTTCAAGACTTCCTTTATAAAAGTTTCTAATTGGGTGATACTTTCTAGTTGATACCAAACTTTTGTAATGGTGGATTTTAGAGTGCAGGATAGTTGTCCTGTCCATAACTGCAGCTACAGCCTCAATCAATATAAAACTGTTGTCACCTTCTCTATATTTTTGTTCTAATGAATGACTGTTTTGTTTGTATTTTTTTGTTTGTTTTCCCCAGAGTTGCCACACAAGTCATCTTCTGAGTTAGCAACATAATTGTATTTTCAAAATTGTAAAAAAAAAAATAAATTTTTTTAGAAGTATCTGAAATAGTTATTGACCACTGGTAAAAATGGAAAAGGCAAATTTGTGCGTTGCCATAGTGTATTATCTAACGCTTTTTTATATATGGGGTTTTGTGGGAGATAAAAAATTGCTTTTTGTTACCAATTTTCTCAAATAACTCTTCTGCCCTATTTTTTTTCTTCTTTTCATTCCTTTTCCAAATGAAGTTCATACATTGTTCATGAAAATAAAAAGCTATCAGCAGTTAAACATTTTCATCTGCTAGAATACCGTTTTAGCAGGTTTAGTTAGGGTTGTTTAGAAGAAACCCAGGAGACCAATATTTACAAGTATCACCATCTTGGAAATGAACATTAAATATTTCAAATATACCTGGAAATGTCTTGAAACTGGTAAAAGAAAATCCATCAACATTCAGTGAGGATCTAGTCTTCCTAATGCGTGTGTCTTTCTCTCTCCACTGGCACCATAGGGAATATAGCACCTCCAGCCCAGTAGTGTGCTGGAATTCAGTTACACTGGGACCTTACAGCTGGGAATATAGGAAACCTATAGGACACACAGGGTGGTACTAAACACCAGTCTGGTGTTGGCATTGCCACCCACCTTCTACACAAGAGTCAAGGAGCACCCTGGGGAAAACTGACATTACGGCTCCTGCTGCCGGGGGGTGGCATGTGCTTTGCATGGGACAGATAAATGCAGACCTGATTCCCAGTGAATGGGCTTCACTGACCCCTCTTCCTTTCTTCTGTGGGGTGAATGGGCACCTAGGAAATCCTGCTGCCTGGCACCAGGGCTCACCCTTCCCTACAGGCTGGCCCACCTCCCTGACACAGGGCAGCAGGCCTGTCTTCCCTCCCATGCCAGAAGTAGTAAATCACTTGTAACTTTTTCAGTAACAGAAGTAGAGTCCTCAGGCTTGTCTGCTTTGTCTTGTCTTGCCCTGTATCTTCACTTTCAGGTTCTGTGGTGGGTTCCCAGTGTATTTAGCAGCTTACAATGTTGATAGATGTACTTAGCCACTTAATCATAGATTCTGCTAGAAAGTAACTGCTTAGATTGTTGTCTTGAACATTCAGTGGGTTTTCTAGAGCTTTCTGAATATTTTCCTGTCCTCCTTCTTCTCCTGTTAACCCTGTAATGCTAATAATTGAAATCCCCTCTCTATTCAGAGAAACATGGCAGTGGCCGAGCAAGGCTACACATACTACAGGCACTTTTAATTTTACCTTGCCTATAACAGAAGCTGAGGACAGAATCCAAATGGAGAGATTAGACTTCATCCTTGGAAGTAAAATGAACTTCACAAATTGTTTATTTGACAGCTTAGTTTATTTGTCTAGCTGCTGCTGTCTATATAATACAACTCTCTCTTCTTGATAAAGAGATCATTTACGTGGCTCAATTTTTTTCTGTGCTGGTGCCCACGACTAATACATGTCATTAATGCAATCCAGAGGGAACAGTTCAGGGAATGAAAGGATAATTTAGTCACCATGCGCATTCAATCCTCAGTCCCCTTGCTGAGATTTCCCTGCTGTTTTGGATTCTGTTTTCTGATATAAACCTACCCTACCTGTAATAACCAGAAACATAGTGAGCCTACTAGTTTAATTCAAGGATAGGATGGTACAAATTCTGTTTGCAGTCTTCAGAATTCAGAAAGTTCAATTCTGTTTTATTCTGCAGACCTATGCCTAGTTCTCGTATTGCTACCTCTGTATGAGTTGAAAGTTATGTTAGGAAAGACAATGAGGTAGTTATAATCACCAAAATAGATCCACATTGATTACACTGAAAATAGGTCTGGTTTGACGCCACATAAGAAAGAAAATCTGGGAGATGTGTGGGGATTTCAAAGATGTGCTGTGCTGCCAGGGTGTTGTTGCACAGTGCTGTGGGTACCGATGTACCGTCGCCTTAGCAAGAGCCTGCTCCTTGCAGCTCTGTAAGCTCCACTGAAGCCATTGAGCTGTTAGCTGGAGCCTCTGTGCCAGCATTTTTCCGTTATTGTTTTCATGCTGTTATTCTTGTATTATTCTTGTGTACTTGTACCTTCAGATCTTGATAGTGTTGTTACAGCAGGCTTTGTGGAAGTAGGCATCGCTGATTGGAGAATCACCCTCTTTCCCCTCTTTCTTTCCCTCTTGTTTTGCAGATTTTAGTTTATATTAGAGAAACCAAGCACTCTACACAACAAAGTAGGTAATAGTCATCCAGATGCTGAATAAACATTATCTAATAATACATATGGACAAAAGCCTAACAGTCAATGTACAGCATTTGTATCTGAATAGCATACTCTGGTCAGTGCAAAAAGCATCATAAGAAGGAACAATACATAGGGAATTTGATCTCAGTGAAACATTTAGGATGAGATGAAAAGCCCCCTTCTCCTTTCCATCAGTGTCACCACTAGTGATACTGTCCAGAGGATGACACCCACCTGGAACCCCATGGCTGCCCTTAGTGGCTGACCTCTGGGCAGTTTTTCCTTCGCCTGTCTGCATTTTCCTCTCTTTTATCTGTCCTCCTCTGGTTCTGTTTTTGGTTTTCCATGCAAATTACTTTCTTAGAGTCCATGTTTCATCATCAGTGGATCCTGGAACACGCACAACAAATCTTTGTGTGTGTTACCGTGCTTGTGCAGCAGGGGAATTGGTGACCAGGGTTGAAGTAGGAAGCTATAAGAGCAAGTGAAAGGTTGTGATCCAGACAAATAAAAGCTGAAGAGGAAAGAGGGGTCGAGCAGAAGGACCTTAGGCCTGGTATAGCATTGGTATAGATATGCTGTATGGTTGTGCTGGTCTCTGCTATCAAGGCTACAGTTTATAACAGGAAAATTATGGGATGCCCTGAGCTCTCTGCAAAAGTGCAATTTTTCTGTAATAAATGCATCAGTGGAAGGACCTCACCGGTCCTGATTTATCAGTCACAAGGACTCTTGGTGCCAAAAATGTCAGTAGGACACCAGAGTGTGTTTGTGCATGCTGAAGGAAGCGGGATGTGTGCAGAGACACAGGCTTGCATCCACAGCTGAGCCTAGCACATTTCCTTTGACAAAATGGGGTACAGAATGTGTCAGACTTCTTTTGCAGCCCATGAATGACTCTGACCTTCCTGCAGTGTGTTTATTAAATGTCTGTTGTTTTCCCTCCTTCCTGGTAGAGGTTGCTGGGCACTGTGTAATCCCCCATGTAGGGAGGCAAGCATCCCATGCAGTGAACAGTCCCGAGGGTATATTAGCTCAAAGCCTGGCTCTTGTGCAGGTGCCGCAGGGCTGAGTTCCTCAGTACAGGGAACATCACACCAGCAGTCCCTGCCTCTGCCTGTTGCCCCAGCAGAGGTTCCAGCACCTCTCAGAAGCCTGTCTGCATATCTCTAAGGCTAGGAGACTCTGTAGAGTGACCTATTTTTATATTTGCTACTCCTTTTGCTTACAAAAGCAGATTTAGCTTGGTTCTTATTTTGTTTAGATTCTATTGTGTACATACTAATTTTATATCTCCATGGAAAAATATAACTAGCTGACTTATTCACAGGGAGATACAAAATAAAGGATAAGTGTTACTTTTTTCTATTCATAAGTAATTGATAGAAAACAGCAGGTGTTATACTTTGTCTTGGAGCAGATAACATTCAAGGAAGAAGAAAAGGAAACCTCTCCTTTTCTCACAGGTAGGGGACTGATAAATTATTCTGTGGCAGATAAGGCTAGAACTCACACAGGTGACAAATTGTTGAAAAAAAAGCTATAATAGTAACAATGGTAGTAATAATAGTAATAATAAAAGATGAATGTATGCTTGCACTGCTGAAGACTTGCTTGGATGCGGAGCTCCAAAGCTTTCCATGTATTTGATACTAGAAGAAAAGCTTTCTATTGCTCTTAAATTCAAAACAAATAATCAAAACCAACCCCAAATCAAGCCACTATAGAAATACAGTGGATTTGAGACTTTGACTGACAATAGATAATCCAGTAGTTGTTTATTTTTACTTTCTTTTCTACATTTGTGTGTGGGGCACAGGGTTGAAATTCGAGTATAAGAAGGATTTGCAACTCCAGTTGTCCTTGCATCTATCAGATAGGGAGAATAAATATACTGAACACTTCTAAAACACAAGAAAGTTCTCCTGGAAGGAAGTTGAAATAAGAGGAAAGGGGTATAATGGTACCTGTACCCATTCTACCTATTCCTGTCCTCAGCTTTTCTGTTAATCTCCTTTTTGTTTCTGTTGGCTTGTTCTTCACCATGAGGAGTCTTCCTTCAGCTTGTTTCTTCCATTGCTCTTGAGCTGCTCTTAGTATCTGATAGGTATATCATGTACCCAGTGAGTTGCCAAGATCCAGTCAAGATTCCTGGTGTATTACACAACATCTCTAAGTGTGTTCTCAGAGTGCTTGGCTTGAGACAAAAACAATGAGTTTCAGCCCCATTTGTTTGCTCACACAAAAATCTCCTTATTCTGATGCTCAATTCATTCTTGGTGACCTGCTGGGTGGTTTGACCAATGTCTGGTCTGTGGGAGGCTGTATGTCAGATCTGGGTCTGCCATGCCAGCCACACAATCTGCTGATCTGTGCCTGAGACCTGCAGTGCTGCTGTGGCTGCTCTGTTGGGCCAGGGAGGGGGGAAGATAAATCCATGTGGAGAAGTTCACCCTGAAATCCACACCTAGGTGCTGGCCAAGAGAAAATTTTCCAGTGGTCTGAATGTTGGCTAGTGTCTCTAATTACAACAATTTGGCCAAGAACAAGGCTAAAACACTTATTATTATGGGCTAGATAGT
The DNA here is from genome assembly GCF_012275295.1 of Melopsittacus undulatus. Taxonomy (NCBI): domain Eukaryota; kingdom Metazoa; phylum Chordata; class Aves; order Psittaciformes; family Psittaculidae; genus Melopsittacus; species Melopsittacus undulatus. Next base: position 29,127,273 of record NC_047527.1, on the reverse strand, counting down.
GGGGTCTGTGCACAGGCTTATACTACTTAAAAAATTTTGTCAACTCCATGCAATTCAGCAATAAAAAAAAGGTGAAGATTAAAAGTTGGTTTTAATGAAATACAACAGAATTAACTCACATAATGTGTTCACATTCTTACATTTCATGCAGTCCCTTGCTGATTTCATCTTTTATTGATATCCATCTGAGTTGGTGATGAATCTTTTCTGTGTATTCTTCACTCCTCCAGTGTAATTGAACCTTGCCTATCTGAGGTATATTTAGATAACTGGCTGACTGGTGCTATGCAATTGATTTTAAATTGATGCCGAATAGTGGAATAGTTGCTTGTGCTACAAAATAATAAATGGAAGCAGCTCTGAGGTCTATCCAGCAGTAGTTTAGAGATCAAGGTTAAATCAGACATTGTGAAATGGCACAAATCTGTGCAAGCTGATGGAATCACTTATGCCAGGTCTAAGTGTAGCATAATGAGCTACGAGCTAATTTGAAAAGGTTTCTGGGTGCACAAAATAGCATTTGAGCTGAGCTTATCTTGGTCGTGATCTAACATAGGGGAAACTTCAGATGTTCTGAAATTTCCTGAAAATAATGAGAGCAAAAATGGAAACCTGGTATCTTAGAACAGAAACTATTCAGGTATTTAGGATATTAAAAGTATGTCATGGTAAGTAAAGGTCTGAATCTCTGCTTTCTCTGGCTTGGAACAAGGACTTAGTCATCCCTCTATTTAGAAGCCAAAACAATGTAATTTTCCATTTGGCTCTCCTGTTAGATCATTCTTCACCTGTCCTCTGAAATGGCAAACAGATCTGAGACATGTTTCCAGAACAGAAATTAAAAATGCCTCATTCTGGAAGTGTTTGCATGAAATGAACTTTTGTCAGAAATTATGTTAAGCTTAACAATTTTTCACTTAGTACATCTCTTTACTTGAGAATATGGCCTGGACTGATCTTCAGCCAGCTCTCTGATCTGTGTCTTCAAATTGATTGAATTTTGTGCAAGACATGTAATAATTCTTTGGAGGTAAAAAAGAGTTATGACTTGTGATTTTAAAAGTTGGAAGTTTTAGTATGGATGTCAACTTGCTGCTGTGGTAGGTAGGAGCTCATTGCAGCTTCACAAGTTATGTAAAAAAACGTCCATTGTAGTTACCCTGGGAAAATGCTGCCTCTCTGCTAACATCTGTGTGTCAAAGACAAGGATGGGCTTATTTTGCTTATTAGCAAAAACCTCAGGATCTAATGTGTTTCTTGGGCTGATGGCTGTAAACAGGCTCAGAGCTGAATCAGAGATTTTGTATCGTGTTGCCATTCATTAAGTAGACTGAAGTAAAAGAAAAGGCTGAAGGTCTGACTCGCTTGGCAAGCAGCAAGGAAGAAATCCTGAGCTAGCATCTCTGCCATTCAGTTTAAAAATGTTGAATGCATCTGATGAAATGGAACATTATTCCTGCCCATTTTAATTCTCTCTGAAACTTTGGCAGACTGACTTTCCACAACAAAACGTGAAGGTTTCTCTAATTCTCTGGACATGTTCTAGAAGATGCCTATTGTTCCCAGCTGCCTTTGAACTAGTTGAGATGCAGCTCAAATAACAGGACTCTCAGTTTTGTCAGTTGTATAATTTGAACTAGTTGAGTATGTAAGAAGAAAAATGAAAATAACTGAGCCAGAGTTACATTTCTATGGCAAAATCTGGCAAAAGGAAATGTCTTTTTACATGTTCCAGCTGAAGGGAAAGGTATATTTTACAGATGCAAAAAAATTTTTGCTGAAACCATTCTTTTCTATTTTTCTTGAAGAGAAAGGATGGAGTCAAGTTCTGAAACAATTAATTTTAAAGTCAAAAACTTACTAACAAGTTGCAAGGAATAAAAAAAAATAGTATAATCACATCTGTAGACTAAATTTTATACTTGGGAGGTTTTGTCAGTTATTTCCTTTGGTGTGGTTCTCTGTTTACTTGAGATACTATACAGATAAGAATGTTTCAGATTCTTGGCACAATGACAGTACAGATGTTTACTACCATACTTTAGAAATTTTTAAATAGCAATATTTTTAGTAATATTTTGCAGATTGTAGTGATGATTTTGAATTCTTAGTCTTGCTCTAATTTGAATGATTTTGTAGTAATTTTTTCCATGTGATCAGTGGGCCAAACATTATAAAATGGGAATGCCACAGGAAACATAGTAAGACATTTAGATTTAGTTATGTACTAAATAATCTGTGTAATTTTTGATTACTCTCCTAATAAAAAAAATGTTTTGGAGTTAAAGTACTAAACTGATTAACAGCAAATCTAGTGTTAGTGCCCAGCTCTGCCAGAGACCTCTTGACTGGTCTTCGGCAAATTGCTTGGTCTCTCTGAGCCTCCTTCCTTGTCTGTTAAAGGATGGATGGAGGATTGATGATTTATTTATCCTTTTTTTCTTCTGGAAGAAACTTATTCTGGAGAGTATTTGAACATAACTTAGATGCGATTGTATCAGTAGTTCAAGGACAAGTTTCCAGCTTTGCTTAAAAAAGCGTAGCTATGTGCCATTAAATCCTTTCCTGAATTGGAATCATGGACTGAAGCTTGTTCAAGGTAAGAAGTACCCTTTAGAGTGTGCCTGTGTTTTTACATTATATAGGGGCACCTGTCAGGGAGGGCAGCTCAGCAGGCTTGAGTGGTACAAATGGTTGTAAAGGGTGTTTTGCATATGGCCACTTGGATAATCACCATACAGCAAGAACATTTTGTTTTGGCTTGTCCTCTCTTCAGAGAAAGGACTTTTCTTGATGCCTACACAAATGCTTTCACACATTGGTGTCACTCTTTGGAATGTTCCTTTGCACACTGAACTTGCATTAGTTCTGCTAGCACAGTGTGTCTGGAGGATGGGCCGAGGCTGCTATTTCACACTAAAGATTCATTTACGGTCTATTTCTTTGATTTCAGCACAATTGTACTAGGGCTGCCTGTGAAACTGCTCTGTAGTCCTGTTAAAATGGTAATGACTTTGTCTCACTGTCCTGCAGAGGAGTCAGCAGCTACTGTCAGGCTGTGTGAGAAACTGGAACAGTAAGTTCTTGGCTGTTTCCATCTTGATAGCTAATGGTAAGCTGAACAGTCCAGTTAAGAGCCAGGTCTGGTCTCTTTGGTTGTCAGTATTGACCGTGAATGCTGTGAGAAGAACTATTATTTAGCTAGAATTCTCACAATGGTAGAAAAAGCTGTGCTAATAAGATAGTTCTATTGCACTTAGCCCTGAAATGCAAAATAAAAATATTTTGATTCTGTATTTGGGTATGAGTATGATTACTTCCTTATTGCAAAGCATAGTATAAATAACAACCCTAGATGCACTCCTCGCAAGCATTATTGGTAATCATTGTGAAAGGAAGATGGTTGGTCTTTTGCAGAATTGGGGAGTTTATGATTGAAGTTGGTGGAAGGGAGGCTAGGCTGTAATTTTACTTAATTAATCCCATGCTTGGAGATTAATTTAAACCTTTATTCTTTTTTGTTTTTTTTTGTTTGTTTTATTCGTTTCCTTTGTGAAGATTATCTGTTTAGCTTAACATTCAGTGGCATTTACACTAGGTCTCAACAGTTCACATAATTTCATTTGTAAGTCTGAAACTCATTTTGCATTTTGCATCCTCATTCGCCTCTCAGTTCTCATAAAGGAGGTGGAGATTGTTTTAACTATTGGATCACCTGTGAGCAGTTGCATTGTGCTTAGTTTTAATCACGTTGTGAATAAACAAAGTGCTTGCTCTTAGGCATTTCTCCTGAATCCTGAGGAGCTAGCATTCATATAATTTTATGAGAAATACATTGATAAATTGAATGAATTGATAAGGATATATTTTCCCTTAAAACATGATTGGTAGGAGCTGTATGAGGCTAGTGAGGAGGAAAATCCGTAGCAAGTAGCAAAAGAATTGAAAAGAAAAATCTGCTAATGTGTTAATTGTACAAGGAAGAATCTATCAAACTGTCTATCTCTTCAGAAAAAAAAAATCTTATTATTTGTCTTTTAAAAAATTTGAGTTGCAGCTGATGTAGCTGAGTGTTTGCTTCAGGGACCGTGTGTGATGAATCTGATTCAAATCGACACAATGTGCAGCTAGTCATCCTTCTGGAAGACAATGCAAAAGCCTACTGTATATATCTGATTGAGAATCATTCCTCCACCCCTAATTGGTTAGAAAGATACTGAGGCTTCATTTTATTTCTTAGTTGCGTCATTTTTCACCTGTATTCAGTGGTGTTTCATTTCCAGTGTAAATTGTGTGTGATTCATCTTCTCATGTTACTGAAAATTAAAGTATAATAAAACTAACTTTAATTGCACTTCCATTTGTACATCAAGCTGTTCTCTCCTTATGTCACATGAGACCAAGATGTGGCACCAACTGTGAAGCCTGTTTCCATTAGATGTTTAAAACAAGGCAGCAGGATTAATGTGTGCATGTTCATAAATTAATTGAATTAATTCCTTCCTGTTTTTTTCCCCATATGTACCATATAGAAAGTGTTTTATTCTAGGTGTATGTGTATGTGAAAGGATATGTTGCCCCTTTAGATGAATTGATTCAGATTTGAGTACAGATGAAAGCATGCCTGACATTTATTTCCAAGACTGTTATGAGACAGGGCAATTCTATTCAGCAGCTGAGTTTTCTATTCATTCTGAGAGGCAGCAACATACTAATGCACTGCAGAATCCTTTCTTAGAGATCTTGAATAAAATGCAGTGGGATTTCATTGATGTAGTATATCAGGCTTTGGCAAGGTAAATTTTATGCATATTCAGTAATGGATGCCAGTGACTGGACTAACATATTTATTGTGACGTTGAAAATGGAATATTTTAGCACATGTCATGGAGGTACTGTGCTCAGAAGCCCATAAAACAATACTGGCTCTTTTTTATATCACACCAATCATCTTTAGAATGAAAAATTCAAAGTTAGTTAGTTTTATTGCACAGCTGTAACTTCAGTGAACCATCAGAAGCCCACATCTACTTCTAGCAAATGTTGTTATTGTTCCTGGTAGATGAATGATCAAATCTTTCTGGTATGGAGAAAGGGAAATAAAGAGGATTGCTCATCTGCCATTATTCGTGGTGGTGCAATATGAAGGCTAAAACTAAGATGAGAATTTTACCAGTTTGCAATAGCTTCCATGCCAGCTAGAGACTGCCAGAAAGCATTGTGCCCCTGTCCATTCCCATCACTGTTTCCAGAGCTTTTTGGAAAGGTGATGCTGAGGGTCTGTTTCTCTTGAGAGCTCCCTGTGCCTGTGGAATTACCAGAAGGGGAATATAGAACTCATTAATGGTCTTACTGCACACCATGAACAGCACTAAGGAAGTAGAGCATTTTGCCTTATGTGCTGTAGTTGTATTAAGCCTCTCCTTGCACTCAGATGCTTCCAAAATGTATATATCAAAGATAAGCTACGTGGCATTCTGATGTGTGTAAATACCCTGAAAAAGTGTTGTGGTTTAACCCCAGCTGGCAGCTAAGCACCACCCAGCCACTTGCTCACTTTCCCCTGGTGGGACTGGGGAGGGAATCAGAAGGGTAGAAGTGAGAAAACTCATAGGTTGAAATAAAGTCAGTCTAACAGGTAAAGCAAAAGCTGCGCATACAAGCAATGCAAAACAAACAAAGAATTCATTCACCACTCCCCATCACAGGCAGGTGATCAGCACCTCCAGGACAGCAGGGATCCATCACATATAATGGTTACTTGGGAAAACAAATGCCATCACTCCGAACACTCCCCCCACTCTTCTTCTCTCTTTATGCTGTCAGCATCGTGTAATATGTATGGAATATGCTGGATCAGCTGTCGTCGGTGTGCCACCTCCCAACCCCTTGTGCATCCCTAGCCTGTTCACTGGTGGGGTGGTGTGAGGAGCAGGAAAGGCCTTGGATCTCTGTAAGTACTGCTTAGCAATCCCTGAACTACCAACACTACTTTCAGCACAAACCCAAAACATAGCCCTATACTAGGTACTATGAAGAAAATTAACTCTATCCCAGCCAAAACCAGCATAAAGTCGTTACATGGTTGACTTTAAGTGTAAAGTGTGAGTCAGAAGTCTGAGTGACTCTCCCTGCCTTTGTTGCTGTTGCTTTTATGGTAATAACCTCACATGGAGATGTGCAGATGTGCAGAAAGACTTAGTCTCTTTCCTGAAGAGCATATAGGCTAAATCAGACAGAAGAAAGAGATGAAGATACATGGGAAAGGCAGACAGGTTGGTGGTAGACATTTGCTGATGTTAGTTTCCACCCTTCATTGGTTCTGCTTGAACGAGTTATTTCACAATTCCCAGTCTTCAAACCTCAAGAAAACAAATGGCAGCTAATTTTAAGTGTTTTTCCAGTAGGTGCATGCAGTATGGAAACACATCCCTCCATTAGTTCTCTGTACTTGGAAACCCGTCTTTGCTTGCTATCCCACTGAGGCTTTCAGCTACTTACAGCTTGTTCCTCTTAGAGCTGCTGTTAATCCAAACTGTTGCTGTAGCAGAGAGCTCAGTGTTTTGTGGCAAGACTGAAGGCTGTGGTGTAGGTATGCGGCTCGAAGGAACGGACTTTGCAGTGGCAGTTCCTCACTCTGGCCATGATCCTGCAGGGAGACCAAGGCCATTGCTCTCCAGTACAGGTATGAGCAGGCTGTGGACCCAAGAAAAGTAGCTAAAATGCAGCAAAGAAGATGAAGAAGATACATTATTTTCAGCTCCCTGCTTGCCTGCTGCTTTAATCTCAGGTATAAATAAAGATGTTGAGGTAGTCACAGACTAATGGTATTTTACAAAAGTAAAGTAATCCTCCAGGTAGGAGCAAGCAGGCTCTCACTGATGATGGATCAGGCATTGCTGAAGGCTTTAGCTTGCTCACCACTGAGCACTGTATTCACTGACCCTCAGATGAGGTCATAGTTAATTTTACTGGTTATACTGTTTTTTTGGAAGAAATCAAGCAGTGTGGAATGGGTCAGTCGCAGTCTGGAGATGCTGTGCCTATGCCTCAGCTACCCCAGACCCAAGTGTGGGGCTGTCCCCAGGGGCAGCTCTGTCTTGCTGGAGGTCACAAAAGGACTGCCCTGTCAAAAACCCTTAATTGAAACATAGATCAAAAAGTACAAGTGTTTGCATAATACCAGGTTATAAATTTTATAACCTGGTATAAATTTTAGCATTCAAAATTTCTGAAGGGCTAGAAAGGGACACTTGTTTTCCACTTTGTAAGCTTGCCTGAGCATATAGGCCCTGGGAAGAGGCTGACCTTGGGGTCACGTATGTTCCTTAATATGGAAATATCTTTTGTTTGTTGTGGCTTGGTAGGCTGTCTCCTGTAGTTCAGGGCTTGTCCTTGCACAGTCCTCTTCCTCTGTCTCACCTGAAGCCTGAACTTTACTCCAGAAAATAAGTTGTCATGTGAAGAAAATATATTGCCAATCATTTAGCTGCAAAGGCAACTTCTAAAGTACAAGCTAGTAAAGTTTGTGTGAGTTTCCAGGCATTCTGGCTATATCTAAAATGAAGATATAACCAAGCTGGCTTTGAACCATGCAGCTTGCATGTAACAAGGACAGTGTACTAACTTAGAGTAGCTAATTAGCTGTGATGAAAAGCTGATATGTAGGGCTGGGTCAAAGCTTGTGGACTAGCTTGTTCCAAGGAGCCTCTGGGATCTCTCTACAGCGCTGCACCATGTTGAGCAGGCACATCTCCAGCAATGGAAGGCTGTACAGCTGTAAGCTGCCATTACTAATCTTACTGAGGTGCTGTCTGAGACTGTATCCTGGCTCCTTTTCAGGCTATGAGCCTGGAGCACACAAGGCTGCTTCCTCATTGTGTCCCATTGCTCTGATTTCAACAGAAAGGAAAGCCAAGCTAACTCCAGCAGGATCCCAGCTGGGCAATCAATATCCTGGAGCATGCTCTGTTTTTTTTCTTGGTAATTAGGTACAGCCTTAGGCAGTAAGGGTGGGATTCATCTCATTTAACTGAAAATGTCAGTAAAATTAGCTATCAGTTCTGGACTAGTTTTGTAGGTTGCCTCAAAAAGAGAGGCATGTTTTATGGCTAGTGTTCTAGGGAGTATGCTGCTTTGTTTTCCTTGGTTTGGCTCCTAATCAAGCCATATATATAATGAATGGCTTTCTATTAAATTTCCAATAGATAGCAGCAGTTCACAAAGTATTTTTTCTTTTTTTTTCAGAGATTGTACATGTGAATTAAAGAGGACCTTAAAATGTCTTCTTTTCACTCAGAAAGTTCAATATAATTCTAATGCATGCAATAGTGCTGATTTTGTCATCATAGCTAATTTGTGAAGAGTACTATTGAAGGGTTGATTTTATCTTGAGACCAAGCAGATTAGAATCACTTATTCACAACACCAAGGAATAAAAGGAAAAGAAAAAGAGAACAGGATTCTTCTTGGTCATTTTTTTTTAGATTAAAGTTATGTCCATCAGTTCAAAGAGATCACGATGAAGTACATTTGCCTCAGAAGCTAGATTAAAGTGAAATACCAATTTGTTTTAGGAGTTAGAAGCATCAGTGACTTGAAATGCCCTCACAGACCATGTCTGGGCTGTTGAACTGAATTCTTCAGAATTCCCAGGTTTGGTGCACACATTGGCCATGACAAAGTGATAGTTTTGGGCTACTGAACTCAAGTGGATATATAGTCCTGCATCTGTCAGGTATCTCCTGAAGTGATTGTATGAAAGAGGTAGGAGCCACGGCATGCTCTGACAGGAGTAAGTTCTGTTTGGCTTCAGCTGCCAAACAGACCTTTTTGAACACTTTTTGTGTAGATTGAGAGCTGATTTTTGAGAAATGCTGAGAAAAAATGACAGTGTTATGCAGATCTCTAGAGGGCAGGAAAAACAGATTATGAAACAGGAAATCTAGTATTATAATTCTTATGATGATTTAAAATAGTCAAAAATGTGAAGGGCAATTGAAAAAATTTGAATTGGTTGTTGTCTTTCTTGTCTATGTTTATCAAACCTTAAGCACAGATGATTAATAATTTTTTTTTTTTTATGTTCAAGAATAGACAGGAAGATAGTCAATTGCACATCCAGTCACTGAAAATCCTGAATGGGTTAAATTTGGTGACAAACTGGTTCTTACTCTATTATTTTTAATAGCATGACTAAACCTGCTTCATTGTCCCTGTTTCTGCAAACAGCTCAGCAGTTAACTCCACATATAAGCAGCAAATAAAATAACTGAAAAACCTTTTATATAGTAGCTTGGAGGATTCTTCTGTACAGCGCTATAACACCCATGCAATGTAAATTGGTTTATTCTCAAGCACCACAGATATAGTAATAAAGTGATCTCTGTGGAGTATACAGTTCAGTGACAGCAGCACCACGTTTTAATGAAGTTATTATTCTAAGTAGATTTCATAACAGGAACACAATAATACATAGGAAGCATCAAGCTAGCTACATTCAAAGACATGGACTGGTGAAAATTAAGCCTATCAATTAGTTGTATTCTACTACTGTTGAGTAAATTAATTAAAAGAAGAAAGTTGGTAAGAATAAGGTGAAATTAGAGAAAAATTTAAATTGAATTTTGCAGAAAACAATTAAATTTGATGTTTAGAGCAACATCTTGCTATCAATTCAAAATCCAATCCATATGGAAAGTGGGGCCTTGAATATTTAGAACACTGTAAGTACTCATCTAGTGATTTCTTTTCACATTTTCATTGACCCTGCCCTTGAAGATTGCTAAATGCTTCTCTTCTATGAAAGGAAGAGTCTTAAACCACAAGCATACACTGAGCATGTATATTTGCATGTAGTATTAAGTAGCGATTTTTAGAATTTGTGTACACCCCTCTCAGAATGCAATATTAGCATATACTCTGTTATTAGCAGAGTCAGCTTCCAGATATTAAAATGTCTGGAATCCCACACAGATAAACTTTTACGGTTATTTTGTGAGCAGCAGCCACCGCATTTTGTGAGATGGGCCAGTGATATGGGTAATTCAGTGCTTATTCACCAAAAGGGGAAAAAGTCCACAGCATAATGGATAATGAATGTGTCTGACTTCACTGACTACAAGTGGTAGATGGTGAATCATTTTCCTGAGAGACTGAACATAGCTTTTTTTCCAATACTTTCTAGCATTTTTCATACTGAAGAGTGCATAAATCTATCTCTTTTTTTAATGCAGCTTGGCTTTAACAGCATCAAGCAAGTTAAGCTGAACAAACCACTCTTATTTCATGTCTGTTGTTAAAAAGTTTATTATTATTTCAGATTATGATGGAAGCTATTAATTGTTATGATTCCAACTGCACACTTCTGCCTATATTCACTTACATAATTATTGTGCATTTTTTTAAGGACTGGTCACAAAAGACATGCAAAATATTAGGACCTCAATATTTATCTTGGAAACTAGAGTTTCACCTTCTCATTTCAGAGCTAGGAATGGGAGCACATTACTTCTCTCTTAACAACTTCTGAATTCTTTCAAGATGAACAGTACTAATTTCTTACTTCCATTGCTGACTGCTACTTTGCTTTCCATGTCCAGAAGAGACCATTATGATGAGATGATCTATCCTTCAGCAAAGTACAGGCTGTTCACTTAGATAAGGCAATTTTGTACTGAAAACCTAAGTTTGAGTTATGAAAATGTTTTAGGATATGCCATTCAGGAAACACAATCTTGATTCATGTTCTCACTCTCTCCCAAACTTATCTCCCTGTTCTGATGAGATCCCTCTTTCAACCTTTCTCTGTACTCTCCAGTGTAGTTCATTGTGGTATATGGCTGGAATTGACTGGTGCTGGGCAACATGACCACCAGAGAGAACACCATGCTACTTGGTTCTGGACAGGACTGTCATGTGTCACACATTGAGTGACAGCATTTTTGAAGTGTTTTCTTCTATAATAATGTAAAACTTAGTGTATTTTTTTTCAGTCTCACTGGTCCAGATTGGTGCCTATTTGGCATTATTAATCTTGTTTATCTAGGATAGTTTTTTTGGTCTAATGAATTGTAACTCCTGATGGGGTCCCACATGACAACATAGGGTTTTAAAAGCAAAGGAAAGTAAGTCTTGTTTTTCCCTACCACAACATTTGTATTTTTCAGTGCCAGACACTGTCAATCTGCCAAAAATAAACATTGGTAGTACCTTTATTCATCTTCTTCTCTTCATTATCCCCAAAGACATGTCAGTCTCAAGGTTTTGAGCTGGAATCTGACCTGCTGATAAGCTGATGTGGAAGTTGTTGGAGTTAAGAAGAGAACAGAAACTGTCTTGACACATGAACCAGTAAAGGGTTCAGGCAAGAACTCATTGGAGCCATCCATGCTGCAGGAGCTAACTGGGGATGCTAGCCTTTGCAACCAACTTATAAATCCCTTCAGTGCCAGTCCTAGATGTAATTTAGAGGTGAGAAACCACTTGACTTTGATACTCAAGGACACTCACCAATGAGGAGGACACTCTCACCAACATACAGCTAATAGCTGTGATTTGGGACTTTTAAAATAAAGTCTGTCAACTTCATGAGAAATTGCTTATAGACAGAGTTTTTCTAAAGCAAATTGATATTTATTGATCATTCCCTTAACAAGAGGAAAAAGAATTTATCTAGACACTTCACAAAAGGCTCTTCAGGACCAGAAGAAGTAGCTGTGTTCCTCTCTTGAGTATAAACTGACTTTCTCTTTCTTCTTCTTTACCTAAATCCAGTTTTTCTCCACGTGATTTGATTTTCAGGGTTAGGGCTTAATAGGAATTTGTGGGTAAGGTTTACTCTGCTTCCAGCTTCCACTTTAGAAATAGATTATTTTACTGCCATTATGTAATGAACTGATCAGTTAATAAGCTCTTCAGGAGTTACTAAAAATATAAACTAAGACATTATAGAAATTAGTAAAGAAGACCAAGGACCTGATTTAAAGAAAATATTGTTTTCTTTGTTATCGAAATTTCAGAAGCCAGTCTAATATTTGATGGCAGATTTCAGTGTGTGTGTAGAGAATGACAAAAAATGTTTATTCCATTATTGTTTTGAGAGGTCTTTGTAGTTTTTTTTTTTTTTCATTTTTCTTTCTTTCTTTTTTTTTTGGGGGGGGGGGACACTTTTGTTTGTTTGTTTGTTTGGAGTTTTTTTAAACTAAGGAAAACTTTGCTTTCTGACCGCCTTCACCTGGAGAAGTCTGCATTCAGAGTTGTACATGAGCAAAAGCTTCTCAAAGCTTTTAACAACCATATATATATACTAACACCTGTGAACAACTGGGATTTTAGTTCAGAAAGGCTGGAAGTGTATCAAGACTTGATTGGGATCTTGGTTGATAACCTTCTAACCATTTCAAGTCCTGGCTGTGATTGTATGAGGCAACAATGTGTTCTAGTGGTGCTGAGTCAACTGTATTCTGTGGAGATTACAGGCATTTTATCACCTGCAAATAGTTAATCTGACAATGCTCAAGGCCATAGGAGTCCTGCTTTTGTCTTTTCACAGTAGAAAACAGATCTGGGAAAGACCTATTTGGTACTTAGCAACACATTTTTGGTACTTAGCTATCCATTTTAGCTACCCACTTGAAAATGTAGACCAAAACATTTCTTGTGTAACATTAGCTGTGATTAAATCATTCGATATTATTGGTGGTTTCGTAATTGTTGTATAGTCTATTCTGCCAATTTATATTATAATAAAATGATGGGTTGGGGGCTGGAATTTAGAGAACAATGCTTTTCTTCTCTTGGTCCTTCTTCTTCTACCAAGGACTTGATTGGTTTCTTTCTGATTCCTTCTTGGCACCCGCACTTAGATTATTCCTCTTCCTTCATGTTGATATATGCTCTTTGTTTCTTCTTGACCTTCAGGAAAACTCTTAAGATGACTGAGCTCAAAGCAAACTGAACATGAAGATGTGTCCTGAATGAGCAGGAGGTGCTACCCAAGAGAGGTGGGAGGTCGGAGGGGGAAGGGAACCTAGCAGAAAATTTCAGTATTTTCCTTAATTTTCCTTTCACAAATTGTTTTCAAAATTGTCCAGAAGACCAAATACTTTTGACATGGAGCACTACTTTATTAATTTCAAATTTTTTTAATTTTGGTTGAGTGACCTCCATGGGCTGTTTTCTTCAATTGTGTTTTCACAACCTTTTCTCTTTGAAATCTTAAAGATAATTTCATAACATAGAGAACATAATTAATTAGTACTCTATGACAATTTTTAGCCATATTTGATTATATATCCAGACATGCTTGCGGCAAAATAACATTGGTGCTGGCAGAAAACAGGTAGTTAAGCAGGTAGGCTGTAAATATCTGCATTTATTGCTTGAAAGCTATCCATTATTTGTGTTCCTAAGTTTAACTGTTACACTGAATATTTACCCTGCAAACCAAGAAATAGCAGCCAATCTAAGCAAGTCATTTGCTTTTCAGTATTAATTTTACTTCTTGTTCCAGGCTCTGCAAATGTTTCCTCATATATCATTGTGACAGTGCCATACATTTGAAATGTCAAATTATGCAGTGACTGTTGTCATAAGAATAATGCTAGCAGCAGGTAGGGACAAAAAATACCATGCAGAGAATAAACACTTCTTTTCAGTAGCTGCCTTACCTGGTGTTGCAGTTGTACAGAGTTATCTAACGGTAGTTAGGATGTATAGAAGATACATCCTTTGAGTATTTTAGCCACCCCTTGAGAAACATTTTTTGATTTACTGAAAACAAATGGTTTGTGCATTTCAGCTGCAGTATTTCTTTCTTTCCCTAGGCTCTTGCATCCAAAGTGAACATGCCAGAAAGGGCAGACAAATGGAATTCTGTTTAGTCATTCTTTTCAAATTATTGTTAGTTCACAAGCCTTTTATGAGATATTATAGTGCTAAAGCAAAGAGGCAAACTTTCTATGTACTGTATGCTGGAAGACATGCTAAGGCACATGAAAAACAACAAGGTGCTTGGTGACAGCCAGCATGGCTTCACTAAGGGGAAATCCTGCATGACCAATTTGGTGGCCTTCTATGATGGGGCTACAGAACTGATGGACAGGGATAGAGCAGTTGATGTCATCTAGCTGGACTCGTGCAAAGCTTTTGACACTCTACGCATGACATCCTTGTCTCTAAAATGGAGGGACATCGATTTGATAGGTGGCCCACTCGGTGGATAAAGAACTGACTGGATGGTCACACATAAAGAGCTGTGGTCAATGGCTCAATATCCAGCTGGAGACCAGTAACGAGTGGTGTCCCCCAGGGATAGGTGTTGGGACTGGTCTTGTTCAACATATTTGTTGCTGACATGGACGGTGGGATTGAGTGTGCCCTCACCAAGTTTGCCGATGACACCAAGCTGTGTGGTTCGGTTGATACACTGGAGGGAAGGAATGCCATCCAGAGGGACCTTGACACACTTGTGAGGTGGGCTGATGCCAACCTCATGAAGTTTAACCATGCCAAGTGCAAGGTCCTACAGCTGGGTCGGAGCAATCCCAGGCACAGCTACAGGTTCAGCAAAGAAGAAATTCAGAGCAGCCCTGAGGAGAACGACTTGGCGGTGTTGGCCGATGACAAAATGGACATGAGCTGGCTTCAGTGTGCACTCACAGCCCAGAAAGCCAACTGTATCCTGGGCTGCATCAAAAGGGAGCGTGATCAGCAGGTTGAAGGAGATGATCCTGCCCCTCTACTCTGCTCTTGTGAGAACTCGCTTGGAGTATCGTGTGCAGTTCTGGTGTCCTCAACATCAAAAGGACATGGAACTGTTAGAACAAGTTTAGAGGAGGGCCACGAGGATGATCAGGGGACTGGAGCACCTCCCATATGAAGACAGGCTGAGAAAGTTGGGTCTGTTCATCCTGGAGAAGAGAAGGCTGAGTGGAGACCTCGTAGCAGCCTTCCAGTGTCTGAAGGGGGCCTATAGGGATGCTGGGGAGGGACTATTCATTAGGGACTGTAGTGATAGGACAAGGGATAATGTGTTAAAACTTAAACAGAGGAATTTTATATTGGGTATAAAGAAGAAGTTCTTTACTGTTAGGGTGGTGAGGTACTGGAATGGGTTGCCGAGGGAGGCTGTGAATGCTCTATCCCTGACAGTGTTCAAGACCAGGCTGGATGAAGCCTTGGGTGACATGGTTTAGTGTGCGATGTCCCTGCCCATGGCAGGGGGTTTGGAACTAGATGATCTTAAGGTCCTTTCCAACCCTAACTATTCAATGATTCTATGTATGTAGGAGACAAGGGCCTTATTCTGCTCTCCTGCCCCTCATTTTCCATCAGATTTATACCACAATAACACAGCAACTGAAGCTTAAAAAGGGATTAACCTTTCTGGTTATCCATAATTTCTCACACTCTTTGTAGAATTAATATAATTTACCACTGGGTTATTATTTTCCTAGTGGAGTAATACTGCTATGGAGGGTAGAGAAGTCAGGGCTGTAATAATCCATTATAATGATAAGCAAAAGGTGATCACATTATTATCCTAAAGAGGCCTGACAGAAGGATGCCCATGTTGTGTTATGTTATATTAATGTTGTGTTGTGTCAGTCAGACAAAATATGAAGACAGGATGCTGTGTATTTTTTACCCAAAGTAGCAGATTCTGTGCTGCCTGTCCCTGGAGTCAAGCAATATGGACTTGTCTCCACCACCCCTGACCCTACTTCATGCATCTTCCTGCTCCACCAGAGGATTAGCAAGGAGGTACAGAGCTCTTTATGGCAGCATCACCTATTATGATTTGAACACGTCAGACTAGTGGATAAGTTGAGAGGGTTGAAGTCCAAATTTAGTGTCCTTGGGTTTGATGTGTTTGCTCATGTGTGAATATCTAGTGGTGTCTGAGCTATTCAAAGGGGATCTTTCCAGCAGCCTTCAGAAGAGAATGGGTGTTGCAGAGATCTTCTGAAGTACGTATCAGCACTGTAGGCATTTGTTAGGTACTCTAGTTTGTCTCACATGGCACTAAGCTATATAAATATGCAGCACTGCATCAGGCCCTAAAAATCAGTTTTAAAATTAGAAATACATCCTTCATTTTTTGCATAGCCAGTTCTATAGGAAAACAGTGAAGAGGCAGTGATGTTCCTGAACAGAGAGCAATTACCTGTCAGGATGTCTAAATTCCCCATGCTGTTACTCAGGTCCAGGAAGCAAATGCAAAAAGTTTTTGGCATTTCAGCCAACTGCCTGTGTAGGAGCAGAGATGAGCTGGAACTGAAATCTCCATTGTGGTGCTTCTATAACCTAAGCAGACCAGTAAGCTTCTCCAGGACATGGATAATTTTGGTATAACATTAAAATTAACCATAATGTAATAATTTAAGGTAAGATGAACTGGTGACTGCAAATAACTGTTTTCATTGTCTCAACAGGCCATTTAGATTACTTGCTTAAACTATACATCTGACTTGCAGATCACTCAAATCAGGAAAAATTAATTCCTATTTTCAAAGAAAAAGGGCTAATTTGAGTCGGAGCCTTGACCCAGGCAGAATTTGCATAGAAGTTAAAATGTCCAAAGTACATTGTTTTTGATACAGACTTCATACATGGATGACTTGCTAATCTTTTGCTACAGTTACCTATTTCTTGAATCCCTACCTTTAGAGTTCCTTCCCCATTTCTGGACATAAATTGTGACAACTCTCATACAGTATACTGGTTCATAGTCAGGTATTCCCTAGTACCTTTCTAATAGCCTGAAGGCCACTGAGTTTTCCAAATAGCACAAAATACTGGATTTCATGATTTAAATATTTGGCATATCTATTTTCTGTAGTCACATGAAATTTAAGGTCTCCAATGCAGAAGACATCTGTGGGCAGCTGTATACAATTCAGAATGAATCAGGATGTGCTATGTTTCCTGTTTTTGATACCTTTGCTGGCTTCTCTTTTTTCATCTTGTAAATCAGATATTTTCTATGAAATTGCAAATTTCAAGCTATAAGATTGTATTAAATTGTACCTAGTACTCTGGATGTCCTTGAGAATTTATAGAAGTACATTACTGCATTACTCAGACTTGAAATCTGACTTCAGCCCATGGCAGGAGGGTTGAACAAGATGATCTTAAGTTACTTTCAAACCCTACGTGTTTCATAGTTCTATGAGTCTATGATTCTATGAAATATACAGATGTAAAGATGTTAACAGTACAGATGTCTTGGTTTCATTCATGTTTGCCTATTAAAAAAAAGATAGAAAAAAAAGTTGAGCATTTCTAGGTCTTGCTCTTTATTATTCATCTTGATTCCAGGGTGTTTAGCCTCTCTGTTGAAAATCATGAGTCAAATTGGAAGTTGTGGAAGTAGCTTTGGCTTCATTTCTTGTGAAAAAGAAATAGTGCATGTGTCCTTCTGTATTCAATTTATAATTGCATTATGGTCATGGGGTTTTTATCTGCCTGTGAGTAAAGACATACTGATAAGAAATAAGAGAAATCTGGGGTATCATTTTATGCCTTGAGCAGAGACTATAGGAAAAAGTCCAAATGGCAAGAGGCCAAATAATGCTTCATCTGTTCTTAAAAATCACTGAATGCAAGGATTTCTTAACTTCTCCAGCTGCTTCAGGACCTAACTCAACCTATAAACAGACAGATTTTTCCTACAACTTGCATCAATCTTTTTTACCAGTGTTGCAAATTTCTTGTATACAGAGGGTACACAGGAAACAATTAATCACTGCCATGTTTACGACAGTATTTCACATACTTTCATTATACCTCTTCTCTGTTTGAAACAAAGCCAGTCCCACTGCTCTAGTCTCTCCTCATATATTGTGTTTACCAGTCTTGTTGATTTCTGCTGAATTTAATTTCCTAAATTGCCACCTCTGCGTCTGATGAACTGCACCTGCACCTGTACATCCCAGATTTGCATTTGCCTTTTTTGCATCAGCTTGCACAAGTGGCTCCAGTGCAGTTTATAGCTTCCCAGTGCTCTTTCATTAGGGTTGTTTTCCAGTTGGTGTTGATGATAGTGGTGGATGTGAGGTACCCCTGGTCTTTTGTCAAGAACAGGACCCGACTGGCAGAGGTGCTGTACAAGCAGAGCACACCAGGCAGAGACACCTGCCTTCTCCCCAGCAGCACCGTGCTCCTGAGGAAGGTGAGACAGTTCCTTCCCGTACAGTGCTCATGGCTTACTCAGCTCAGCTGAGACTCTGTCTTGTCTACTATTTGAAGCTCAACTTCCTTATATTTTGAATAGATTGTATTAAGCCTCCTTCTGTTTCCAGTTGTTAATGATTGTTAGCTGAAAGGAGCAATTCTCTGGAGAATGTGTGCAGACAGTTCCTTCTCACTTAGGGAAAAATCTCACATAGTCATTATATCCAGACTGTGGATATAACAAGATAGTCATACGGATCAGTGAAAGCTTTGCCTTAGTGATCAATACAGCTGGGATTCCACATGGTGTACCGTGAAGTACTTTTTTGTATTCACTGATTCTCCTTCCCCCCATCCTAAGCCAGCATTGCAAAGGTGTCTGGTGTCTCCAGGTGACATGAAGCTGGTTGCCAGTTGGTGAAGTCATCCTGGGGAATTAGACCTTTCAAAAGCCACCTAATACAGTATTTCCTTTAAATCCTGTATTTCCTGTCTCTATTTTTAAATACAAATATCTCATCTTTCTCTCTTGCATTTCACAGTCATTAAATGAAAGTGAGAATTTTAATTTCTCGAATGCTTCATGTACCAAGCTTTGCCTGGAACTTCTCAGTGTCACAGGCAGGGAAGTTGTATTGACCATAAACATTTGCTTCTGTGGCTTTTTAGGCTGGGAGCTAACAGTGCTGACTCCTCTCAGCACATTTATGGTCACAGAAACGTATGTGCGCTTGGCTTTATGATTTTAACTGCTTCATGAGGACATGTGATTGTTAAAAGCTGTGAGGGGAGCTGCATTGAGGGCCTTTTTTTGGGAAGCAGTAGCAGCACTGTTCGCCGTGGCTGGCTCTCCTGCAGGTGGCGATGCACAGCAAGGAGACAGCTCGGCAGAAGAAATGCTAAGTTAAAATTAGCTTGCTTCACAAACGTGTGTAAAAATGCCTCCTTGTGCTTCTGACTGGTGCACCCGGCTGCTTTTACGAGCACTACGAAGAAATCTGAGTCCGTGTGGAAACAAGTACTGAAATCATCGTTCGGATTGCTGTATGTTTGCAGTTTGCTCTCAGCTCGGTCAGGAATGGGCATTTAGTATCCTATTCCCTCCCTTTTTCCATTTGTCATCTTTTCTGCCTTTGTTTGTGCTATGTACCGGGGGAGGCTGTAAAATACCTGCAAGCCAATTTATAGCTTCTGTTTCTGTGGGTGCCTCTGAGTTTATTTCCTTGTGATACACTTCCTGCTGGTTCTTGTGGACATTCATTGCCAAATCATTCTAGCCCTTTCACTGCCAAATCATTCCAGCTCTTTCACTCAAATACCAACCACATTTTCCAGTCTTTTACCACAGTATTTCATATTCGATGTTCCCTTCACCATAGTGTCGAGGCATACACTTACATTTTTAGTGCAGTAAGAATATTCTGCAATGTACTTTCTTTGTAAAATATGACTATCTTCAGCTTTAAACAGTCATTTCTTTCATCTTTTTTTCTAATTGAGCTTCTTTTGCAGTTAATAGTGACATTTACAAAAGAGATATTAGAGAAACTGTAGCAGATCATTCACTGAAATCGAGCAATCTTTATCATAGCCTTCATTACTCTTCATATAATTTTATTCCGTTCATGTTTGATTTGATTAGAAATAGTTCCAATGAAGCAAGTTGCAGTATTTCAAGTGCCTGAATTTCTTTAAGCCTTCTTCAGTGCTTAAGGAAATACAGAAAACCCTTGGATTTTTTAGCCTGTATTGTTTTCTGCTGTTTTTTGTCTATGGATCTTAGAAACATTAGTAAGGCAAGAGATGGTAGTGAGTAAGTGCTATGGTAATGCATATGCATGGATCTTGTAGTGCAGACTCTCTAAAATGATGCCTTGTGCAATACCATCTGTGTATACAAGTAAAAAGGCTACATGTGCAAAGTTATTATTTCCAAAGAGAAACAAATGCAAACAAGGCAGGTTTGCTACTATAAATGCTGCAATTAGCATGTCTGAGTGGAAAGCTGAGAGTATGATTTAAATTTTGCAGATATAAGTGGAAAGTTCGAATGTTTTCTGATGTAGATAGCAACATTTCCGATTTATTGATTTTTATTTTCCCCCAAATCTATGTACACTGTACACATTATTCTCATTATTGCCTTTATAGTATCTAAAGCAGGCTGCAATGTAAATTGTAGTGAGTTATGTTAAAGTTTTATGTGATAATATACTTGGGATAGTGAACCCCAGAATTTGAGGCAACCTTCAAAATTCATGGGTTTTGTATCATTTTATGTCTTTCCCTTTATACCTTTGTACAAAGCCTTGTTTTTCTGACTTTTACTTTTGCACATATTTTAGCTGCTGTCCGCGTCCTTTGCCACATTTGGATCCGATTTCTACTTTTTTTTCAAGATTACATGAAGTGATTAATGAATTGGCTGGACTATGTATCTCTCCTTTTCATATTTATTTTCAGAGTAGCTGAAAGATATTCAAGTTGATCATCACTAAATTACTCTTCACCATGCTTAATGTTTTTATCACCTGTATCAAAATGGTGTCCTACGAGATGTGGATTCTTCTGCATTCTTACCATAATTTATTACTCTGAAAAGTATGATGAATGTTTACGGTAGCACTGAGGAAGGGTATTCAGCAAGCTTCACTCCAGTTCAGATCCCTGATTTTACAATGGGAAAGTTCCACCTGAGAACAGGAGCCTTGGTGATTTATTAGTTTATAGCAATGATTCTGTGACCCCTTTCTGCTGTTGTGATCTGTTTAGGATTCCCAAGCATTTCAGGGCATGCTGTCTTGCAGTTTTACTATTGGAAAAAGAGGAGCGTACAGATGGGCAATTCAGTTCAACCCTGAGTTTCATGGGTCTTTGCTCTGGGGCAGGGCATTGAATGAGGAGATTGCAGCACTGGGAGGAGCTGCGAATTTCTCATCCTTAAGAGGCACCCAAGCACTCATTAATGATGTGCAAAGACAGTAAAGAGTTGGGAAACTCAGGAGATCTCTTTGATTCAGTGCTCTGGCCAAAGCTAGAAATAATATAATGTGGCACCAAACTGATGTTATCTAACTGTGGTGGTAGTCTCAGAAATGAGTGATGGTGCAAACCAGGCTGCTCTTGTCTGGTGGCATCCGTTAAAGCCCAGTACCCCAAATAGCAATTTTTGCATCCTTTTCCCCCATTCTCTTCCCATTCAGTTGTATTATTATTATTATTATTATTATTGCTATTAATTATTAATTTTAATTTGATTATAATTATACCATATTTCTTTTGAACTCTTTCTCTACTTTTCTCACCTTGCTGAAATAAGCTATATTTGGAACTCTTCTAATGGAGTATTGCCACCATCTGCTCTTTGCAGCAATTATTCAAATTATTTGCAGCCCTCTGTGCCAGCAGGGGTGCATCTAGCTCAGTCCTTTAAAGCTACAGATTTTCTGACTGACATATTTTTACCCTCACATATGCCACAACTGGTACAGACCTGTAATTATCAGGGGGTGGGTGGGAATGGAGGGTTATGCTTACATTTCCAATTATTTCAGTCTCTGACTATGGAAACTATTATCTCTTAATTTTTAAGGCAAAAATCAAGAGAAAGATGATACTATTTTTTTTTGAGTCCCAGTCTGATGGTTTTGAAGATTCTTCTTTCTTTGCAATCTCAGCCTGTGCTAGAATCCTCCAAATCCTGAATACTTGTTTTTGCAGCACTGAATGCAGCACATCATGTGCCTGCACTGGCTATTCTGTCATTCAGAATACAGGTTCCTCTCTGTTTTGCTATCATTAAGGTGCTGCAGTAGTCTGTCCTATGTTTGTCCTGCATTTTGTGATATTCATCTGCTAAAATAAGAGGAATGATGTTCCAGCTTTGTGTCCTGTATCACTTCTTCCTTGTAAAGCAGGGCTGTTTTTGAAATGCAGACCCAAACTCAAGATATCAGTGGATCTGCATAAACACTTCATGGCCTTAATTTTTGGGAGGAATTAAAATGAAGGCAGGAAAAATAATGTGCCTGAAGAATCTTAAACTGCATTAGGAAATGTCAGAATATTATAACGCGGTAACTAAGCACCCTCTATGCTGGTGGGCATGCATATCAACTGAGTTCTGGTCCAGTTATGGCCTTCTCAATTAAGGGGATTTTCAGAATAGTATTAAAGTGACTCCACAGCCAGCAGAAATCCTTTTAGCTTTTGGCAAGTATTTATTCATTTTACAGACACGCATACTTTAACTATGAGAGGAGCATGCAGCCTCTACCCCACACTGTGTTTTCAAAGCTGTCTGAGAGCCATTGATGGTGGTTATTGGCAGCAATATCTCCTGGCATTTAAGACTGGTAATCTCTTGGTTTAGGACTAAAATAATACCATCTAATACAATCTGCAGGCTCTACATATAGAGAAAATGATGAAAGATTTTAAAGCATATGGTTCTGAATCTTTGTTTAGAGATATATGAAGATTTTTGAGACTTTCCAAGTAAGTTACGCATTGCTTTAGTTACAAAAACATAAAGCACAGTCAACAAAGGAAAGGTCTTTAGTGTGGTGTTTTCCTGAGTACCGTAAGTGATTTCTAGGAAAGTTCCTGGTTTGCAGCTGCAAGTAGGTTCTGCCCATACTGTCCTTCATCTTCATCTAGCTGCTTTGTCTCCAGAGTTTTCATGAAGCTGACAATATCTTTTCTGCTTTACTCTATGCCATGTACTATGAAAGGGGCTGTGGGTCACCATCATTGTTCTTCCTTTTCTTAAGGCTATTATTTTTTTATAATTCTAGAGCAATGTTTTTTTTAATACTAGAAACCTGGCTTTGTCTGTCTTAAAGAATTTGCATATTATGCACTCGTATATATATACCTCTAAAACATCTTTCATAATTGCCGGGGGCATGCACAAGTGATACCACTGCTGCTTTGATAGTTATTCCAATTGCAGGCAAGTTTTATATTATTCACTGGGCTAATAACCTCCTATTCTGCACATTGCCTCTCTTTGGAGTAACTCAACTGCTCTTTGGACATTTGGACTTCTGTGCAGTTAAAATCTGTTTAGGCAGCATCATCAAAGAGTTAAAACTCCAGGAGAGTTGGAGACTGGCATCATATGAAGATCTTAATCCCCACAACAAAAGCTAGGATAAAAGCAAGAACTCTGGCTTTTTAGTGCAAGGTTAGCATTAGCAAAGGTGTTACATGGATAAGTTCAAAATGCTGGTTATTCATATTTGTGTGGTTATATCTTGTGGGACACTCATGGCAAATCTCCTTCTGAGAAGACCACCTGCTAGCTAGTGGAGGTGTATGAGCTCTCTGACTCCATCTTCAATCAATACTTGGCCTATAGTCTGAGGCTGTGATTAAGGCTTCCCATTGCTGCCTGTCATGAGACCACTAACAAATTTAGGACCTGGGAGTGTAGTTCTCAAAGTAATAAAAAGTGATTAAAACCAAACAAAAATGCAGGAAAGAGATGAAGCTAAAACACAGCATAATTGGAAAAGCTTCTATGGCTTCTGAAATATTTAGGTTAGATGATCTAATGGTACATTTTAAGGATCTCTGAAAAAAACTTCTACTTAAAGAAGTTAATTGTTTTATGGAATTAAATGCATATTATGTACTTATATAATAAAACGAAAGTGTTTCCATCTGAGAATATTCATAAAAATCATTGTCTTTACAGTCCCTACCAAAACTTATGATACAAGGTCACTGCCCACTGGAGTTTTCCTGAGTGATTCATCAAGCTCAGTGTGAGCGCAGAATTTATCTCAGGGTTCAGCTTCAACTAGAGCTGGATAGCAAACAATTTTCTGATCACACAAAACTTTCTGAATTTCATAGAATCATAGAATAGAATCATAGAATCATAGAATAGTTTGGGTTGGAAAGGACCTTAAGATCATCTAGTTCCAACCCCCCTGCCATGTGCAGGGACACCTCACACTAAACCATGTCACCCAAGACTCTGTCCAGCCTGGCCTTGAACACTGCCAGGGATGGAGCATTCACAACATCCCTGGGCAACCCATTCCAGTACCTCACCACGCTAACAGTAAAGAATTTCTTCCTTATATCCAATCTAAACCTCCCCTGTTTAAGTTCTAACCCCTTACCCCTTGTCCTACAGTTCTTAATGAATAGTATTTATCTTATAATATTTTCTGCCTCACATCAGAGTGAGTCAGTGGCTTTTCAAAGTGGTTTAGGGAAAAGAAAGAAGAAATTCTGCTGTTTATTAAATGGCTTGTTGATCATAAGAGTTTTGTGAGAGACCACAGATTAAGTTTCCATCATGATTTGAAAAAGCAGCAGGGTTTCAGATAGCCCAAATGAGTGTTTTGTTATTTGTAGTTCAAATGTCCATTGTCTCTTTATTCCTTATTTATAGCAGAAATTTAGTGCTGAAGCAAAGAAGCCTTGTTAATTGGGTTTTGTTTTTTTCTTTATCTGAAACTTTTGTATTCTCAAAAAATCTTTGCTTTGATAAAACAACACTTCTCTATCTTTTGTTCTTATGGTGTACATTTACAGCATATTTTTTCTCTTTTCATTTGTATTGTTCTTTGAGCCTCCTCCCTTATACTTTCCAGGTTTCTCCTTTCATGATCTGGAAACACTGCTGAATAAAGATAAGCCAATAGTTAGTCCAATCCCAGATGTTTTTTTTTTCAGGTAATTACTCGGAACTGCAGCAGCTCTTAAGTGCCCTGACTTCCCAGACTGAGATTGACTGATTGAAAGATTAGGCAAGGCAGAGATTTATAGCTAACCTGGTAAGAAGAAAGGAAAAATGTACAGCAATTTAAACAAGTGTTTGCTTTGTTTTTTTTTTTTTATTTTCTCTCCCTACCCTGTATTGAGGTTGCATCTTGAATGTTATCCAAAGTTATGTATTTAGGTTGGAGACAAGCTCTTTCAGTTGGAGCAGAGGAGAGCTTCCCTCCAGCCACTCCTGAATGGTGCTGGAGCCCTGCTGGTATCACTCCTGCAGCTGGTATCACACCCCTCAGGAGGGCTAACTTCTTAAGGAAGAAATTCTACCAGGTTTCTCAGAGAACATAATGCAGTTCTCCTTACAATAAAGCTGTGATTTAGATTTATACCTGATTAATTTGCCTTGGTTTCTCACTTGCCGAAGACATTTTCCTATGTATGCCAGATGGCATGACCCATTTAAAACAAATTAAATTGGCTTTGAAACCTTTATCCCCATCTTGTCAGTATGGCCACAGCAGATTCTTAGTAATAGTAACATTTTGCAAAACAAACAACATAACCTTATTTCTGTATGGAAACAAATAAACTCATTGTAATTCCTGCTAAAATATATTTAATGGTTCATATAAAAATGTTAACAGCCTATATTTAAGAGATATATTCATGAGCAAATACATATCCATAAACATGAA
Organism: Melopsittacus undulatus; assembly: GCF_012275295.1. Classification (NCBI taxonomy): domain Eukaryota; kingdom Metazoa; phylum Chordata; class Aves; order Psittaciformes; family Psittaculidae; genus Melopsittacus; species Melopsittacus undulatus. The sequence continues at coordinate 29,101,666 of NC_047527.1, read as the reverse complement.
AAAATATCCCAGGGTTTACCAATGAATCAGAGTAACTGTATTTACAATATTGCCAGCAGTTTTTTTTGAAAGAAAATCTTGCTAATGAAGCACTGAACAATGGAGAAATAATGCTGTGCATTGGTATCTTTTCTAAAAGATCAGAATCTGTAAAATTACTGGTATCTTTATGCAGTCTGAAGTGGCTACTATTAGAGCATTTAATGTAAATTGCAAAATCACAGTCTTTGCTGAGTTATAGTCAATATTTCAGCTGTATGGCCCCAGGATCAAACTAGTGTAGATATTTATCCCTGTTATAGATCAGTAGCAGAGCTCTTTTCCTCTGTGGGGCTCACCAGCTCATCAGCTATACTAATTTATGCTTGGGAGGAAGAGGCAACACTCCCCCCTTTTCTCGCCTTTGGGCAAAGAGAGCAAAGGAGAATGATGCTTTGAGGTTGCATCTTTCTCTCATGCCTTCCATGGGGACCTTGGGGCAAGCAGTCTGCTGAATTCACCATCATTCACAACTTGCATCATTGGATGTACCACTAGTGCACTTTCTAGAATGGCTGAAGAAGCCTTTTGTGTCGTCAGCCCACAAAGAAAAGAAAATACAGAATATTTTTCGTACAAAGTTTTTGGTATCCAACCATATTGTATGGGGTTAATCATTGTGCTCTGATGTAAATAAAATCAGTCCTAAGATTTTTAAAACTGAAGCATTAAGCATTATAATTTAACCTCTTGTCCTCAGACTACTAATATCTGTGAAGCATATTCTCTTTAAATTAGTAAGTTTTTTTGTAATGACCTTGATGTACAAAGAGGCAAATGCTCAGAATTAAGTATTGAAGAAATGGAAAGATAAAGAACACAGAAGGCATAGAAGTTGTTAGATTTATGTACTCAGATGATTCTATTACCTGTTTCAGGAGTTATCCAGCATGATTTATAATTCCTATTACAAATGCCAAAATGCTGTCTAGATTGTATCTAAGCAAGTGAACATCCTAAATCTTTGTTTTATGTCATTCTAAGAAAAACTTGGTATATATTTATCTACCAGAATGGTGAATAAACAGAATGGATACATGTTTAAGACCAGAAGGTGCTTCACCTTCTAGTCTTTGCTCAAAACACAGCTTTTTGTAATTGGAAATCAACAATAACAAGCTGGAAATCAACCTTTCTTGAATCCTTAATTTCCCATGGAATTAAATGCCTTTTTCTCTTGAGAAAAATGTTTCAGCTTGCAGGTTGAATAATCCCTTCACTTTTTTCTCTTTTAACTATGTAAAAAAAGAAGCATACAGTACTAATCTACATTCCCTCCTATGACTTTGTCCTTTAAGCCCCATGCAAAGCACACCTATTCTCTCAGAGCAATTCACTGTAGGATTTTTACTTAAGGCAAAGGTGGGGTTAAAAGGATCTCTGTTGAGATTTATATCTGGGAAATGTATCTAAAATTAGACTTTCAAAATCAGTTCACTAAGAACCCATTGTCTAGCTGTGCTGCACTCTGATTGTACATATATTTAAATAAAAATAAATGATTTTACATGGAGTGTGTTTTGAAAATAATTTCAACAAATATTCTCTAGGAAAAATGAATCCCAAGGGCTAATCCAACACTGCTGTTTGTTAGAATATTATTGTACTCTATGAACAAACCTCAAGTAGGGCTAAATATGACATATCTTTGCTTCCAAAGAGTGGAGAAGTTAACATGTAATGAAAGAATGAATGTGTTGTTTTTTTTCTTTTTTTTTGAGATTTGGTCTGAGACATTAATTATCTAAAAAAAGTTAAAGTTGTCTGGATATGTGAAGGTTTCACAGTCTCTGCTTTGCCAGCTGAATGTTGCAGATCTCTCCATAATAGATCTCACCCCTTCTTTAAACCAGTGCTTTTTCCTTAATCCAAATAAAGTGTTAAAAGCTACAACTGAGTTTGGAGGAAAAGCTGAAATTAATTTTGGACCAAAAATATTAAGTTCTATAAGGAAGGGTCAGAAGGGTCCCTGTTTTATGAACATGTATCTATTGGTCCTGTCTGTACATGTAGATGTCTGGAGAGTAATGTGTATTTAGTCCCATGGCTGCTAGAATGTCATTACAGTCATTACGTGGTAAATCTACCCTGGTTTTGCAACAGGAAAATATCTACCAGGCTCAAATTGCTAATAGAATACAGCAGAGATGGAGGAATAGGTAGGATTTTTTACTTATGTGATGTGTCCTTCACAGGACTGAAGTGGGATTCATATTCGTACAGTTCTATTTAAAGCCAAAAGCTGTTTTTCCAATTAGCTGTGTGTATCTGCATTTGCAGTGTGCCACTGGCAAGGTAAATGGGATCAGCAGTAAGCGTTACTGAAAGCTGCAGCTGGCTGACAGTTGCAATTTTACAAAACTCCTTTTTTTTCCCCTCAGAGTCTATGCAGATATGAGTTTCAGCAATACTTGCCTTCAGCCTCTTTCAACTTTCTTTTTAATTAAAAAGCTTAATTGGGAGTAATAAAAATTCCAATTAAGCTTTTTAAATAAAACTCAAAAGCTCAAAGTGGCTGCAGTTGCAGATAACTGCTACTGCAACCCATGACTAGCAACTCTATTTGAACAAAGCTTTTGTTTCACTCTAGTAAATATTGTGGTTTATGATTGTACCTCCACATTTCTCAGAGGTACTGTACCTTTAAGTCTTACGGAGCTATCATTTGCATATGAAAGATGGTCATCCGTGCAGATTTAGCTAAGTGCAGCACTGGGACTCAAGTCTCCTAAGGTTGCTATGCATATATGCCCCTCAGCAGTATGCCACATGTTATATGTGTAAGTGGAAATAACAGCAGTAACAAGTTCTCTTTGTTACAGTCGATTTCCCAGTGACTTCATGTGATTTTATATGTAAGTGAAAAGAGAAAGCAACAAGCTTCAAAGTTTTTTTCCCAGCTAAACACTTTTACTTCATCCATTGTGTGTAATTATTTAGGCCTGCTTGGTAGGTTTAATTTTATGTAACAATTTATGCTCTTTATATGTTGCCTTTTTCCCTCAGAAAGGTTAATGAGAAAATTCATGAGTTAGATCTTGTACATCATGATCTCTGACTTCAGGGGTTATCCATAGATGTAATAAAAGAGAAGTGTAAAAGACATGAAAGTACTTCATATTATTAATGTTCCCCAGAGGATCCACTGAAACTTTTACTGTTCTGCTTTTGGTACAGAGCTTCATAGAAAGTAGTGCTTATTTCCAGTGGTATGGCAAGTGCATGCATGGGTCATGACCATGAGCAAATCAGAGTAATTTTAAAATTGCTGCATTACTAATGGATTGCTTTTGTCTAGTTCAACCTAGAATTCACTTTTGTATGGCAGGAGGTACCTATAGGCCTAGAGAAGTAATTAAAATCACAATAAACCAGAAAGAAAATTAAGAAGCAGCTGGCAAGGTTGAAGTTTTTAGCAAGAGAAAAAATTTAGAGATTATTAGCTGGTGCTTACTGGTCCTGCACAGAAGCTCTGGGAATAATAAAGCTTGGACCGTCACTGAACGTCACTAAAGGTCCATCTGTGTTTCATTCCCAGCCAAAATGGCATGTACTGAGACGTGGCAATAGGACCATGGCAGGAAGAAAAGATGTCTTGCTATTACTGGTGACAAGCGGTGTTCCTCAGGGGTCAGTATGGGGACCAGCACTGTTTAACTCCTTTGTCAGTGACATGTACTGTGGGATTGAGTGCACTATCCACAAGTTTGCTGATGACACCAAGCTGTGTGATGCGGTCTACATGCTGGAGGGAAATAACCTGGATAGGCTCGAGAGATGGGCCAGTGCAAATTTCATGAAGTTCAACAAAGCAAAGTACATGATCATACACCTGGGTTGGGGTCATCCCAGGCACACCTACAGGTTGGGTGGAGAAGTGATTCAGAGCAGCCCTGCAGAGGACAAGGCTGGAGAGGGACTTTTTTATAAGGGTGTGTAGTGATAGGACAAGGGAGAATGGCTTTAAACTGACAGAGGGGAGATTTAGATTAGATATAATCTAAATTCTAGGTTATTCAGTTTCTTCCAGCTTAACCTGCAAACAGGGACCTGGTCTGGTAGAAATAGTGTCACTCAGTTCAGGAGCTTGAAGTAGCAAAAGGAGGAAGAAATTTAACTTTATGTGGCTGACTATGTTTAGCGAATGTCCATGATGTTTTATGAAATAATTCAAGGATCTCTGTTAGGGGAGGTAGGGCAAGCAGTTTAACAGGAGTTTTAATTTATGTGAAAAATATCAGATTGAGTTGACCTTACTCAGAAATGTGGTCTCAGACAAACCCCATGGTTTAGTGCTTGACTGTCCGTTTTTTCCACCTTTTAGTTAATTTTAAGGTTTCGCGATGTTTCAAGGTGCTGACCGTGCCCGTAATTCCCCAGGCTGCTTCCTCTGCAGCTTCATAGGGGTTTTTCTTATTTTATTTTTTTTCATTTGTTATTAACTGCTTCCTAGATCTTGTTTTGAAAGCCTACTTGTGTTGGCTCCAGATACCACTGGCATTAACTTCACAAGCTTTTCTCATCAGCTTGATGGACCCAGGTGGCCTTGTCTTTCACTGCTGTTGTTGCTTTCATTTTCTCAGCCATCTGTTTCTGACAAAAATGAATTGCAGCCCTGGTTTCCAAGAAGTATACTGATAGTTTTAGTTCAAATTATTACAAAAAAAAAATAAACAAACAACCCAGGGTGGCTTGAAGAGCAAAATATTCATATTGAAAACAAATGCATGTAAACACCCAGGACTTTCAAGAAAAGAAAACTGCCGATCTTCTGCTCAGCTAGTATTTCATTTATGAAAAACATTGAGCTTATTTAGTTTAATGATGAATAGGGTTGGATAGAGAATGGGTATATTACAGCACAAAATGTATTTTTTTCCTCAAATTAAAACTTTAGTATAAAGGAATTAAACCTTTTCTTTGTTTTAATTTCTTGCCCCAAAATTTTGTAAACAATTATTTTGTCCAGGTACTCAAAACCCTTGGCTGTCATTAGAAGGGATCACTCTACTCCAACCTATTTCACTGGAAATTTTTCCTCCAACCCAATGGTCCAGTAGTACCACAATAATGTGGTAAAGTGAATAATGTGCTTCTGACCCATATAATGTCCTCTGTCACAAAGTTGCATTTCTGTTCAGCAAACGTGCATTTGCCATAGGTCAAGGGAACTGAGAGAGACTTATTGTAGGTTGGGCCTGCTTGACTGGTCCTTTCTACCTCTCAGTCATGGTTTTATCTGCTGGATCTGGGTCTGACTAACAGCTGTATTCAAGGAGAATTGGCAGCTTGAATTACAGGAAGGTAGGAAAGATTATGTTTCAAATATAGAGCTTGCTTCATTTTTTTTTCCTGAGCTTTCTTTGGAATAATTTTCTGGAATAAGTCACAATATCTAATAACCCAGTGAGGCTTTTTAAGTGGAGTTTTAAGAGTATGTAGAAGTCTTATTGAATCACGTTATCTACCATTTCAAATCCTCTTGAGGTTAGTTACAAAGAATAATAGCTATATGTTCAGTCTGAAGAGTCTGAAGATTTTACTGACTTTGGATTAACAGAAAGATTTCCAGCTATCAGTGTTTAAGCTTCACCTCTCTGCCAGTCATTCCTGACAAGGCCAGAATAAGGTAGTAATGGCAGTGACTTTAGAGAGGTGTTTTTTTCATTAGTTTAAGCAGAATGTCAATTAAAAAGGAATTGAGATAAAGAACCAGCAGCTAGATTAAGTTTACACTTCTTCACAGGTGATAAGGAAAATCCATTTACAGATTCTATTTCAGACTGAATATGCTTCCTAAGGTAAAGGCCTCTTATATTATAGCTTTAAAAATCCACTGACAATTTCTGAAAAGATTTAATAACTATTGTGTCAGAAATGTGGAAGATTTTTTTAACCACAGGAAATAATTATTTCTTACCTAAAATGAATATACTAGAATTAATTTACATTTAATTTTACACATTTTATTACAGAATGTTATCATCTGCCATCATTTCTTCTCCACCTGACTGTTATTTGCATTTTCTTAAGAACTGACAAAGACCATTTAAAACAGGATATCTATCTTTCTGTGATCTTCAGATGGGGAAGAACATTAGCCTGGGGCTGATTTCCAGCTAAGGAGTATGAGACACTATGGAAGACTAGGCATGCTATTGTTTTACTATTTCTATGGTCCATTTACAAGATTTTGAGTAACTTAGTAGGAGTTATGAATTCAGAATTTAGCAGAGTACACAGGACTGGGGCAGCATTGGGTTTTGATCAGGCTAAAGGCAAAATAGGCTCCTACAGGGATTCACCCATCTTTACAGATTTTTTACTCCTTTGGACAATAGTGGTCTTCAGGGTTCCGATGAAATCTATTGTTTCAGGCAGACTCACATAGGTATTTATTACTCTTGACTCGCATATTTAATATTTGTTGCCTTTATGCAGGCTATAAATATTTTCTCTTAATGGAAACTGAGACTGTGATTTACTGTTACTGTGTTCAGGGCTGGGCAAGACATGGGTTTCTGCTTTGGTCAGAATTGCAGCCTAATCCAGGAGAAAGTATCCTGAGGGATGCCTTCCAGTGAGAAGTACAGTGTGGCCCACAGCATATGACAAAGGGTAAGAAGGGAAGCTCAGACAGTTTGAGACTGTTGAGCATGTTCTGCAGATATTGTGAACACCACCAGCAAGTCTCTAGTGCCTTTGCCTTAATTCACTTCTACCCACTTAAAAAAGACAGTTTTTCTGCCTTTTAATTGTAACCTGGATGGAGTGCAGTTTAACAGCAGACAGTATGTAAAAACTTACATGTACTCCTGAGGTTGGGTAAATCATTTATTCTGAATATTGCCTGAGGAATTTAGTCCTGTTTACTGTTCCTGTGACTAAATCCTGAGCAGATGAGTCAGGTGTGGGTTTATTGTTATTTTTTTTGGGGGGGGGTGTTCCTTTTTTTTGTTTGTTTTGTTTTGGGTTGGTTTTTTTTTGTTTGGTTGGTTGTTTGTTTCTTTGTTTTTTTTTTTTTTTTGTATTTTAGTAGTAAAACAGCTTTCAAGTTTGGTCCCTCTGCTATGAGACAGTAAAATAGCTGAAAGAACCAAAACTTTCCATCACTGACAAAATAACAGGTAGTTTCCCTTAAGGTAACTAAGTTTGCTTTTATTAGGTAACTAAGGAACAGGCAGTAAGACATCCACCCAGCCTGGAGGGGAAGAAAATTGCCCTTCAGAGACATCCAAAACAGGTGGAGAGATGCTGACAAACTCTGATTCTCCTACGTTATTTATACTGGCTGACAGAATGAGTCACATTATGCTACTTTTTAATAGCTTTCTCACCTTCCTGAAATGAATTACATGCTTGCAGAGCAGTGATGGTAAACCAGGATTCATAGCTGTCATTATTAGTTTTGTGACATCCTTAGCATCAGTGTAGCTATTTGTATTCAGTACCCATGAATCAGCTGTAATATATTGTGATAAATAATCTGTCCAGAGGGACATCAGCATTGCATCTGAGTAACAGCACGGACTAATCCTGTGAAATCTGCTTTGATGCAGTCTGTGAAGTTAGGTCTTGTGATATCTTTCTGAATCAGGGAGATGGCTATTATCGTTTGATTTCTTCCGATAAAGAAATTATGGAGCAGTTTTCAGAAGTACTTAAATACCTTGGTATTTGTGATTTAAAGCTGATGTTTTTCAGTAACAGTGTGTGACTCTACTGTCTCTATTAGCTACATATGCACCATTACATTAAACTTTCACCTAAAGCAAAAGCAACATACTTGGCCATGATGAAGGGTATTCTTTTGAACACTATATTGCAAGAAATAAGATCACATTGTTAATACAACTTCTTTTCAACCAGACCTTGAGAGTTCACCTACCAATGAAGCTTAAAAGGAAATGAAAGGAAAAATGGAAGCTTATAGCCTGTCAAATAAAAATTCTACAAAACAGCTTTTATATTTAAGGTACATTTATGCTTATTGTTATAGTAGTACAAATGATGATGATGTGACTTAATGGGCTGTTAGTGTAATAATGCCCCAGGCCTTAAAAGTGACACAGACTTCTATCATCTGTTTGGATGTCATCAACAACTCTGAATGCAATGGAACATGTTCTTCTATTATCTACCTGTTGTCTGGTGAGGAGTTTAGGGATTTGTGGATTTAAAATAGATTTTTTATGAGTTTAATAGCCTTAAATGTTGACTTTGCCAACACCTGATATATAAGTATAATCAGTTGATACAGGCATTTCACACAGTTGAAAATGACATTTGGCAGTTTGTGTCAAATAGGTACATGTGTTAAATACTTCTTGAATGCAGATTTACTCTGTAAAAATAGTAGTTAATATTATGAATCCTAAAAAAATGTGTTTTAAATTAATTAATTTGTAATTAATTTAAAAACAGAATTAATGTTTGTATACTGATTTATTTCTTTTACTCTTCTCTGGATCCTAGAAAATTACTTAAATTGTGTGTTTAATAGATCCATGCATTTTAGACCAAATTTGTTTAATGGGCTGTATCATGCTGATAAACTCTGTGCACCTTCCACAAATGGGTCATTACAAGGGTCATAGTATGAAAAATAAAGCTCTGTTCTTTGGCACTAAAGGGTGAGGGGTAGTTAAAGATGTGGGAACACCTGACTGAATACAGATGTGGTGTTATCTCAGTGAAATCAGCAGAGTTTGTTTGCAGTAGTTTAAAGCAAAAATGCAAAAGCATCACAGCTTTGTGTAAAACAAAAGGTTTCTTTGGAGGAGAAAACAAGATCCCCTAACATTCGTGGTGGACTTTGCCTCCTTCAGTAATATTATGTACAGGGTTTTTATTTTTTGCAACTTGTATTTTGCTTCAGTCAGATGCATATACAAATCCATATATTGCCCTACATTCATTTTTTAGATGCAGCACTGTGAGAGGCATGATGGAGCTGCTTCTGCACATCCTTCAGTCTAGGGTCACTAGGGGAGAGGGGGCCGGAGACCCACTTATGGAGCCAGAGACCCACTTATGTCCCAAAGGAAGGCTGGCTACTCAGCCTGAACAGGGAATGGAATTAAGCCACCTTGTAACAGTAGTTTTGGAGTAACATCAGCAGACATAGGTCTTTATCTGCCAGACACTACATGACTCTCTTTCTGCAGGTTCTGGCAGAGGAATGGTGAATTCATTTGCTTAGGGATGATTTGACAAAGGATCAGTTGCTTTCATTCAGCCGAGAGAGTTTTCCACCACCAGGATGTGGCATTAGTGGTGTATGCTAGTCTGCCAGGGAACAGGCTGAAGCTATCTAAATATTTGTTACAAAACATTAACCACAGCTTCAGGAGCACTGTTAATAGCCTTTTTAGTTTCAGAAGCTAAAGTAGTATTATTTATAGTGCTCATGGACAGCTAGCTAAACTTGCTATCATGGGAATTTCATGATCAAATTCCCATTAAATTCACTAGAAGTCAAGCTGAGGTGTTATGGTAGCCAGCCTGTGGAAAACCCCACCAGAGACAGTTTGTGCACCCAACCTGTCACAAAGGACTGACACGACACTTAAATGAAAAGCCTGATTTTCAAGTTATAAATCAGGAGTCAATTAGTTAAATAATATTCTAATTTACTTACTAGTATTGCAAGGATCTGTAATTTCAGCCACCTTTTATAAATTTTAAAAACAGAGACTGACAAAGTATTCATAATGTTTCTATGCTCATCTGGTTCACAAAGAGTGTTGCTAATAGACAGAGTAGTGGGTAAGGAAACATGGTTGTTCACAACAGCCAAGTAGGTATGCATAATTTTTTAGCCAGCCTTGACATAATTCCTTTATTTTTTCTAAAATTCTCTTGTACATCTTAATTATCCTGTGTAGTCTCAGGACAGATTTGATAAGGAGAACCATGAACTATTAATTTTCAACTTCAGGGTGTTAAAATAACTGATGAAGCTTGTACTAAGAGAAAAAAAAACAAATATTTAAGGATAAACACACAATGTGGTACATGTGAGAATCACAGTAGCTGGTTAATGTAAGGGATGCGAGAATAGCTGGAGACTGAAAAATGTGCCAGCCTTTCAAGTATGATACTTTTGAGATGCAGCATGAGCAGAAGTTATATGGTTAGCAGATCTATTTTTCTTCCAAGTGCTTATAGCAAAAAGATAAAAGCAACAACAACAAAACCCCAAAGAAATTATATTTGTTATGATTACGTCTTTAATTCTGGCACTCAGATAAGCCTTTACTTGGGACAAGATCTGTTTATTTAAACTCAAAGTGCTCTAAGTCATATCAGCTAATCTTTTCTAATTGACATAAATTTAAAGCCTAGTTGATAAAAGAAGTTTCATGGTAACAATACTTCAAAGTATTAAAAAAATCTCCAATTTTGTTGCTAAAATATGGACTTCATTGTTGACTCTGAATCTTCCAATTACCTGATCTGCTGACCTAGTGCAGTACACTACCTGTCATCTTAAACAACCACCATGTAGGTGGCACAAATGCAATCAGCCTCAGTGATAAAGCCAACAATTCATAGAAGTTAGACTTTCCCATTCTATAACAATGAAGTTGTAAGACTGCTTTATTAAAATCTGTGGTTTGGTGTTTGTTTGTTTGTTGCGTTTTTTTTTTTGTCTTTTTTTTATAATGAACTATAAAATAGACATTTATGAATTATAATAATGTAATTTCAGAGGTAAGAAGAAAGGATACTGAAAGGAAGCAATACATTCTAAGGAATTAGTGGAGAAAGCAGCAGAAAATAGAGGTGAAAAAGAATGGGCTGTGGAGAGGGAAAGTACTGCATGTAGTTTTTAGGTAGAAGAAAATGAGGTTTGTCATGACAGCATGATGGCAAATAAAAAGTGACTTACGAGTTAGTAGTAAGAGAAATCTGTGATATTACCAGAATCAATAAATTTAAAAGGTGTGAAATTTAAATGAGAAGCTGTGGGATGTCTGGTCTTCCCCATGTTAGGAGATACATCATGTAGTACAGCCAAAGTTTTGTCAAGCATTCCCTCCATAGAAATGGTTGGGAAGTATGGAGTGATGACTGGTAAGAATCTGTGTGTCAGGAAATGAATTTTAAGAGAAGAACAGAATCTTAATTTGACTGATGTGGTTGCCTTTTCCTCCATTCTGTGAAATTATGTCTTCCCTGGACAAAGAACATTTATGAAACAATGCTTTGGGTCCCTTCTTATTTTGTAAATTAAAATAAATTTCAAATATGAGTTTTATGGTAGGAAATGGAGCTGAGTCAGAGGTAGAGGAATGTATGCTTGCAGGAGCCTAGTTATAGGTATATAGTGTTTTGGCTTGAAATTTGTAAGTACTGGTTGTGGGCGCAGAACAAAGTAGCATTAATCTAATGTAGACCTTTGGAATGCTCTTGGACTTAAGATATTTACCTAGATTTATCACTTTTATGTGAGAAAAGCAATAAAATGAGCATGTGGCTTTTTCCAGCCTAGTGTATCAAAGGCTATGTAGAGGTAACAGGTGAGTCTTGTCTCTCTTTCGTAAGTTGCAACTCAGGCAGGGTCATCAATATGAAATGAATATTTAATATGAAAAGTATTAAATGTATTTGTTCAAATTCAGGCAAAAGGCTCACATTCTTAGGGGTTTTATCAATTATTTGGATCATGGAATAAACCCGTTTCTCAAGGGATTTATTTTGATTTCCTTTATAAACCTGTGTATTGCTCTTCCTAAAAGAAAACATTAGAAGAAACAGCTAGTTTGATCTAACCAAAGTAAAAAACATTTTTTGTAGATTGTTTCTTCTTTAAACTATGTGTGTTTCCTTCAGGAGCCTGAAATCGGCATTGCTCTCTCATGCAAACTGGAGCCAAAACCCCCAGATATCTCAGCAATAGGGACTGGCAACTCCTAATTAGCTACGGAATGAGAGATTTGTACCAGTAGGAAGGTAAAGGGAGGTGGTGGATATTTGTGTGGTCTGGTGTTGGAAACCTTGCTCAGTCAAGATGGGAATGAATTCACATACCCTTTAGAATTTAGAAATGTATCAAACCACTAAACCATACGTAATTTAAATGGATTCCTCATATTCACAGGCTCCCTGCATGATATTAGATTGTTTAGCTTTCATGATTTATTTTGTTACTTTCAATGGTGCTATTAATCATGCATTCTCATTTCTTTCACTGCTAGGATTTGACAAGAATTTTCTTTCACCTTGAAAAACTACATGTTCTGAGGAGTTTCTTTGCAATGCTCCTGTACACATAGCACACCCTGCTGAGTGAAGGCAGCTTGTTTTCTGCACTGCACTTCTTTCTGAAAGATGGTTTCTAAACCACGGATTTGATTTCTCTCCTGGTAGTGAAAGATCATAAACAAATATGTCTTTCAAATTGTTTTTCTACTGGAAGCCTTTATGATTCCATCGAAGAGGAAACTGAACTAACTCAATAAGCAATGGACCATAAGGCAGTAAACTGATACATTGTTAATTTTTATTGCTAAAGTTACTTCCTCCTACTGAGGTTCAAAATGCTTTTCATATTTTTTATGTTGATTTTTTATGATTGCACTGACAAACCCATCTGATATTCTGCTCAATAGTTTTTGTGAGGTGTGTTGGCCATAGCAAGCAACAAGGCAGGGAACATGGCAGTAGCTCAATATCTCCGTCCAAAACAACAAATAAAGAGACTAGGCATGTTGCAAATGGACCTTCAAGTTGTTGGCCAGGGCTGACACAGCACCTGGCTGGCTATTCCAGGGACCTGCTCTAGAAAGCCCTTGGAAGAGTAGCGCGAATGCCCAGTGAAGAAGGAAGCAAGGATATGGAAATAGTAAGCAATCTGTTTGTGGTACATGCTCAGGAATATAAGCTTTGGCAATCTCTTGTGTCCATTAGCATTTTTATGTATTATAATAGCAGACTGAGAATGCAGGGGGAGCTGGGCCTTACAGATTAGAGATCTGCAGGCATAAATTCTCGTTAGGTTGCTCTGGTTCAAGTTATAGTTATAATTTATCTCTGCTTGTTCAAGTGCTTGTGCACAGAGTTTAACAGCAGACTGTAAGTGCCATGTTTGTTTTCCTTCCAGCCTTAATTTCCCCTGTTTGCTGATTACCTAGCAGAATGAGACCCCAGACTTGACTAGGCTTCACCGTGATCCATCTGGCCAATATAAAATCGTGTTTAAAGGTTATCAAGGTACTGATTTTGCAGACTCAATTCACAGTGTGGTTTGTTAAATAGCTCTGAATACAAAAACACAATCTGCTCCACCAGATTGGGGTTTTGGTTCTTCAGGTCCATTACTCTGCTTCCAGCAGTTGCTTTGTCTAATGCTTCAGCAGAAAGGGGAGGACAGACCTAACACATCTTGCCAACAGTATGAAGGTTTCCATAAGGGCAAAATTCCATTTTTAATCCTCTGTCATCAGCTCCTGCCCATTACCCATATTTGTTCCATCAGATATATTTTCTTTTTTTTTTAAATGATCACTTCTTTTCAAAGTCCAATGTAAGACACAGTAATCCCTGCAGAAATAAATTTCACAGTCATTCAGCAAAGTGCCTGGAGAAATGTTCTCTTTCCTTCAAAATGACTTACTACAGTGTTCTACTTCTTATGACTAATATGTATTCAAGGTTAACACAGATATTCTGGAAACCTAACCCTCTTGATGGTACGAATGTAAATCAGAGATAACTCAGTTTATCCCTAAGGTTAGCTCAGATCGATTTAGCCCTTTGTACTGGTCTCTGATATAGTTCCTGATTTGCAGACTTTGTTGTAAATTGGATAATATTCCTCAATAAAATGAGTGTATGAACTGAAAAAGGTGCATCTATGCTGCATTTGCTTGTTGCTGTGGAAGATTATTTTCAAACATGCTCATCCAGGTAGTCAACATTACAGGTTTTTTAGGAATTGCAGTCTGTAAACTTCCTGCCTGGCCCATCACCAGCAGCATGTCTAAGCAGGGGTAAACAGGGATTTAGTGCTACACTTGTCATTGTAGTCTCACAGCTAGACTTTCCAAAGCCGTGGTCAGTCACTGCCTAATCCTGAGAGCATCTAGGGGCTCTGGCTGCATTTCTGCCAGCACTGTTCCGCAGCAGCCTAAATCTTAAGAGTGTTGAGATTTTCACATTTGTACCTTGGTGGGTCTGTACTGGGCTTCATTAACTGTGCACCCACTCTCTTGCCATGTTGATGTGACCTGGCAAGCTGACAGTTCACAGCATGGCTTTTAAGACTAATGAAGGAGGAAGTGGTGTCTTCCTTTGCCCACCCGATAGCAAAACACTTTGAGAAACTGCACAAGATACATTACTCATATCTTCCCACAGCTGCGGTCCTTTGATGTTATCTGATCTGTCACATCTCTGGATGAAAATACTCATAAACTGTGGACACCAGCCTTTTTTACCCCCCTCTTATAAGCTTCTGTTTTGAATAGGCTTCTTAACTGCCCTATATAGGCACCTAAGCATATACACCTTTCAATATTACAAAGCTGAGTTTATGGCAGTCATGTTTCTGTGTGTATCTCATCTTAGGAAGGAAACATTTAATGTGGTCACAGGAATTCACTCTCTGTGTTTCTCCTCTGGCTTCTAAAATTACTACTTGGGCCATAAGACAGCAGTGGGGTAGTATTGGGTCTCAAAACAGCATTCAGCCTTGCTTAGTTGTAAAACTGAGACTGTAAAACTGGGAGCTTAAGCTCTGTTTTCTGTGTGACCATTTGGTCCCTGCTTCACTGAGAAGAGATCAGTGACAGAATGGACATACCACCTCTGTTTCAAGATGTTGTTAGGGGAACAATGCTCCTGCTATTCTCTGAATCCCAGCATACTGTATTGCCAAATTCCTTTGGAGAAAACACTGGGATTCTAATGTTGTTCTAGTATATTTCGCACTGTATGGATTTACAAACACCAATACAGTTGATACAAACACCAAATAGGCTCAAAAATTATTAAAGTTGCTTCCTTCAGAGAAGAAAATGGCAAAGATGTTTCTGTAGTGTTTATAATTTCATTTTTGTTTGTTTGGTGTATAGATGCAGTGAAATTTACTGTCAGTCTACTGAATTCTTTAACATATTGCTTAAAGTTTAAAATGTATATCTCGTAAGTTATGGCAATTTACAGAACTTGTGTACTCTTAAGAATCTTTCTTTAGAAAATATTTAAAATTGCATTTAGCCCATTTAGTGGATATTTGGTAGATACATGTGTGCTGCTAAAATAGCTGCTGGGTTTTAAACAAGCATACATATGCTGGTTGCTCTTCCAGTCAGCTTGTCATTAGGAGCGTGCAAAGAACAAATAATGCCAGTTTAAATGTTCTTGGCAGTGAGAATCTAGATATTTTTTATCTGTTATAATCATAAACCTGTGAAAATATAAAAACTTATAGTGAGCTATCAAATCAAGAACTATTGAAATAACACCAGAAAAGCTGTAATTCAGGTGAGACACTGTTTGTACTTACCAGATGTTTCTATTCACTACTTGTTCTCACAGAAGGAAGTCCACTTATAAAAGATGAAGGCTGTCAGCTTAATTTGTGTAGCTGTAAGAAATAAAGGCCATGCCAATTTTGTTCTGATGACCTTAAAAAGACATGGCTTAGGATCCCATTACCATTTCCCAAAACCACCTAAATGCACTTAATTTTTTTTAACATCGTTTTAGATGATAGATATAAATGAAGTCAGTGTAATAACAAAGATAAATAAAATCAGGACCTGTTCTGCATGTGACAGGGTGAGGTGAATAACTCCTTGTCTTCAGTACTTAAGTAACTAGGCCTATAGTCTGGTTTTTGTGCAGCACTAGATGGTATGTAATTCAAAAGCTTTACTTTCAAGACTTACTGGAATTTTATTTCAGGAGTGGTGAAAGCATAATGAAATCACATCAATAAGTTTACACATACGTGCTAAACCCAGCTATCTGTTAATTTACATGGAGTTCAGCCTTTCCCGTCTCCCACACAGAGGTAAATCTGTGTATTGAGTTTTGTCTATGTCAATTTTTAAAGTCAAAGAAATAGAATAATTATTTATCAAGAGATAAGTGTCTTCTTAAAATTATCTAGGTCAGTATTTTAAAGCTCTCCTCAAAACTGAACAGAGTTTTTTTCCAATCTTTTCACCATGGTGCAGTTTTGCTGTCCCTTCTCATGTTTCTTTGATGGCTGCATGTCTTGGGAAAGAGAGGGGCTTCCAGTGTGATGCAAACTCTCTGCCCCTAGTGCTACACTGCAGTGAAAGTGCAGTTGTTCTCTGATACCCTTGGGAGGCATTCAGTAAGTGGTAGCTTAAGTTCAGACACTGATATCTCTTTACCTGGACACCAAAAAAGTAAGAGCGCAGTTCTTTAGAAGATGAGGCTGGAGTTTGTTTTCAGTCAGTGTGCTGTTCAGCTAACAAAAAACTGTCAGATTTTCTCAAATCTTCAAAAAAGTTCAAACTCATAAGGTGCATTTTCCCTTGAATACAAATAATTGCAGGGTATTCTCAGCACTCAGGTAACAGAACATTTTGAGCACACACAAACAAAACGAGCATGGTAATGATAGCTGGCGTAAAATGAGTTATTTTGTGTCTCTAGAGTTATAAACATTAATGGCTTAATATATATTCCATCTCCAGCCAGTTAAATTAATCCTCTCAGCAGAAGCAGTATAAATTTAGACTATATTTTCCAGATGATTTTGCTTACTTCTGATCTCCTTTAGTACATAATGTGCTGTAGCTCTAAGAAAATGAATGCTTACAAGTGTAGATGTTTTATGAGTCAGCAAAGCTGGCATAAAGTTGATGACACCTTGTATGCCCAAAGGAGCTGACATTCACTGCTTAATGAAAAATAAAATCCGATCTTTAGGCCGATTATAACGCTATAGATTAATGTGCCAATGAGTCAATCTGAAAACATTATCTTGCGCTTGCATAGCAATTTATGTAACTCAGATTGCAAGAAAGAACAAATATGAACATAATCTGTTAAAGATACAAGTTAAGAATAACCCACTGAATTAAAAATACTGCAGTTTCAGCTAGCATTAGCTGATCTGCTTTAATCTTCACTAGGTCTCTTAGGCAGCAGTTTTCTTGTGCTGAACTTGATCTTTATTTGAATAAGATGCTGGTTGCTATTTCTACAATGAATCTGTAAGGGATGTTCTTGTTGTCCCCATCATTTTACTTCTTCATCTCAAAATGTTCTTATTATATAGCAAACAGAGTCTGTGCCTTCACACCATGCCTATGTATTTCACCTTTCTCTGCATTATTTTGCTTTTCTTTCAGCAGAGAAACAGCAGATCCCGAAGCAGAAATTAAGGCATAGAATGAACAAAGACAGAAAAAAAATCTCTTTGTTGCAGAGATTATTGTTAGACTTGTTTCTTCCTTGGTTGTCAGTGGGAATTCAGCATTTTACTCTTGGTGCAGATATAGAGACATTAAAGTTTCAAATTAAAGGTATTTGTCAAATTAAGCTATTATTTTTCCAATGAGCGTAATTATGGAATAGCTCTGGAAACTGCTGTGTTGAGTAACTGGCGCAGCTTTGTAAACAAAAAAGATGAATCTTCTAAATGTTTCTAAGGTAAAAGCAGCAGTAATCAGCAAGTACAGTGGGAGGAATGAGAAAATAACGATAGACTCAGGGGGAGGGAAATGGATGATATTTAAACAATACTGCAGACTGCTGTGTATTGGGGTGCCCAATTTTTCATAGAGTGTTAGCAACAAAGACTTGCTCTTTTTTGATTCAGCAGAATTTTGCAGGGTAAGAATTGTGTTCAGTTAAAGTCACATTTAGTAAAACAAGTAAAGAAATCCCATAAAAAACACACCTGTGATTTGCTTTTAGCAGATGTAAAAAAGTCTAAGTAAACAAGTGTTTTGATGTGTCAAGAAAATGATCCTTTTAATTCCCAAGAAGATTGTTTCTTTCTGGCTTGTCTCAGTATTCAAAAGGCCTTCTAATATTTTACTGGAACTCTCACAGAGCCTTTTACTCGGTTCATTCTTGGGGAGAGGCTAGCTCAGACTTCATGTTGGATGAGGTGCTGTGAGAAGACAGTGAAGATCAGTGCTGTTCACCCATATAAGATCTTGTCCTGTAAGGTGGCTTGGATGACAGAGGATTTTGGAGACCAACCTTGAGACATCATATTAAAAATAACGGAGCCCTGAATTGTCTCAAAACTAAAAGTTTACATTTGGACAAATGATATAAAAAAGTGCAGTTTGGCTTGACTGAAAACTACTGTATTCAGTTCTTTAAAGGAAAAAAACCATGATTTTGGGTGAAAATATAACCCTCAAGTAGTAGGCTGTGAGATTATTTTTTATTCAGAGATGCTGTTCTACTGCCTTTTGCTCAAAATATAGCACCTATAATGATTTTTGTGTTTTTTTATGTTATTGTCTGGAAATATAAGTACAGGTAACCTTGCATTGCAATTTTCAACTGAAAATACTTGTAAGAAGTCAGGTCTTTACCATTTACCAAGCTTTAATGAAAATGCTATTTCAGTCAGTTAATCACATCACACATTAGATATGCAATAAAATACAAGCTTCTAAGTATGAAGGATCACAACAAACATCTCACTTTGGTCAGCAAAAAGCAGTATACTTAGTTTAGTTTAAACATGGTCTAAAATACAAATGGTATTTATCTCCTTCAAGGGCCAGAGAAACTTCTTCTAGACAGAGCCACAGCTTTGAAAGACATACTATATGTGGCTAGTCTGTCAAAGGTACAGAGAATTTTAAGCAGTTTGGCATTATCATAACTGTATTAAGCTATGTTTGGTTTTATCC
The DNA here is from genome assembly GCF_012275295.1 of Melopsittacus undulatus. Classification (NCBI taxonomy): domain Eukaryota; kingdom Metazoa; phylum Chordata; class Aves; order Psittaciformes; family Psittaculidae; genus Melopsittacus; species Melopsittacus undulatus. The sequence goes on along the minus strand of NC_047527.1, from coordinate 29,082,761 downwards.
TGTCATGTTCTTTGACATTCTGCTTGGTGCGTGTGTGTTGCCTGTCAATCAAAGAGTCAGCATGTCATGAGGGAGCTTCACGGCAGAAAGGGTGCTACTCGGAGAATTCAGATGAGCTTAAGGAAAAGGAACGCTTAAGCAAGGAACACTTGACAGCTGTGAGGAGAATTTTTGAGGTGAATCTCAGTCTCATTAAGCATATGGGTAAAATCGTGAATAGAGATGGGATGGCAGAGGAAAAGACTCTGACATACTGCTAAGACTCCTTGTACAAAAAATATGGTTTGTTTTCTTTTTTGTTTCTCTACAGTTTTTCACTGGTGAGAATCTCAGTGAAATGAGTGAGCAGCTAAGCATAACAATTTTTAAAGTGCAAAAGGTAGTTCCTGAATTATTTAAAGGATACAATTTATGTAATTTACAAAGAACATGGGGAAAACCAAAACAGTGAGGATTCGTCTAAACTACCTTATATGGACATCTTACAATAAATTTGTCCCATGCTGCAATTTGGCTGTGGACCTGCAACAGTATAATGGTTCCAGAACCTGCTTGTTATTGCATTTTGCTTAACATTTTTATCAAAACAGACGTCTGGCTGCCTTGCTTGGCTGCTTGAAGCTGTCCCTGCCTTTGGTTGCTGCTATTTCTGTATCCATATGGGTAGTTAAGTGGTAGCAGGAAATGGTCCTGGGGCCTAGAACTTGACCAGCTGCACTCCTGACTTGTCACAGTAGCCCCTGGGATGGTTTTACCCTTGACAGCTATCTCAACCCATTCTGGGGCCTTGCTCAGGTGTTAGCAAAAGGGAGGGAACAGTCCTAACAGGCAATCTGGATGAGGCCATCCTGTCTGGGAGAGGAAAGGAATTTAGTAATATAGTCCATAGCATTTGGTTTTGGTGTTAGAAAGTGGTATTGTATGTTTAGTTTACTTTCCGTGGATATCGAGTTTTTCTATACCTACTGGTAAGATGCTGCCCTGGCTTTTTATCCTCCATTTATCCTCCACAGTTTTGGGGATCAAAGTGTGACTCTTATTTGCAGTCAGTGGAACAGAGAGAAGATGTACAAGAGATAGGCCCTATTGGGTAATTTCGTAAAAGACAGTAAAAACTGTCTTTTAAAATGGCAAGGTGCAAGTGAGGGTAGTCTCTGCTGCACAGTTACTTTCCAAGTCTGGTAGAATAGGAGCAGTTAGAATGGACTGAGGATTGGAGTAGACATTTGCCTCAGACCTTCTTCTGACTTCACAGTCATCACAGAAAACAGACATTGCTCTGCCTTGGTGTAAACAGTTCCTTTAAGTTACTTCTCCTCCAGAGCTTTGAAAAGGAGAAAGCTGGAAATGTGAATGTGACTGTAAAAGCTGCACAGAAACATTTGCAAGGATAATGCTAGAGGCAGGTAAAAATCCCGATATGCTTTATTTGGTTGTAGAAAAATTACCATTTATGTAGAAAAATTACCATTTATCTCCAAGAAAATGCTAAAGCTGGGTGGTAAAGACTTTGATGGAACCTTCTTTGTGGAAAACCAAAGCTCTGGCAAATTAAAAAGCTCTGTGGAACACTCTGCAATACCCACCAGATTTTTTGTTTTGAATAGTTTAACAAACTAAAATATTCATGCAGTGTTGAAACATTCACTATTCACTGTTTTGGAATTAATGTTTTGATTTTTTTTTTATAATTTTGACATGACTTTTATTGAAACTTCTTTCTGTGTTATATCATTATGTACTTAAATAAAGTATTTAAAAAATATAGCTTGAAACCTCTAAATGCCCCAAATCACAGAACTTCAATCTTCATCATGGCATTAACTTACAGACAAATAAAGACTGAAAGAAAGATTTGTCTCCTAGATTCTACAAGTTCTTTAATTTCCCTCATCTTACAGAGACTGGGAACAGCAAAGCTTTGGTGGCAAAAAAGACTGTTCTTTCCTCTTGGGGCCTAAGGCGTACTGCAAAGACAATTCCTATTCCAGATGACTTCTGGATGCAAATAAGCAGGTTTAAACTCCCAGCTTGAGGCAAGCTCAACTCTTGTAAAGACAAGTTGGGTGATATACCTGAGAGCTTTCAGAGAAAGGAAGAGATTTTATTTGTAGTGAGAGATAACTGACTACAAAAGAGTTACTTTGGAGAAATGAAAGCAGAGGGCCTTCCAAAGGCAAGGAGGATCAGACAGGTTAATAAATGGTTAAAAGGGTGGTATCATAGTCAAGAGTTTGGGTGTCTTGGACATGGGGTCCACATTTGTAGGCCAGGCCTACTGGGGGCTGGTGGAACTGCTCTGATAAAGAAAGGGAAGAGTGGCTTTGCTGGGAGGCTTGCCAGACTTGTCAAGGATGCTTTAAACTAGTTGTGTTGGGAGAGGGGAGCATCATTCCATCCCAACACACCCAGTCAGTTACCAGCACCTATAATAAATACTCTGAGCAATGTAGTAATATTCTAGCCACTCCAGCCACTGAGCCGGCTTCGTTTGGAGCTCGGATCAGATGCCTCTATACAAATGCCCATAGCATGGGGAATAAAAAAGAGGAATTAGAGATGTGGGCACATCTACAGGGCTATGATATAATAGGCATCACTGAAACATGGTGGGATGGCTCCTTTGACTGGAGTGTTGGAATGGAAGGCTTTTTAGAAAAGACAGGCCCGGTAGGAGGGGAGGGGGAGTTGCCCTTTATGTTAGGGATAGGCTGGAGAGTATGGAACTCTGTCTGGGGACAAGTGATCAGTTAACAGAAAGTTTGTGGGTCAGGGTTAAGGGGAAATCAGTGACGGGACACATTCCTGTGCAAAAGCAATCCAGGAGGTTTCTCGATTGTGTGGAAGACAACTTCCTTCTGCAAGCAATAAAGGAGCCGAGGAGGAGAGGTGCCCTGCTTGACCTCGTGCTCACCAACAGGGAAGGGCTCTTTGGAAATGTGACTCTCCAGGGAAGTCTTGGATGCAGTGATCACGAGATGGTCGAATTTGAGGTCCTCAAGACAGTGAGAAGAGTGTGCATCAAGTTCACTGCCCTGGACTTCAAGACAGCAGACTTTGGCCTCTTCAGGAACCTGCTTAGTAAGGTTCCATGGGATATAGCCCTAGAGGGCAAGGGGGCCCAAGACTCTTGGTTAACATTCAAGGATCACCTGCTACAAGCTCAGGAATGTTGCATCCCAACTAGAAGGAAGTGCAGCAGGAGGGCCAGGAGACCTCCTTGGATGGATAAGGAGCTGCTGAGAAAAATTCACAGGAAAAAAAAGGCTTATAAAAGGTGGAAGTAAGGACAGGTGGCCTGGGATGAATACAGGGATGTTGTCAGGGCAGTTAGGGACCAAGTTAGGAAAGCTAAGGCCCAATTGGAGCTAAACTTGGCAAGGGATGTTAAAGATAATAGGAACAGCTTTTATAGATATGTAGCGGCTAAAAAACAGACTAAGGACAATGTAGGCCCCCTCCGGAAGCTTTCGGGAGAACTGGCTACACAGGATTTGGAGAAGGCTGAGGTTCTGAATGGCTTCTTTGCCTCGGTCTTCACTGGCAAAGACTGACTGCAGCACCCGAGTCTTGGAAGGTGGACGCAGGGACTGTGAAAACCTAGTCTTGGGCCCACTGTACATGAGGATCTGGTTCAAGACCATCTTAAGAACCTGAATGTACACAAGTCCATGGGACCTGATGAAATCCATCTGCGGGTCCTAAAGGAGCTGGCGAATGAAGTTGCAAAGCCACTGGCCATCATATTTGAAAAATCATGGCAGTCAGGTGAAGTTCCTGATGATGCGAAAAAGGGAAATATAACCCCCATTTTCAAGAAGGGGAAAATGGATGACCCAGGGAATTACAGACCAGTCAGTCTCACCTCTGTGCCTGGCAAAATCTGGGAGCAGATTCTCTTGGAAGGCATGCTAGTGCACATGAAAACCAACAAGGTGCTTGGTGACAGCCAGCATGGCTTCACTAAGGGGAAATCCTGCCTGACCAATTTGGTGGCCTTCTATGACGGGGCTACAAGAGTGATGGACAGGGGTGGAGCAGTTGACGTCATCTACCTGGACTTGTGCAAAGCGTTCAACACTGTCCCACATGACATCCTTGTCTCTAAATTGGAGTGTCATCAATTTGATAGGTGGACCACTCGGTGGATAAAGAACTGGCTGGATGGTCACACTCAAAGAGTTGGGGTCAACGGTTCAATGTCCGGCTGGAGATCAGTACCGAGTGGTGTCCCTCAGGGATTGGTGTTGGGACCGGTCTTGTTTAACATCTTTGTCGCTGACATGGACAATGGAATTGAGTGTGCCCTCAGCAAGTTTGCCAATGACACCAAGCTGTGTGGTTCTGTTGATACGCTGGAGGGAAGGAATGCCATTCAGAGGGGCCTTGACTCACTTGTGAGGTGGGCTGATGCCAACCTCATGAAGTTTAACCATGCCAAGTGCAAGGTCCTGCACCTGGGTAGGAGCAATCCCAGGCACAGCTACAGGTTGGGCAAAAAGGAAATTCATGGTAGTCCTGCGGCGAAGGACTTGGGGGTGTTGGTCAATGAGAAAATGAACATGAGCCATCAGTGTGCACTCACAGCCCAGAAAGCCAACCGTATTGTGGGCTGCATCAAAAGGAGCATGACCAGCAGGTCAAAGGAGGTGATCCTGCCCCTCTACTCTACTCTTGTGAGACCTCACTTGGAGTATTGTGTGCAGTTCTGGTGTCCTCAACATCAAAAGGACATGGAACTGTTGGAACAAGTCCAGAGGAGGGCCACGAGGATGATCAGGGGACTGGAGCACCTCCCATATGAGGACAGGCTGAGAGAGTTGGGTCTGTTCATCCTGGAGAAGAGAAGGCTGCGTGGAGACCTCATAGCAGCCTTCCAGTATCTGAAGGGAGCCTACAGGGATGCTGGGGAGGGACTATTCATTAGGGACTGTAGTGATAGGACAAGGGGTAATGGGTTAAAACTTAAACAGCAGAGATTTAGACTGGATATAAGGAAGAAATTCTTTACTGTTAGGGTGGTGAGGTACTGGAATGTGTTGCCCAAGGAGGTAGTGAATGCTCCATCCCTGGCAGTGTTCAAGACCAGGTTGGATGAAGCCTGGGGTGATATGGTTTAGTGTGAAGTGTCCCTGCCCATGGCAGGGGTGTTGGAACTAGATGATCTTAAGGTCCTTTCCAATCCTAACTATTCTATGATTCTATGATTCTATGAACAGAGCTCAGCAACTATTCGTTTAATCAGACTAGTGTTGTTTTAACAAAGCATACGGAGGCTTTGCTGGTTTTGTATTATTTAATTAAATTTGGAAGGTTAGACAGAAAAAGTGTATTTTCCAATTAACCTTTACCTCATCAAAATTTCATTGTAAATTGTAAGTGGCTCTTCAGAATACATGCTGTTAAACACTCTCTGGCCATTTTGTTTCTTGTTACTCTTGTTACTTATCTGAATTTAAACCAGAATATCTGTATTTTAAATTCTTACCCTGGGATCATGTATTTCTCTACATAGGTTGCTGCTGATTTACGTCATATTATATATTTAACACCTGCAGAATATAATCTGATGGAATGTGATTTTTTTGCATGACATTATGAAGAATTTTTCTTTGTATTTAAACAGAAGTTGTAGCAACTCATAAAAAAGTTGATGTTTCAGAAAAGAAAGCTTTTGAAGTGCACAGCCACAAAACTAAAACACTGGCACTGCTTTTCTTTCACCTGGGAGAAATCTGATCCAGAACTCTGTATTTACCTCTGAGTTCTCAGATATGATGTGTATGGTGTTTAACATGCTGAACTTGATAAAATTAAAGAGAGAATAAGAGTCTCTCATAATATAGTTTGAAACTTTTTTGATTTCTGAATATTTTGCTAACAAATTGATTTTTTTAAAGTTATTTGCAGTATTAATCATAGGAAAGGCAAATATCAGTTAAATGGAATGAAAGACTTGGGTGTCACCAGCATGATTATGAACTCTGAATACTTCTTGTTTTCCCAGCTGCAATACATCTGGCTGGATGAGAGAGAACTCAGACCAAGACACTGAAAAGCTGTTAATGAAGGACAGAGGCCTATTGAATATAAACCTGGAGGTGGTTCAAAATGTGACATGCAAGATACTGCTCAAGGCCAGTCTCCTAAGATCAGTGGGGCTGGTCTTTCCAAATGATGCTGTATTACATTCTAAAACATAGCCAGCTGCATTTTAGGACATATTTTAGCAATCTTCATCCTTTATTTCATAAAATCGTCTTCCTGGATTGAGAAGAACAAAATTAACTTGTTTAAACTTACTTAGAGCAGTTGTAACTCCTATTAATGCTGATGAGAAATGTACTGAACTTACTAGGGATGAAGTTACTTAATTCTCCAAGTAGCTTATATTTCTTTTTCATGGCTGTGATCATTCTCTTCCTTTGCCATAATTATATTTCATGCTATATAGATCTCAGCATTTTATCTGGGAGTTACCCTCAAGAATAATTTTTTCATTTTTTCTTTGCAGAAGGATTTCTGTGATCATGTCAGAAAATTTCCATTGATTTGGAGTACGAGAAAGAAAGAAAAAAATAATTTTAACGAAAAAATTCGACAATTCTATATTTTCCCTGTTAGCATTATTTGTGTTAAAAACTTGAAAAATACAATCTCACATTCATAACTTCCTCTGTTATGGTCTCAGTTGAACATAACACCTTGTTTTAACATTTTTTGATTTTTTGATAGGGTTTCTCAGGCAGGAGTTTAACAATAAAGCGTTTTAAACAAAACAGTACTAAAACCACAGGCAATTGCAAAAGATAAACTACGCATTTATGTTCACTTGAGCCCAAGGTACTTACAGTCAACCTGCTACTGTGTTTCTTGTAAAACAATAAAAATTTCAGTATTATACATGTCTGTTTTTCCTCTTACTGTTTTTATGAGTAATAACCTTTAAAATTTTAAAGTATTTAGACCTATCTGAAAGTCCATAACATTATTTTATGCTGCTTGTGACACGTAGAAAATCTTTAGGCATTTTTTTAGGATCTGGGAGTTCAGGGAAAATAATGCTGTGCATGAGCCCTTGTGAGAGACACCTAGCTCAGTTTGCAGAGGGCTGGTCATGGTCCTCAGCACTGGGTGACCTCCTGGCACTGGTTTGTGCTGCAAATTTCATGGAGAGAAAAGAAAATTAAAAAAAGAATCCTTGCATTTCTTAAGTTTTCTTCTTAGGTTACAGCTTGAGGAGCAGCTTCACATTTAAGTGCAGTATCTGGCCTTGAGTTCCCATATGCTTAGCCTTCTGTGCTAGAGAAACATGTAAAGATACAAATTCCATAGGTTAGAAATCCAGCAGGCAAACAAACTGAGGCTCAATATACAATTTTAGACTCAATGGGTTTTAAGCCAGTATATAGAAATTCAGTGTTGGCAGGTAGTCCATTACAACAGTATGAAAAATAAGGGCTTACTAAAGTCTGTAAACATCACTGGGGATATTTTCTTGATGATTCCTTCAGCCTGACCCAGCATTCTGGATGTTGCTGAAGGATCCAATGGGACCTGAAAAGTCTATAGACAGCCTTTGCTTCTAATTAGTTTATATAAAGTAAAATGGGGTAAAATCTGAATAACAAAAGGATGGCTGATCCTCATATCTAGATTCTTAGGAATAGCCACAGCACCCCAGACACTCCACTTACACACTGTGTAACATGAGTCTCTACAGCAGATCTCAGCATGTGTGGCACCAGGCTGATGGTGGCCTGTCTGCCTAATTCGTCCCAAATGAAAAGGCAGCTCACCTGTCAGCAGAACATGTGCACTGCCAATATGCAAGAGATTTTATAGCTGGTGTGGCCCTAGCTGGTTTTTGTTTATTCTTTTCTTTAAATGATCCTGCCTCAAAGTCACTGGAAGCTACAACAGTGTAAAGGTAGGTGTTTTTAGCAGTATTTCTATTCACTAGAGACTAAAACATATCTTCAAGCCTGTGTAATATTTTAAGTCAGAGTTATGCTAGAGGACTCTGATGTTGTCTAAAGCTTCTGAAAAGCAGAGAATTCTAATTTTCTTATATTTAGCAGTCTAATAAGATTCCTTGAGTGTTTGAAGTTAAATGGGTCTGGGATGATTTCTTAAGTAAATGCAGACTATACTTTCAGATTGAAATTATTTTTTTGAAAATGTAATATTAGGACTATGTTATTGACACTGACAATTATGATAAGTGACATCCTTTGCACAGAAAGTTAATGAAAAGGTTTACTGTGATGTGTTCTGAAATTACAGTATGATCAGATCTTTTCATTCTTTATAACCATTACATGGCATATTTTCCAGAGGTGCTACCTAATTACGTTGTAATTAAATGTGATTCATCAAATAGAACTGAAGACAAAACTTGTAATCAGTGAGTCTTTTCCATTCGCAGAATCTGTAAAAAAGGTGTATCTTGTAATTAGTTTACAGATGTTTACTTTAGAATAAGCAAATCAAAATTATATTTTTTTTTTCCGTCTCATCATCTGGTAGAATATTTTAGCATATATTTGCAGTGCATAACAATGGCTTTCATGGGTGAGTCAACAAGCCACTACCAGCATAGACACAACAGTAGTAATTATTCAGAGGATTAAAAAAATATAGCCTTTTACAGTAGGTAATGACTGAGACCAAGTTTTAAATCCAAAGGCAGTATCGGAAGCTTTTTTTTGTTTGTACACACCAAGTATTACTGAAACATCAACAGTATAAGTGTTGAAACAGCACCTGTTTGTCATTTTTTATTGATTGAGTTTACTTTCCTGTGTAAAGTTGAGTAAATATTACTGGAAAACCAAATACTGTCATACACAGTATCTTGATTAAAAATGCACCTTCATGGGAATATTTGCAGACTTCTGTTGTCTTTCTTCTAGCAGGATTTGACTATGCTTCTAATTTCAATGGCTACAATAACTTTATTTCTGGGTAAGAGAAAAATGGGTTGGTTTGTCCCCTGAGGTGCTCAGCTGCAAAAATCTGAATAGACTTAACCCTCTGTGTGCTGTATACACCAAGCTCTGTTCATGGCCCATTGCTCTGCTCATGTAGTACAAAAGAAAGAGGGGCTGTCAGTCACTGATGTTTTGGGGATGTCCCTAGCCCATGAGAGTCTTGTGTATACACATACACTCGTGAACACAGAGCTGGTGGGCTGTGGGCCTGCCAGTCCTCCTGTGTGGACCAGTAAAAGGCACATACTGGGATATTTGATCACTAACCACGACTAAGAGTGGTAGCTAGATCCTGGCCTCCTCCCATCCTTATGCCTGACACCAACTGAGTGCAGCAAAGTCTTTTCAGAGAAAAAGAAAATTTAACTTAGATCTCTTTTTTTTGTGTGTTTTGTTTTGACTCCTGGAAGTATATTTAGCCTAATCATGCTTAAAGTAGGTAATGATGATCCATCCTATTTATTTATTGCTGTCTGCTAGAAACTGAATCTGTTTTTCTTCTGAGTACAGATCCAAGCCCATCCTATTTCCATCACTCACTGTGCTCCCCTATATTTATCCTCCCACATAATCGAATACGAAGCTACCACCATTTGTAGGACTCTTACTATCTTCCCAGAATCTACAGAGACTATATGGAGAAACAAAACAGCTTAAGTAAGCTTTGTTAGGGTCTTCTTTTTTCCTACTCATTGCTTTAAAGAACATTTGGCTGAAATGTAACTTCTGCTCTTTTACAGCTGTTTCTGCTCTTTTAGTAACAACAAATCTTTCATTTTGTGGCAAGCTATTTCCAGGATGACCTGTTATGCTATGACAGAAAATTACAGCTTGAGAGAAGAAGAAAGAGAAGGAACAGATGATATCTCATAACCCCAGAAACAAATCCTGTTGTCATGAAAAGTAAACCTATTAATAGCTGTAAAGATGAAGGAGAACAGGTACTGTTTACAATTTTAAAATGATGGTTGCTAAGTTGAAGATGTTCCTAAGGACTTTGAGCTGCTTTGTGATGGTGATAAGTCACTATCGGTTCTGACAAATGCCTGGCAATAAACAGTGAAGAAAGAGATACAGCATAGGCAGCCAGGGAATACTCTTGAAGCTTAATCACAAGAAAATTGGACATCAATAGATTACAACTGACTTCAGTGCCTATGTGGAATATGGTGTAAAGCTTTCATGTATCTTCAATTTTAATTCCACATTAGACCTTTGGTGTGTATCGTTCTTAAATAGAAGACCTCAGAGTTGGGAAGATAGATAGACCAAAGAAGCCTCGATTTCTCTGCTAATTAAATCAATAGAATCATTTACAAAGTGGGGGGTTTTGTTGCATACTCATCTTCCATGTAGAGGAGGTTAAAAAGTATTCCCAAAGATAACTTTCTCAGTAGGGCCTATAAAAGACTGCAGGATCTCTGAGGTCCATGGCTAGAGTGGGATGTACAGTGCATCCATCTGCCAGGCCATTGATGACCTGAAACTCTGGTGCATGTGACCTGTCTGGGATTGGATGGTTGTGCCTTTGCCAAGCCCCACATCTTCTCTAGTTATGACTTATGCATCCCTATCCACATGCCTATTTAGGGACAGAAGTCAAAGTAGCACGTTGCTATATTTGCAAGGCATCAGCTTCCTTTATGATTAACATACATGGAAGGCAGTTGATGGTAAAGTATGGGCTGCAGCTGTGCACAGCATCATGTGAACCCTTCTTTGTAATAGTATCTCTGTTATAGATTCACAGAAATACAGACCTTAAATCAGAAAGGGCCATGATGATATATGATGTACAATTTTTAAAAAACACTTCTTTGTGCCCTCTCTGCCCATCTGTGATGTGATGATAATCAAAGGATAAGTTCCCCTTGATATTTTTTCAAGGAAAGACGTTTTGTGTCCCCAGGTACAAGGAGATAGATTCCTTTTGGTTTTAGTTGCGGTGCATGCTAAATAATTAGTGGGAGGTATATACTTACTCGTGATATTGAGAGGTTAGTCCTTAGTGCCTAATCCAAGTTCATCCTATTTTGAAAATTTAAATACAGTGAATTTGTTGAGGACAGTATTGTTATAGAGACAAGCAAACTGTGCAGAAAGCCTTGACCTCGATACATACTTTTTGTGCAACCTTTGCCATAGTATTTAACACTCCCTCTCCATTATTTCAATTTATAAAATGAGTGCAAATATTGTTTCTTTCTTTTATCAGGATAAACCCCATTTTTATGTAGTAGTAGGGCATATTGGCTAAATCCTTAGCTCAGGAAAATAATGGATGTGCCACTGCTGATTTATGCTAGCTGAACATCTGTTTCCTGAGGTAGAAAATATTTACCCATAAAACACTTTATCACTGGTAAATGTATTTAAGAATTTTTCTACTCCATTTTGTCTTCCTTCTCAACTATGGTATGTAACTAATACTCTAAGTCCATTTACTTAGTTTTTAAAAATAATTTTCTTCTAGTTCCAGAAATTCAAAATTTCTGAATTCAGAAGCAGACATATTGTCATAAATAATAAATAAGATTCATTTAAGGCAACTGATCATTCACTGGTTAAAGAGAAGGATTCTTTTTTATACAGGAGCATTTCACATGATTATTGGTAAATTGTTTTTATACTATATGACTAGAATTATATAAATCATGTGATCACAAATAATTCTATCATCTTCTGAATTATTGTCTGTCATACAACAATAAGTGCAACAAAAACATCACGTACATGTTCTTTCGTAGCAAGAGTAACTAATAAATTACCAGCTACAGGAGTCCATCAGCTGGATATAAGATCATTTGTTTTTGTGAAGAGTTCACCAGTATGTCAACTGAGAGTCTGACATGGAGAGAACTGAATTGTATTTTCCTCAAAAAACATTATTCCCTTGAATGAAAGCCTGGGCAAAATATTACGTGGGAGTTGTATTGTTGGAAAAGGAAGATAACATCCTAAAAGGGACTACTCACAGGCATTATTTGCAATCAGAAGCTCTGCTAGGAGAAAATTTCTATTGAAAGATAAAATGGTGACATGTTTAGTACAATAGCCGTTCCCTTCAGTATCTGTATGAAAAGATAGTTTAAAAGCATCTTTTAAAATACTCTTCCTTGACAAAGGAATAGACCTTCATTTTCCCCCAGTGTTGTAGACAGAAATGGTAAATATATGCAACTATTTTCATATTGCAAACATGGGTTCAGCATATGAGGACCTAAAGAGCTGAAAAATTATATAGTGCTTACATCCATTTGGGAATGATAGGAACGTTAAGAAGGAGACTGATAGGACCCAGTCGTCTGTTGATGTAACCTGACATTGGTCCAATGAAATAAATGGAACTATTATGATTCATGCCAGCAGAGGAGGTGGTCAATAAGTGCATTGCTTTGAGAGTTGAGCTTTTCTAATATTACAATAATTTTTAGTGCTGTGGATATTTTATTTTTATTTCAGGATTACATATATGCAGCGGAATGGACTCAGTCAGAGATCAATATGATCAGACAAAAAGCCATTTATTGCAAAGCATTAACTCCTTATATACTATTGCTTACACACACCTACAGCAATTTGGCATATCATGATTGGATACTTGTCTTGAAGTCCCTTAGTGACTAACATATAATTGGTTAAGCATAGGTGTGAGAACTTGACCTCGAACGCTTGCCAACAGTCCACAGTTCTCATCACTCAGTGAATTCCAGCTTCTTCTTATCTTGCTTGCTTAGGCTTCCTTGGGCCTCTCGTGGCCTTGCTGTATCCCTCGGAGTTATTCAGAGCTCATGTACCAAATATCCATTTTTCTGTGAGAACGCTCTCTCCACATCTCCCCCTTTTTAGTTTTCCTAAAAGTTTTTTACAATTTGGTGTGTCTGCTCTATCCCTGCTTGACTTGTGTAACATAACAACCCACTACTCTAGGCAGCATTATTTCAGTAAGACTAGTCTGATTTGAAGTCACTGGAACCTTTATAACATGTGGCATACCAGTGAATCCTACACACCATGTAACAGGTTGGAATATTGGGGATATAACAGATGTGCCCAGTGTACTTGTCCATTACCCATGGTCACACGTGATAGAACAGATAGTACAAAGATTTCAGTCATTGCTGTTTCTTTATGTTGTTGAGTTCTGGGCTTTATACGTTTTGCTGGCAGTCAGTATGGTCCTGTTGATAGCTGTACACAGCTGGGCCTGCCTTTTTTCTCCTGGATGGCTCTCTGATAACAGTGGAGGCCATCCCTCACATCAAGGTCTGGCATGGCATGTGTCCCCACTGCTCCATGCCTGCTGGGTTGCAGCCAGCAGGGGAACTAAAGGTACTTCTTGGTGGCAAACACAGAGGCCAACCAAGTCTTGCCCTTGACTGTGGTAGCAGTCATTTTGTCAATCTCAGTCCTTGAACCTTGTTGTCAATGCAGAGTTTCACCTGCTTCATCCAGTAACAAGTCACTACTACAGCAAAGCACACACAGATATACATTAGCAGAGTAACTATTACAGAGTGCATCAGCATGTTGAAGATGCTGATGGCAGCAAGTGACTAACCAAAGAAACTTCTTACCAGTGGAATTCTCCCACCCTCTTAATTTGTTCCATTACCTGCTTTGTAACAGTACCATCATATTAGAATCTTTCTAGCTTTTGCCTTAGCATTTTCTAGCAGCTGCTGCAAATTTGCATTATCTAACATCTCTTTTACAAATGATAAATCCATACAATACAAGGTATAGTTTCTTATTAGCAACTAGCTAGTAAATGCAGGTGGTTTTATACACAAAATCACAGGCTCTGATAATTTACAAGCACACATATTCAGGCTGTTACTTTTCAGTTGCCCCCAAGTGATGTTTTGCAATGATTCGTTTTTCTATTCCTCTATGTCATTTTGCTTGGGGTATTCACAGTCAGCTCCTGTAGCTGATGCATCGAGTTCTTCCACTCATCTGTCCAGCTCATGGCAAGGCTTGACAAACTTCACAGGCAGCTGCCATGGACCTGTAGGTAGCAGGATACAAATATACCCCCTCTCCCAGGTTACCAGTTCTTGAGAAGTAAACAGGTTAAAGTGATTCCTTAAAGTAGAAGCATTCTAATGCAAAAGGAATGTGAAGCAGCTGCAGAAATAGACTGCACATTTTTAACAGTCAAAGGGGTTTGCTGTATCATTACCCACCCCCCCCTTTTTTTTTTTTTTTCTTTCCTCAGCTCCGGTGTCCATCCTGGCCGTTCCATCAATGGAGCACTGGGAGCCGAATCGGAGGGCAGCTTCTTCTGAACATGGGTACTGAACTCTTATCAAATAACTTTCTTTTTTTTTTTTTTTTTCTACAGAGTCACTCACCCTGTTTTGCACGGGTACAAACCCCAGCCTGCTCGTTGGTAGCTACGCTGCCTGCCTGCTTCAGTAGCAACCATAAATACCTGCCGGCAACCACAGTTTTGCATTAACCCTTTCTTGCCCGAAATGTTAAACTGCTACCTGTTAAAACTTTTACATGAACCTGACAACAAAAAATATACAGAACACTGTCTGCCCTCAACACACACACACACACACATTGGGATCCCACAAGCACACTCCACACAACTAAAATATTTGAAACAGAAAATCCAGGCAATCATTACTCCCACTACACAGTCCCACATACAGAACGTGGCACAAGGACTCTGTGAAGACTGTCAGGAAACCATCTCCGAGAATCATCATTGGCAGGCTCAACCTTAGCAGGCATCCTCGCAGAGGCTCTGCCTTCCTCACATTGCATGAGACTTGGGCTTTTATACTGACCAAAATGCACACTCATTCTGACACAGCCTATGTTGGAAGAAGACACAGCCAACCTATGTCGGAAGAAGCGGCCAGCAATATCTATAAAGGTTTCCAAAGGTCGCTAGAAACATGGACATACTTATATTTACCAACTTCTAGTACATGAGTATCACAGAGAGACTGTATCAAAGGAATTGTATATGGGGTCCCAAGTCCACGGTCTGTCGCATTCTGCCCGATACCCCTGATAAGAGCATACGAGAGACCTTCCCATTGTGGATCTTGATCCAGCACACACACCATGGGAAACCATGCAATACATCTGCATCCCCCACCTGTCTTACTTCTCCCTTTACAGCTGCCCATTTATCATGAGGATATAAATCCGGGTTCTTTTCCGGATGAATAGGCTCCAGGTCAAAAGGACTATCTAGATCAGCATCGGAATTATCAGGTGTCAGTATCTCGGGAGCAGCAGCAGCAGACTGATGAACGTGCACAGGCTCCTTCTCGGGGTCAATAGGGCCTGAGTCAAAATGATCGTCTTCATACCTGTCCTCAGTCTTTGCAGCCGCAGGTGCAACTGGTGGAGGTTCGGGGGGGCGCGCTGGTCTGCCATGATCTCATTTTTTGACTTTAACATCTCTAAAACAGTTCTCCAAATGACTAACAAACCTTTCACAGTGTCATTGCCTTCTGTGCCTACATCCCACAGTTAAACTCCTGCCCCATTCCATGAAGAGATCTCAAATCCGGTAGACTCATCAGTCTCTGGGTAACATGTCTTTGACCATTTCAACATTAACTTTAAGTCTGTCTCCTTAAAGGTTGCTCCCTTCACCTTAAGGACTGAAAACACCCATAAAATGGAAGCTTCTTCCTTAGTAATTTTTTCCCAAGTCTCGAGATTAAAGGCTTTGCTGACTCCCACAATTAACTCCTTACTCCAGAGCAACAATCTTTTTAGCATAGCTTCATCATAGTCTGTCCCTCTCACAGAGAGGATATGTTGGAAGAGCATAAGTATTACTTCTTTACTTAACTGTTTCCCATCCTTAAGCTCCCTTCCAACGATCTGGCTGCTCACCTTATTTGCACTGCGCAGTGTCTTCTGGGCTCATAAGGCTCCGATCTGAGGATTTCACCTATGAGGCTTCTGCCTCCCGAGCCTGGTCCAGCCAGATCGATTCCAGCTGATTTCTTCTTTTTCTTTCCTGCCCACGGCACTGCGATTCACACCCTCTTCTGTTTCAATGTGAACTTATAGAGGGTCCCTGTTCGGGCGCCATTTGCCACGGAATGGACTCAGTCAGAGATCAGTATTATCAGACAAAAAGCCATTTATTGCAAAGCATTAACTCCTTATATACTATTGCTTACACACACCTACAGCAATTTGGCATATCATGATTGGATACTTGTCTTGAAGTCCCTTAGTGACTAACATATAATTGGTTAAGCATAGGTGTGAGAACTTGACCTCGAACACTTGCCAACAGTCCACAGTTCTCATCACTCAGTGAATTCCAGCTTCTTCTTATCTTGCTTGCTTAAGCTTCCTTGGGCCTCTCATGGCCTTGATGTATCTTTCAGAGTTATTCAGAGTTCATGTACCAAACATCCATTCTCCTGTGAGAACACTGTCTCCACACATATATATTTATATCTTCTGCAACCCACTTAGTGTCTTATAATATAAAAAGAAAAATTTTAAAAGCTTTCTAATCTGTTAGACCTTGATTCATTTTTTCAGGCAAAGCTCTCAGCACTCAGACTTCAGTGAGCCTTCAACCTTGTTACAAACACACACTATGTGGAAATGAGTCATTTGCTGTGGGTGTAAATGTGCTCTGAAGCTGGTCACTCCTCCTGGACTGGGCTGGGCTAAAAATTTCACTTTCACAAACCAGAAGTGAGAAAAAGTGCACTGAAGTCATGCTGATCTGATTGATAGGTGTGATTTTAGCAAGCTAATGTACATTATCAGCATCAATTCTCCAAGTTGTCTAACTGAATATAATTTTTAAGTACTCTTGTACTTTTAATAATAAACTAATAACTTTTAAGTACTCATTTGGAAGTATCTAGATTTATTTTGACCTTACCTCTTTTCAACAAAAAGACTACAAAACTGTATCTGGTAGGTTTAACACAGAGTCTTACCAGTGACAACTATCAATGGCATGACATAATAGTCCTGTATGCCAGTATCCCAATAGTGTCTCAGTCAACCATATTCCAACAAATATTGCCCAGTGTAAGGCTGTGTGGGCACAGATTTACAATAAAAAGTATACATGTGTTCCTTATATGCTATACATGCTTCTAAAATTCATAGAGTTGCAGAGACTTGAAGTTGTTGAAATCCTGTGTAACTCAGATTTGAGCACATTGTCATGGATAATGAATACTTCTCAGAGGTTTTTGTGCCTCTGGATGTCACTGTTGTTTTGCAATAATATAAACAATGTTATATGACAAAGCAACAAATGAAAATGGTATAATCGTCACCATCTTATGTTTCTTACAATGTACAAGGCTGAATACACTGGCAATCTAAGAGATACCATTATTTTAGTGTAAGAGATGAACAGCTGAATATGTAAAATAAAGTTTACTTCAGTTTAATATTAGGTAAAAAGGAAAAAACCCTATATATTTCTTCCTAGGTGAAAATCAGCTTCTCTGGTGTCCTGCAATGCATTCCTTTAGAAGGATTTGAAAAGGTATATAATTCTTCTTTTCCCTGATGTGGCCCTGTCAGACTGTGTGAGTCAGATACAGTAGTGCAATGTGTGAGGAGGAAGTGGGCAAGTGTCAAGGACCATGCACTACCATTGCTGCTCACAGCTGCTCAGGAGAGGAATGGAGTTTACTTTTCCCAAGAAAATCTATTATGCATTTGTTACAAAATTGGGAGGAAAAGAAGGAAGGGAAAAATCATACCTTTGTTCCTTTGCAGTCTCTTGCACAGCAAACAGTCTGCCTTCTGGAAATACATAAAAATAATGGAGATCTAGTGATTATGTAGGTCATTTTCATAATCGTAAATTGCTGCAATTGCCCCAGTTATTTATAACAAAATGGTACATCTGCCTGTACTGTGTGACAGAAGTCTTCCTTAGAACACAGATTTGTCACAGACTTGTAGGACTAGTAGGGTGTGACAGAGAGATGAATTAGAGAGAGTACAATTTTCTAAATGTGTCTGATCTTTAGGGTTTAGTAGATTAGAGTGGCTGCCTTTGTTGGAAGCATCAAATACTTAATAAAAAAGGAAAGAGAGCATTTAATAAAAAAATATCAAAACCCCAAACCCCAAGAAACACCCAAAAACAACAAAGAAAAAACCAGCCAACCAACAACAACAAACCTGAAAAATATTTCTGTTTTAAAATCCTTGAATCTCAAATCTAAGTAAGAAATTTGCCTGTTTAGGATCTTCAGGAGACACTGGCATCCTATGTTTTGAAGTCAGTAGCCATTGACTTCAGTTTGGGTAGGAGTTCTTTACAAGTGAATATCATAGTATCCCACTTTCAGTTAGAGTCCCACTGACTTCCACAAACAATGAATTAAGGTAGTCAAGCTACTTTAGTAGATTAATATGTATGAGTGTGTCTGAAGTACTCCTTGCTATTATTACTGAGCTAGACCAGAGCAAATATACTAAATCATTCACATACTGTAGAGAAGATGCTGTTAGACTATAGTCCTTTTTCCAGTAGCAGGGTGCTAATGTCACATTGTGCTGTCTGGGTGGGTTTTCATTCTTTTCTCTCTTTTAAGCCTGCAGACAAATATCTTACACCTTTCTTTTATGGCTTCAAACTGCTACCATTACAAGCTTGTTTAATAAGTCTTTATGAACTAATTAATATGCCTTTATCTCTATGAGCTTTTATCTTTATGTGCCTGATTGCTACAGTAATTCTATCACATTACAGGAAGCTATTTATTTTCAAATTAGCGATGTCAGCACGACCTTTTGCCACATGGATAAGTCAAGGTTCTGGCCTGCCAGGTACATAGAGGGTAGCTCAAACTGCTCAGGGCTGGCTGTAAATTACAGGCTGATGAGAGGATGTGATGATCTCCATTCTTCAATGTGTATGAAGCCGCTCATGTGCCTCAGCCAGTCCCTGATGGTGCCTGTGGTTGGACCTCATGGCCACCAAGGGACATCTGTAGTTGTCATGGCTTAAGACCAGCCAGTAACTCGGAACCATGCAGCTGCTTACTCACTCCCCTACCTTGTTCCTCCCCCTGCTCCCAGAGGGATGGGGAGGAGAACAGAAAGAATGTAACTCCCTTCAAAAATCTTAAAATCTCAGCAGTAACAAAAACAGGTGTGTTCGAGTAGAGCCGCTGAAGAACTATAGTTCTGTCTTGTCATGACCATGACTTCAGCATCTGTTTGCCTTCCAGTGTATTCAAAGACTCTTACAGGGGAATTATTTACAAGTGTTTATTTTCTTGTATTGAAACCATCTAGCTTCTCACATCTGTCTTTTGAAATGACTGAAATTTGACAATAGTAAGATGCCACCACAAATATTTAGACTTTAAGAACATGTGTCATTTTGATGAAAAAAAATCCTCGAATACAGAAACTTAAAGGAAGTGCAGTGATTTTAGAAGGCTCTTGGAAAAAAATGGGGAAAATGAAGTAAAGTCTCCTAAGTTTCAGTCCAAAGTCTTATTTTCTCACAAAGATGTTTTCCATCTAAACATTTTTCTTCCCCTCTCAGTTCAATAGTTCAGCCTTGCATGGCTGATATTTTCATGAGTTTTTGCTTCATCCATGTAAGTTTGACAAACTTTGCTGCTTTCCAGGCTGCAGTTCAGATAGTGATTCTCTAGAAAACGTTAACTCATAATGAAAACACAGGTAATTTAAAACACAAAATAAAATTAATTGGAAATAATAAACATTACAAGCATACTACTCATATAAGAAAAACTCTTTTACTCTACTTTGGTTTCAAAGTATGGATAAATAAAAAAATCATTGTATTTGTTTCACAAGCAGTTTTGATTTATTTGGATTCTTCAAAAGTGCATACAGTCAGCTTTCTTTTAGAGACAGAACTGATCAAACTTCCTTCCATTAATGTTAAAATATCAGATTCTGGACTATTACACAAAAGGATAAAAAATTAAATCCCTTTAGTATGTAGTGTATCTAGGGGAAAACATCCACAAAAGGATGGAAATTAATTTATGTGGTATTTGTGTGACTATCAGACAGGCTTTCAAAGGATTTCTATTGTAATTCAAGATTAGTTGAACATAAGTTAATGGACTCTTAAAGTATTACCCAAAGCTTATTATGATAGACTATAGGAGCCACTTTTTAAAATGTTTTTTAATAATATCAACTACAAGGTCCCTGAAGACATGATATTTCTAGGCTTAGCATTTCTTCATCAAATATTAAAATAGGTCAAGCAATTTTGTTTCAGTTCGTTTTCTGCTCATTCAACTGCTGTAGCATGCATACTGAGTAGAATGTATTATGTAGATTTACCAACTGTTGAGCTCCCTGCTTTGTTTCATTATCTTGTTTATTTTGTAATATGTACTGAGAGTGGAAAAACTACAATTACATCCTGAGGAAACCTGGTATTTACTAATTCCATAAAGTTAAGGTCATCTTGCCTAGCAATAGGAGAATAAATTAATGGATCAGAATTCATTCTTGCAGATGCAAGTAAGCTGTAATGAAAAGACTGACCTGAGAACAGATGATGAAAAGACTGACATGAGAACAGATGACTCAACAAGGTTCACAGTTGCATGATTAAAGTCCTAATAGCTTATGGTATAAAAATACTGTCGTATAACTGTCGATCAAATTGGAATATTTGCACTTGTCAATTAGAATTTGGCCCAGTTAAGGGCCTAAAAATTTTGTTCTTAGGGCACAGTAGTGAAAGGCAACTCCCAAAATGCATATCTTCCCGCCTTACTTTCCAGCTGGACAAGCCTTCTAAGCAAGTATATAGCTTAATACCATCAATCTGGCATTAAATTCTGATTTCAGAAGAATCAGAGAGAACGGGGTGATGTAAACACAGTAAACTATTATTAAAACCTCAATTTTGGTGAAATACAAAGGAATGTGACCCTTCAAGCCTCTTTTATTTAAAAGCTGAAAGTACAAAGTAGTGCACAGAAACGACACATTTAAGGTGAACATTTAGAATGGAATTACCATCTTTTGATATTTAAAATATCAAGATGCACACAATTTTTACATAATAGCTGGCACAGAACACCTCTTAGAGCATAAATTGCAGTAAAGACTTTATAAGCTTACAGTTCATCAACAACATTGTTAAATTAGTTTTCATACCTTTTGCTATACAGTAGCAAAATGCTACTGTCATTGATTCCATCAAAAGCAAAATCTGGCAGCAGAACCATTGCTGGGCAATACCTAAACTTTCGCAAGTCTGGTTTTGGTTTTAAGCAGTCGAATATTCAGCAATTCAAGAGGCTGACTTTTTTGGACAGAAAAATGTTGCAGGGCTTCTTTAGAGGAATGTCCTTGATCCAGCAGCAAGATCCATGAAAGAATATGTCACGTGTAGCTTGGAGTCTGCAGGCTAATATTATCCATGAGTCTTTGATTTGATTTTGATGCCAGAGACAATCTGTTCTCTGATATCCATGCCAAAGAGTATCAAGTCTTTTATCAAGTAAAGTCGTGTTTCGGTGTTCTCCTTTTGACAATACTGCTGTATCATTATCTTGGTTTACCTTTCTTCTGTGTGAATGATCCTGTTTCTAGCAATGTAAAATACTTATCATTATGATTTCAGAGATGCATTATTGTTCATGATATATTTAAAGATGAGCTGCTAGCTATTCTGATTGAATTTGAACAAATTTGAAGTTGAACAACTGGGGTTTATTGGTTTGAACAGCTGGCTGAGAAATAGACTTCATGATTATCCTCTTGTCATTCAAATCAGTCTCAGATTTATTTCAACTTCAAGCACTCACTGCAAAATACAAGACAAAATAAGACTTCTTTTTTTTAAATGGTGACTGTGAACAACAAAATAAAAGACATTCCCTAGTGTCATGGTTTAAGCCCAGTCACTTAAACCATGTATAAGCTCATTCACTTACCCCCTTGTTCCTCCCCCTGCTCCCAGAGGGATGGGGAGGAGAACTGAAAGAATGTAACTCCCATGGGTTGAGATAAGAACAGTTCAGAAACTAAGGTATAACAAAAAACACTACTGCTGCCACCAATAATAATAATGGTAAGGGAAATAACAACGGAAGAGAATACAACCACTCACCACCAGCCAACCGATATCCAGCCCGACCAAGCAGTGATCTAGTCCTGCCTGGTAACTGCCCCCACTTTACATCCTGGGCATGACCCGCTGTGGTGTGGAATACCTCTTTGGTTAGTTTGGGTCAAGTGTACTGTCTTTGCTTCCTCCCAGCTTCCCCTCCTTCCTGGCAGAGCATGAGACTCAGAAAGTGCTTGGTCAGAGTAAACATTACTGAGCAACAACTAAAAACATAGGTGTTATCAGCACTGTTCCCAGGCTGAAAGTCAAACCCACAGCACTGCACCAGCTACTACGAAGGAGAAAAATGACTGCTGCTGCTGAAACTAGGACACATAGGAAAGGACTTCATCCAACATTCCTGCAAATCACTGCAATGCATCTTTTGACTTGTAGAATTTTAGATTAGTGGTGTAAGTGTGCAGACTCCAGAAACCAACAATTTCTACAGCTCCCTGTCTTTTACTACCTGCCTTGTTACTGCTTGATTGTAAACTATGGCTAAGATTATATATCAAGAGCTTTTCTGAAAGGATTACAAATTCGTCATGTATGTGAAGTATTTTTCAAATTCCTGGTTCTAAAATAATTAATGATTGCAAGATAGAAATGTGAACAACCTGAATGTTAATAACTGCGACTTCATTTTTAATCAATTTTTAAATATTAGAAATTTGCAAAACTACTTATACAAATGAAATTGTCCCATCTCACTGGCTATAATAATCCTGCTCAATTATGGTACTGCATATCAATTTAAAAGAAATGTGCATAATTCTTCAAAGGCTTTGTGTAATTGCTTCTAGATTTGCCATCAGCTGTACTTGTCTTTGTGATTGTATCTGTACTTGGTACATTTTCATATTGTAATTGTATGGTAATTGTTTGTGATTGTATCTATGAGGTTTTTATGCAGTAATTTTGAATGGCAATTGTCTGATTGTACCCATGCTGAAAATTTTAGTACTTCTTTTTCTCAGAATGTACTTGCTAACACGCAATTCACATAGACCAATATACACTAGACTGAAAATTATATAAATAAATATTCATAAATAAATATTATATAAATAAATATTTATAAAAATTGTGAATTGTAAAAGTGAGTACTTTAATTATTTATAACTTTTTACTTAAATTTTTTCTGCCACAGCAAACTGCTGGAGAAAGACTGGTAACTGTATTATGACTCAGTAGCTTTGGGGGTTTTCACATTCTTTCTGTTCATTCCTCTCTGTAAGTTCTCATGGGCACTCTATCTAATGGCACAATTTTTTATAAGGTAGCCTGGTTCCATTGACATTTTTTTCAAGGCAGGAACACAGCTTAAAAGCAGAGCTAGGGCCAACTGCATGGGTGTGCAGTCATTTTCCTTGTTCCCATCCAGTGGCAGGGACTTCGGTGTGGGGTGGACATTAACCACCACTGTGCTCCTGTTAACTCTTCCCAGAAGATGCTTGCTATAAACCTGTTCTATCTAGGTGATTTTGGTAGCAAGCATTCTGAATGATTTGTGTTGCTAGAGCATCTTGAGGCCCTTGATACAGCCCCATGTGAGAATTAGGAATTAGAAAAATTAGGAATTTTTAAGACCATACGTAAGCATAGTTTAGCTGCACAGAATGATGAATTCTAACCTCATTCCATAATTCTGCTGTATGAAATATAATTTCACCTAAGCACTCACATATAGGAGACAAAAGCTAGTTTGTTGTCAGCAGTGCTAATTTTAGAATGAGCTTGATTTGGCATATTTAGGAACTGTTTTTCCTCATTTTCATGACCAGTAGAGCTAGGAAAAAAAATAGATTTTGAAAAACTCTCTGAAACCAACACTTCAAAATAAATTTCAGGTTTATGGATTTAATTTTATTTTTCAGTAAATGCATTTTGTTTATTTTTTTAGTTTATTAACTTTGAGAAGTTATGGACTGCATTCATGGCCTGCTTTATCATACAATGTCAGTGGCAAGGAATTCTCAGATTATGTTTTAAAAAATATTACAATGTTTAGATATTTGTTTTTTGATGTTTTTCGTACATGTCTTGATTTCAGATATGTGAAGTTGAATAAACCTGCTACACTCAGCATATTTTCTTAATTGGTTGATTTTCCTTCCCCTCAGAGACTACTCATACTGTTCTGGCACTGCTTGTATTTCTTGAAATAATGATTTGCTATTCATTCTCTATAGCTTGTGTTTTTTTTATGTTCCTTCGCTTTTCCCCCAAAACTGTCTAACAGTAGTAGACAAAGGTAGAAGCAGGCAAATATTAAAAGATGTCACCAGCCCCAACCCAAGTTAGGTCTACTCATTCAGTGGCCAGAATTCATCAATAAAGAACCAACAAAAGGATTTCACTGCAGGCTACTTATGTTAACAAATGCTGTATGCATGAACCATGAATAGTGAGCAGACAAGACCAGATGTGCTATTTAAATGGATTAGGTAGGCCAGTTAACTATTATTTGGAGTCACTGCAATTCATCTAATTGAATCTGTTCTTTTGGCAGTGATCCCAATAAACAGACATTTAATTGCCCAGTATGCCTGTGGTAGGTAAACAGACTAAATATAATCTACTTCTAATCTGTTATGCGGATCCCTTAAGCATAAACCATCCCTACTCTTTTTTTAAGGGTATGAATAACTTGAAAGCACTGGTTTTACTACTTTTCTCCAATTTCTGGAGTGCTCTATGGTTGCCCGAGAGAAAGAGCATGAAGAGTTAAACAGCATGCAATAAAAGGTATGCCACCTTTCCAGGGAAAAGATTCAGTACTTAAAAAAATAATCCAGGCTCTTCTACGGTAAGCCTTGCCTGAATAGAAATGTCTTAAAGGACTTTATGAAAGATGTCAGGATTTACAGTTATTCACAGTTTAGAATTTCCTCAGACTACTGGATCTTGTGAAGCTTATCATGATGATGAAAATATATAGACTTCCTATATTTTACAGATGCCTAGAGTCCATTAAAAAGGAAAGAAGCATTCATGGCTAAGAGACTTGAAAGACAGAAGGTACTGCTTATATCTGTGCTTTCTGAACTGTTAATACACCTAAAACCTGGAACTGTTTCTGGAGTCTTCTGCAGACTTCACAAGATTAACCAGTGTCAGAGTGAGGGCCGTGTCCCTTCCCTGATGCTTGTGGCCATGTCATTGGGCTGTAGGAGCTATAAGGGGTCAAATGGGCTCTGAGGAATAAGCACAAGAAGGAAAACATCAATGGAGCATGGAGGTTCATGTGCTGTTGTGCTGCCTTCTAGGAAAAGAGGATTCTGATTTTTGGTGTCTATTTTCAGGATCACATCTGTGTTTTACATTCAGCTAGCATTACCTGTAGACCAGAAAGCTTTCTACAGAAGCAATCTGCATCTGCCCTCTCTGAGCAAGACAGACTAATTATTTGCTACCACTACATGCGAATTGCTGGGTTTACCTGGGCTATTGTCTAGCAACCTGTCTTCAATAAATATTTTGAACCTTGTGTGGCTGAGGAAGGAACAAGATCAATGTGTCCATTCATGTAAGACCTCTCTAATCATGTGGCTACTACATGAAAGAACTATGAGGCTTAAATAGAATAATTAAAAACAGTAACAGTTTTATTTCCTTTCAGATCACTAGACCTACAAACAATTTCTTACTTGAGTAAGTAGATAAGGGGTTGGTATTTTCCATGTGAGCTGGCTTTGAAGCTTTTAGCCCTCCTTTACTTAATTGAAAGAGTCCTGAAAACAAACCGACACACCACGCACAGCATTCCTGGCACAAAAGTAGCTCAGGCCCATTGGTTTGAAGGCTTGGGACTTCACAGAAATTAGTACCATGTGAAGTAAAATTCACTCTTTTTTCAGGCAACAGCAAAAGAACTTCTCAAGCTCTGTTATGTACAAATGGCCAAGCCTCCTGCTGCTTTCTGCATTCATAGAGCTTCATGTGCTCCTTGGAAAGTAGGAGATTTCCAACCTGAGGGAAACAGGTTCTCCCTTAAGCTTGACAGCTGACCTTGGTAAGGAGTCCATGTTCAAAACAAAAATAAGCGTCTGGTTGAGGACTGTATATGTGGTGTTAACAAAAAAAAAGAAGAATGTAGGTTAAGAGCTAAACCACATTGAGCCATAAGGTGGGCATTTGTTTGTAGACTACTGACAGACTTTGTACAGACAAATCTTTACCAAACAATAAATACTACCAAAGAAACCATCCTAAATTTCAGAGTGTTTGCTAGCAATTGTCTAGGCATGTGGAGAAGAATCATGCAGAAAACCAAATGAAAATCAGAAAACCATGCAGAAAATCATATGAAGCTATGAACAGAACATGTTTTATACATTTTTTGTATGTCACATTGATTGCCTAATTAATAGAAGTGTAAAGGCTTTTTAATGACTGTAACTATTGATATGGCCCAATTCACCTCTGGATCCACTTAATAATGCTTTACATGAGTGGTTTCTCAGAATAGAAGTGGCTTTATTGTTATTACCATAGATGTTTGGTGGACTTTGTGTGCTGAAGATTTTTCTGCTACAGAATAATGTTTTGCTGAAACTAAAAGTCTTGCAGGAATATGTCAAATCCAATAAAAATGCAGCTCGTTTCAACAAGAAATGTAAGAACGAATAGTTTGGTTTTGAAGTGATATTGGAAATGGAATGACAATCTTAATTTAGTTTCATATAGAGCTTTGCTTCATTTTAGATAAAAATAAAGCAAAACAGAAACAGTGCTTTTGTATCAAAATATTGACCTGAAATGACAAGGATTAAGTCTAGACTTCTTATGCCCATCTTTTGTTTAACTTCAAGTACTAAAATATCCAATATCCCCCTTGAGTGTTTTGAAAAACACTATAGATGTTTAGCATCCACAAACAGCCGTAAAGGAACAACATTTTGCTTGTGCAAGTAGGTATTAAAACCAGGTATATCTGGAAAGAATATGTACATATTCTACAAATGATAAGGCAGACGAGGCTAGCTGTAAGTGAACTTGTTTGTACTCCCTCAGGAGTCTAGCTGCAGTAGAATTGAACACTATGAATTAATTTATCTAGCTTTCAGGCTGCTTGGCAGCTTTTGGCATTCATGCTTGGGTATTTATGGCTGGCCTGAGGATGTACACACGGCATGACAGTGTGCAGCACAGGCATATATCCTTATTCAGTGTTTAAGCATGGGAGCAGTTGTTACTCTGAGATGTCAGGTGGTTATCTCTTACAGAATCTGTCATAAGGATTGCAGGGTGTGGAATTTACAACACTGTCTTAAAATACTATGTGATTTCTTCAGATTAAAGGACACTGTCAGGTTAAATCAGCACCACATTTCAAATTTTATGTCCTTCCTCTATTTTAATGTGTTTTGAATTGATAATTTTGAATTTGTTTTCCATTTAAGGTACTCTCTCTGCTGTCAGACTTTGCTTTTATGCTAAACTCTGGTCTTTTGCCTATGAAAATATGATTTCTCTTTGGTTTTAAATGTTTTTTTAAGTTTCTGAATAAAAAGTTAACATAAAAACATGTTAAGTGTTTGACAAGAAGAATGTCCTTTCACTTCAGAATCCTCACTTCAGAACATCCCACAACATTTTCTTTTTTCAAAGAAAACCTGACATTCCAACTCAGTATAAATGTAGTTTATTACAGTTTATTATTAGTATTATTTTTTTGCATGAGCTGAGCTACTAATCAAAACTGCAACTCCGATCATGCTAGATGCAAGGACTTTGAAAGACTTATATCCAGCCCATGAAGAATGAATGAAATTAGTTATGTGCTAATCACTAAATATGTAATAAAGGGTGTGGCTTTTTAGACAGCCGACATATTCCCGTAAATGGAATCAAACTGTGAAGAGAGGAAAAAGTAACCTTCCTTGTGTACATGCACACTTTCAGAACATGATACTAAGAGCAAATTTATATTTTGAGGTTCCATTACCTGAGATGGGATCTTGTAGAGTATGTATACATAGAATCATAGAATCATAGAATAGGGTTGGAAAAGACCTTAAGATCATCTAGTTCCAACCCCCCTGCCATGGGCAGGGACACCTCACACTAAACCATATCACCCAAGGCTTTATCCAACCTGGTCTTGAAAACTGCTAGGGGTGGAGCATTCACAACCTCCCTGGGCAACCCATTCCAGTACCTCACCACCCTAACAGTAAAGAATTTCTTCCTTAGATCCAGTCTAAACCTCTGCTGTTTAAACAAAGTATGCAAAGATACCATGCAAAGGTAACAGAGTTTAGTGTGCTCTAATACCTCCTTGCACCATGTAACAATTCTTGAGTTGATATAGTCACGTTACCATTCACCATGGCCAGGTTGATTAAGTGTGCTAGTTCAAAGCTCAGAAGCTGCTAGAACATGCATCAATGGAGGAATAATCTCTTTTCCATTGTTTCCAAAAGGATGTGGTAACTGAAAATTACTGAAACTGAACTGGAGAAAAATCGATAACTCCAAGAAAAAAAAAAAAGTGCAACAAAGTCTAAAATTAAAATGTACTGAAACAGATTTGATATAGTACATAGCAAGCTTGAGCTAAATGGACTGTTGCCAAAACTGAGTATTACTTTATTTAGGACAAAGTGAATCTATTTTGAATTCTATCATCAAGTTGGCAAAAGCATAACTCATCATAATGTTAAAAATAATAAGAAGCTTAGTCCAAGAGAGTTGTGCAGCAACTGATGATGCTTATAAGATGTTCTTATCAGAAAGACTGTCTTTTCAGTAAATGGGGCATTGAGTAAATACTTGCAAAACCTAAGGTTTGTGGTGAATCCTGCTATTCGCTGTCTTTGTGATCTTTAGTGTGTCACTCCCTGGCTGCTACTCCTGCCTGGTTTTGTCTTAGTTATATAGGTAGCAAACTCATCGGAATAGTGCCTATCTCTTATTTGCCAGCAATCTAAGTGAGACCCTTGTGTTCTTTTCTGTCCCTGTCAATACAAATTTTAAAATCCCAGCCTCATTTGCCCCTCTGCAAACCTGTTTGTGCCTTCCCAACTCTTCTTGATCTTTCCTGTTCCTCCCATCTGCTCTCCCCTGCTTCAAGAGCTGCAGGAATCTTAGAGCCAGTAATGTCAGGACCATGCTTTGGATCTCCTGGGAAGCATATCTTCTGAGAAGCTATTGTGCTGCCCTAGTCTGGCTTGTGTCATTGTCCGTGTACTTTGGTGTTTCAAGCACATATTTTGACGGCTCTCTTGAATGCATATTTGTTTCCAGAGCTGTATAAGTCAGACCCTTTCTCAGTTACATAAATCAACAAGAAATCAATGACAGGGAAGTCTGTAAAGAGATTGCTTAGGTCTGTCTAGGCAGCTTCTAGTTTTCCCAAAGTGAATGTTTTATGACTAAACTATAAAGCTGAACTGATTTATGACAGCTCTGAAACAATGACAACCATTTTTCAAGGAAGTTTGTAATTAAGGAATGTTCAATGAAGTGTAGGACTTTCAAATATTTTCAAATTCAGTAAGATTCTAACATTTTATTACATCACACTGTTACAGAAAGGCTAGCCACTTTTACATTCTGTAGGATTTTTCCATGAATGGATGGGTAAATTTCCCTGACTAAACACCATCTGAAAAAAGTTGGCTTGAGAGAAATTCTTGGTTTCCCATTGGAAAAAGAAAATTATAAATCCATCTAATAAAGAACTTCTAGGAAAGGACTTTATTACCTAAGCTTTTTTTTCCAATTAATGTCAACAAAATATTCTTTAAAAAATATCTTTAAAAAATCTCCCCCAGCATTCTGTTTAAGCAGAATATAAACGAAGAGGTTTTGTTTGTTCATTGATTTTGGGAAAAAAGATAATTTTCTGCTGGGATTAGTGATAGATTAATGGTAAGAGTCAGAGAAGGGAAAAAGAAATTATTTACATGAGACCTCTTTATAAATGCTGGTACTAGAGACCTTACTCTAAAGGATTCATATTAATGGCATGTCATATGCAGTAAGGAATGAACCACATACTCAGTGTGGGTAAAAGCAGTGAAATAAAACAGAGGGAAGATTAGATCAAGCTTGCAATTTTTTTTCCTGACAATAACTAATTTTGCATAGTACTTGAGGAAAACAAGATTGGATCATAAGGATTTAGACTAGCTAGAGTTATATGCTTGCAAATGAACCTTTTAAGTTTCAGTAGCTTCTAAAGGATTAATTTATATTTAACTGACCTATGTATACATGTGCATAAATGTAAAAATATATGTATGATTAAAACCTGAAAATCTAGCCAAGAGAAAATTATAGGCCAGTTTGGTTAAATAACATAAACCATATTTGTTTAAAAAAACACTTAAGCCCAGATTTTTTGCTTTTAAAAATATCTAAAATAATTTGGTTTAGTGGGTTTATTGTCCCCCAAAAATGTACCCAACTGTTTCTTAGTGAAGCTGAGAGGCAGCAAAATCTTTAGCTAATAATGTCACCCACTGCAGAGGGATCTTGAATTCTAGATTGCGTTTTAAACTTAAAGTCCAGAAGTTGGTTAAGGACTAGAATCCCTGGCTGTGTTCCTGATTAATATTTCAAACATGGAGTGAAATATTCAGTCTCTACATAATTATAGAATATAAGCATCAGAGAAGAAAAATGCTTTTCAGTGATCTATTCTATTTCTTTGTGAGAGCAAGATTATAATTTTAAGTATGTTAGCAGTTACAATTGTTTTTCCAAATCTAATTTTTGAGGCTTCCCACTGATAGGATGCAAGCTGTTTCTGTTGGAAAAGTATTCCCTGGCCTAAAAATTCTTTCTGGAAAATTTTGCTGATTCATTGACATCCACAAATCTCTTTCTCAGGTGCACTCTGTCTTATGAATGTAAAAGTGCACCTTTACATTCATATTGAAATTTTAAGGTAAAAGTAAAAAAAAAAAAAAAAAAGAGCTGGAAAACATAGAATTTAAAATGATTTTAAAAACTCCAACTTGCATACAAATAAAAAATGCAATAAAATGTTTTTTGAACATATGACTTACAGAGACACCATTTTACATTGGAATTGTAATAATCTCATATCTTTAATAAAGACCAAATTCCCTCCTTCCTTCCCTCCCTCCTTTTCTTTTTCCTCCTTTCCTCCCTCCCTCCCTCCCTTCCTCCATCCTTCAGTTCCATTTGGTATAGGGTCAAAATTATTCATTCAAATCTGTGATCAAATTTAAGTATCACATATCTAGACTTTTGTGAAAACTGTGCTCAATTGTGAAATTTTCACCTGCTCTGAAATCTCTTTTTAATCCTTTCCTAATCTATTTCCTGATGTTACTCTTGAATACAAATGTGTCAAGGAACTTCTAACAGAGCAAGTGCATTTTTTTAAATATACATTTTTACTTTTTTGTTTATGATATTGTGAGTTCTAGCTTAAGTAATCATATTTGGCCTATCTTTATTTCCTTTTGAGTTTACTAGGTACATTATTCTTTCTCAATTGCCTTAATTTAATGTATGAAGATACACAATGAAAAAAAATCCCAAAATATACATCCACAGAAGCAGCGCATTTTTTAATAAGTGTGTACATTATATTACATTTTATTTTGGGGTTTTACAATATGTACCCATAATCAGATTGTTTTTTAATATTTAGGTATAAAAATCACCATATATACTATCTGCATGATTTTCTATTTTTATTGTTGTTCGTCATAAAGGTTTCAGAGACCTTTTTTACCATGTGCCATCATTACTGATTTTGTTCTTTGATGCTTTCCATTTTTACAGTTGTTTCTTCTGTCCTCATTAAGTTTTCTTTGCTTGGAAATTCAATGCAAAAGTACACTATGAAAACTTCATACTATGCTGTGTTTGCAATTTGATGTCAAAGAGCATTAGACCTGCTCTTTGTGTCTTAGAGCAGGTGTTGCAAATCTTGTTATGGGATTCCTGGTATTCAGGCTCCCAGCTATGTCCTCAGACACATGGCTTTGCTGCTTGTTTTTGAGACTGCCAACTTCAAGATTTTCTTCTAAAAAAGAAATCTGAAGGTATAAATATCAGCTGCTTTCACCATGTTCCTTTTGCAGAGAGGTTTCATAAAGTTTGACACTTAGCTGTCTTTCATTCTCTTTACGCTGTTTGTAAATTTATTGAGAAAGACCAAGTAAAACTGAGATCCTCTGAATGCACCTTGAAGAAGCAAGTTGATAACCAGTATTTCTGCTTCCTTACAATAGTGCCACCGTTCTCTGACAGCATGATGTAAAAACAAGCCCAAAATACAAATAAGTAGGTTGTTTAGTTTTAGGAAACTGACATACAATAAATATGAAAACTTTTAAATGTTTCTGGGAAAGCACTGATTGGTTATATTTTGTAGGACAATGAGCATGTTTACTGGACATAGGACTGTTGACCACTAATGCTACATGCCATGTAGACATGTTGCACAGCAGTGTTGAAACCAGTGTAGTACTCCTTTTTGCAAAAGTGGGTCTAAAAGTTTTATGCTTTATGTAGACAGAATCAAAGACACTTCTGTTTCCCTCTGCTCTACCTGGAAGTCATACAGATGCTAACTGACTAAAAGGAATTCTACAACATTAAACATAAGAATCTCCTTCAAGACAATATAGACAACTGCTTCAGCTCTGTTTAAGCTCCAAGCATGAGTCATTCTCTTAAAGGCAGCATCTGCTCTCTATATCAGTGACTAAAATGACACTTAAATTTTCTAATAATTAATGTAATTTCTGTAGGTTCCTGTATAAACTCATCATAAGAACAGTTCCATCCTAGACAGGTGATTGTAATCCATATTAAGTGCAGAATTTTCAGTGATACAAAATTTTTCTAAAGCTTACATGGGAGATGTCAAAACATCCAGTCCAAGGGAAAGAAATGCATATTATCATGGTATAGGGACTATAATGGTAGGATAAGGGGTAATGGGTCTAAATTTAAACAGGGAAAGTTCAGGTTAGATATAAGGAAGAAGTTCTTTACTGTGAGAGTAGTGAGGCACTGGAATGGGTTACCCAGGGAAGTTGTGAATGCTCCATCCCTGGCAGTGTTCAAGGCCAGGTTAAACAGAGCCTTGGGCAACCTGGTCTAGTTTGAGGTGTCCCTGCCCTTGGAAAAGAGGTTGGAACTAGGTGATCTTAAGGTCCTTTCTAACCCAAACCATTCTGTGATTCTATGATGTTATGCTTGTCTGTTTCTCACTTGTACAAGAAAGAGTGATTGTATTTTGGAAGCAATGGCAATTTTGTCTAAATTATGGAGGGTATTTTTCAGTAATAGTTTTTATTTTCCTAATGACTGTAGGGTTCACTTATTTTGCTCAGTGAGGGGTGGGTAAATGGATATAACAATCCAAATGATAAACTCTTTCTTTGTTCCTCTCAGAATAATCTATTATGGAAATGAAATATAAGACCTGCTGAACTGTCTGAGCTAATAGACATTTTCCTAACAGAGTATTTAATTTCTTAAACCACTTAAATTTCATTCAGAAAAAGAATATATGTTGCAAAATGTCATTGGCAGAATGTTTCCTGTTTCAGCAGTAAGGAATAGGTAGGCTGCTTCTGGTATGATCAAACCTACTTCCCAAAGAACAATGAAAAGCCATTTTCACAAGTAACATTATTAGTAGTAGTATCAGCTAGACGTATTAAACTTCAGCCTTGCTGTGAGGACTTATTATTTGTTACAGAATTCTGAAGGATGGACAAAAGCATTTGTCTGTAAGTTGGGTTTGAAACAGTTCACTGTTACAGACTAAAGAGCTGTATTTTTCAGTAGGTATGTTTTTCACTGCTGTTTGCTTTAACTGTGTATGACAATGCTCAAAACAGTAAGCGGATCAGAACTGCTACCTGCCATTCTAATACCTAAATTCACATAAATATGAGGAGTGGAGATTTTAAAATTCTAAGCACTACAGCAGAATGAATTAGCCTTTAGTAAGGGGAGCTTCAAATTGCAAGTGCCAGGGGGTTAATGGAAAGCAGTGTGTCATATTTCTTGATTTACCCTTTCACTATCTTGCCCAAAACACCTGGGTAATGAGTTACCCATAAATTATAATTCAATAAACGTACTTTGAGCTTCCACCCTTATTATTTTCAAAAGTTTAAAATAAACTGTTCAGAAATGTTGGCTATGTGGAAAAGTAATCTGCTCTGGTTAGTGTTACAGAAATATCCTATGGGCAGAATGAACATAAGGTGCAATAGATCAGCTTTTTTGATAACTCCAGAGTACTTGAAGATCTAGAGGTACTCTAACGTTATTGAGATGGGCTCATGGGGACAAATGTGTTAATTTTATATTATGTTATCTATATCTGTTCTAGTTTGCTGGGAACACAGAAACATTTTGTTTGAGTCTGTAAGTTTGAAAAACATAGTGAGGTTTATTATTTTCATCAACATTTAGTTTACAAAAACTATGTTTTTGTACACAATTAAAAACTATGTTTTTAACACAATTCCTAGGTGATGTATATCTAACAGATTTCACTCTCTCTTCTTGACACTCTCTGACTTCAGTCTTCAGCACTGATAGCACATGAGCCATCGAAGATGACCAGTTTGCAGTGGATTTACCTTGTCAGGACCTCTTGTCAGCTTTGCAGCTAGTTGCGAATGTTATGCTGCTATGGCTGAACCACTTCAGTTATCTCATCCAGGTTGTCACAAAGCAGTTGAAGTAGGTAGTGTGAATGCACCTCAAACAATGTTGCTTCAAAATCTCTGTCACTTCTGAATATCTATTGCATGGTTGTTTAATGTACTTTAACCTGATCTAGTATTAAGAAATTTATTAGCCTGAATTTATGGTATGTGTATTCCTCTTAATGGACCTATTACCCTTCTTGCAAATCATAGAATGGTTTGGGTTGGAAGGGACTTAAAGATCATCTAGTTTCAACCCCCCCTTGCCATGGTTATAATGGGACAAAGGTGTCATTTGTAGCCTTGCAAAAGTGGGATATAATGGGCTGGAATCAAAGTCTTACAAATCAAAAACTTACAAAAGAATCAAATGTCTGCATCTTAAGAAATGTTTACTAGCTTCTGCTAACCCATGGGCAATGGCACACCCATTGGAGAGAGAAGTATTGTATGCTGGCCATGGTAGATTGCCCTTGACAAAGTGAGGCTTTGTCAGAGAATGGGTTATGTCTCCCTCTTTCTATGTCTGACCCTGACATAAACTAGTGTGCAAAAGCTAAGGATTCCTAAGGGCCTCATAATTTATAAAGGATAATCAGATCCTGCTTTGTGTTAGCTAATGATCCTACTCATGCCATCCAGCTCCTAAGGAGATTTTCTGCTTCTCTCCCCTTATCCCACTTCCCTCAGCCTTTGGCAATGTCCCACTCTGCCACTCAATAGACAATATATTCTTTCCAGATATATACACCAAGGAAGGACTAAGGTGCAAGGGAGTGTTTTGATCGATATAAGTTTTCAAGCTGAGATTCCCAGGATGCTTACCAGAGAGACATGGTGTTGCTACCACCAGGTGGAGTGTCCTGTGCGTCATTGAACAATTACTATGAGTGAAACCACTTTCCATTTCCATCTTGACATATTATTTATCCAGATCCTTTAATATAAGGGTTTTAGCTGGCTATTTGCTATGAATTTATAGTACACTGAATTTATATATGAAGTTTCTCACTCTTTCACTTTCTTGTCTTTTGATAGATCGTTGAAAGTCAATGTCACTGTTTTACTCTCTGATTTTCTTTCCAGTCTGCTCCATTCTAAAATGAATGTCAGGATATTTTTATTCCATGTAGGACTTTCTATCCTTTCACCCTTTCTCAATTTCCTCCGCAGCTCTTCCAAGAAAAAAAATCAGACTATTTTCTAGATGATGAATTCACTATGTCTGCTGTGCTTCTTCAAAGAGCTTTGCAGTAGTGAATGTACCTCTCAAAAGATACACCAAAGAAAAAGGCTTTTAAATACTGAATTTAAAAGCAGACACAAAGAATGCTGAAAGTCTTGACCCAATGAAATGAATCAGATTTTGGTCAGGAATTTTCTATATGATGCTATTTTGCCCTGGAAAACGAAAAGTTTGGATCTGATACCTGTCAATGGAAAAAGCTACACTGTGTTTTCATTTTGTGTTCAAAATGATACAGCTGTTCAAGGTTTCTGTTGCTGCTCACAGAAATTTTTATTAGTGTATCATATATCAGCCAACAAGTTATTAATGCATTCCAACAGCATCCATATTACCATTTTAATTCTTGAAACAACCCTGTTCTACGTCCTGCTTACTCTCCTGCTGTAATGCTTTCTCTTGTACATATTTTGAGAGCTCTGCAGCTCACTTACGCATGAAAATTGCTGAGCTAATAGAAAATAGTAAAACCTGGGAACATAGCAGCACCCAGTTGAAAGGAAAGCTAGAATTCCCTCACAATCAGTGTGTCTAAAACTCCGTCGGCCTGTTGAATAATAACGTTTAGTAATCTATAAGTTGCACAGTATGATAGTTTTGGTTACTTTATTAAATTTGTCTTCTCATGACCGAACCTTTGTCTCACTATCCTGCAGCAACCCCTTCTTTTTGGGTATATATTTTATACAAATTTTATTGCTATGTGCTGTAAGTTTCCACCATTAGGTATTGAATAAGAATTCCCTCATCAAAAAGCTTTCCCACATAATTTTTTCTGGTTGATTTTAGAGATAAATTCTTTAGAAACTGAGACCACATCATCCTGTTGACAAGGAAGGTTCAGTATATTTTGTGAAGATATGCAACTGCACCAAGGACTCAGCCGCTTTGATGGTGCAGATATCAGTATGTCCTCTAGACACCTAAAGACATTAAACAGAGCTAGACTGTATTTTGTATTTTTTTTAGTAGTTACCTATTTTCTCTGCCATTAAGCTTTTAGAAGCTCATTGCACCTCAGCCTTTACTATTTCTAACCTATTAACATTGATGACACTGACAGTTTTATCAGACACTGCATAAAATCTTTTTAGATTAGTTTCATATTTATTAAAACAGAGCAGTTGTTTTTCCCAGGTATTTTAGTATTTTTGTAGAGCAATCAGCTCAGTAGTTCCGGTTTTTATAATTTTTAACTTCAACTTCTTTTATTTTTTTCCTTTTCTTTCATCTTTTTCTGCCTCGGGAGCATTTAATTACATAAAATTTAAAATGTGCACTACATTTACAGTACAGTACACATCAGCTTTTATTTGGCTTCTTATACCTTACTATATTTTCTTTGATGCTATGTAGGAAATCCTTGTTAATTTTTTAGAACAGTTTTAAATATTTTTCTTCTGCATGGGACTTTAAAGACCATTTTAAATAAAAACAACAGAACTCATATTTCACTTCCCCCTCTCTCCCAGTTCTGGCCTGCCTGAGAATATTTTTTAAAGAGCGGTGAATAGACTGAGGCTATGATTGCGAAGTCTTCATCCTTACCCTGTGGAGACACACAAAACTCCAGCAGATCACTCTGATCTTTTTCTGTAGCATTGGAGAAAAGTAATTTTGGTTTGTTTTTTTTTTTTTTTAACTCAATTTCTGACCCTACAGAGACATACATAATTCAGTACACAGAAGAAAGAGCTGGTGACCACAGCTTCTTTTAGAGATTCTTAGTAACAAGATATATGTACCAAGATAACTTTTTGAACTTCACTCTTAGAACCAAGAGCATGTATTGCATATTATCCTTATTTTTTTAATCCTTATTTGTTTCCTTTCAAAAAGAAACAAACTCTGCTTCCATATCCCTAATGAACAGCAGTAGGTTGCTGACTAGATGGAAACCCTTCAGTTTCTGAAGCCTCAATGTACCTATGGAGAAGCACCACAGCTAGCATCCCTTCAGCAGGACACGCTCATCATCTTCATTATATTCTTTGTAGTGTCAAGGAAGAAAATTAATATTGAAGGAAGCTGTGACTTAAAGGCTGGAAGCCAACATTTCATGTAGACATTTCTCAAAGCCTGGGACTAGTATATGCTATGTCTTATCCAGTTTGACTAGGGCTGCCCCTCTAAACCACCTCTTTGGGTATCTAAGGAAAGACATTTCCTCAGTATCACAGATATCTGAGCTTAATTCAATGTTTGGCAGCAGTGAACTCTGGGGGTGATGTAGCTGACAGATATCTGCTGTCTAGGGATAATATAAATAATGTTTTTAAGTAAAACCTGATATTTTCCTGACCTGTGAGTCAGGAAACCATGAGACCTGTGTCAGTGTTTAAAGCAAAGCATAGCAGATACTGTGAATAAAATAAAAGGGAATTAAAAATTAAATTATGGAATAGTTTTCATTGTGCTCAACATAGAGAAAATGATAATTTGGGTAAAACACAGAAAATTTTATTGTAATTATCTGCTAGGATGATGCAAATGGTTTGTGCTGACCACAATATTCAGACTTTCCTCAAGTTATCCTGTTCCTCACATCCATGTCCCAACATGATGCAAATCTACAGTGTTGGCAGAAATTCAGAAAAGGAGATCTACATTATAGAATCACAGCATCATAGAATAGTTAGAGTTGGAAAGGACCTTAAGATCATCTAGTTCCAGTCCCCCTGCCATGGGCAGGGACACCTCACACTTAAACCATGTCATCCAAGGCTTTGTCCAACCTGGACTTGGACACCATCAGGGATGGAGCATTCTCAACTTCCCTGGGCAACCCATTCCAGTGCCTCACCACACTCACAGTAAAGAACTTGCTCCTTGTACCCAATGTAAACTTCCTCTGTTTAAGTTTTAACTCGTTACCCCTTGTGCTACCACTACAGTCCCTAATGAAAAGTCCACCTCCAACAGCCTTGTAGGCCACCTTCAGATACTGGAAGGCTGCTATGAGGTCTCCAGGTTGAATAGCCCCAACTTTCTCAGCCTCTCTTCATACAGGAGGTGCTCCAGTCCCCTGATCATCCTCATGGCCCTCCTCTGGACTTGTTCCTACAGTTACATGTCCTTTTTATGCTGAGGACACCATTATAACCTAATGGAGATCAAATTTACCCTGAAAAGTAATCACAGAGAAGAGTATTATTTATAGATAGTCTGTATGTGACCCTAATAAAAGAAAATTACGCTATAGGGATGTTGTGGTTTAACCCCAGCTGGTGACTAAGCACCACATAGCCACACAATCCCCCTGGGTATGATGAGGGTGGGAACCGGAAAGGGTTAGAGAGAAGACTCAGGGGTTGAGATAAAGACAGTTTAATAGATAAAGCAAAATCTGCATACACAAGCAAAGCAAGCAATTAATTTATTCACAACTTTCCATTGCCAGGCAGGTGATCAGCCGTATACAGGACAGTAGGGCTCCATCATATATAATGGTTACTTGGAAAACAAGCTAAGTAACTCCGAAGATACTCCCTTCCTCCTTCCTCCCCCGCCTTTATAGGTTGAGCATAATGTCATAGGGTGTGGGATACAGTATCAGTTAGGGTTAGCTGTCCTTGCTACGTCCCCTCACAACTCCTTGTGCACCCCCAGTGTCCTGGGTTCAGCAGTAGCAGTAATTTTTCTCCTTCTTACTAGCTGGTGCAGTGCTGCATTTTTGACTTTCGGCCTGGGAACAGTGCTGATAACACCGATGTTTTTAGTTACTGCTCAAATGTTTAGTCTGACCAAGGACTTTCTGAGTCTCTGCTATGTCAGGAAGGAGGGAAAGCCGGGATGAAGCAGAGACAGGACATCTGACCTAAGCTAGCCAAAGAGGTATTTCACACCACAGCACGTCATGCCCAGGATGTAACTGAGAATTAACTGGAAGAGCAAGTGCACTGTGGGTTTGGACTAGGTATCGGTTGGTGCTTGGTCAGGCAGGGTGGGGTGAGTTTTCGGTTGGCGGATGGTGAGGTGTTGGATTCTCTTCACTTGTTATTTTCTTTATCATTATTATTATTATTGGTAGTAGCAGTACTGATTTATGTTATACCTTAGTTATTAAACTGTTCTTATGTCAACACACGGGAGCTTTTGATTCTCCTCCTCAACTCTCTGGGAGTTGGGGGAGGGAGGGGAGGGAGTGAGTGAACGAGCTGCATGGCTGGATTAAAACCACAACACCCAGTCTGCTCGCTGGTGTTGTGGTGTGAGGAGCAGAAAAGGCTTTGACTCTGTGTAAGCCCTGTTCAGCAACAACAGAAACATTCCTGTTATCAACACTGTTTCCAGCACAAATCCAAAACAAGGTCTCTGAATAGCTACTAGGAAGAAAATTGACTCTA
Organism: Melopsittacus undulatus; assembly: GCF_012275295.1. NCBI lineage: Eukaryota > Metazoa > Chordata > Aves > Psittaciformes > Psittaculidae > Melopsittacus > Melopsittacus undulatus. The sequence continues at coordinate 29,042,409 of NC_047527.1, read as the reverse complement.
TCCCAACCAACAGGACTTGGTGTCTTTGACTTCAATATTTTTTCGAGTAGTACTGGGATTGCAGTTATTGTAATAAAGGAGAAATGGAAGTGTAGTTCAAAATTAGGATTATTCATAGTAGGCAATGCGTGTAGCATCTGCTGAGAGGAGACATAGCAATAGGGTTTTGTAAGTATTTGTATTCTACAATCCACCAAATACTGCTGAGGTTAAATAGATGAATCCTCTTTACATACATTTGGCAGCTGATCACTGTGGCTGTGAAGGCTTTTTTCTTATAAACACAGGTGACCCCTGCTCCAGTCCTTGTTATGTTAAATATGAGGTACATCAGCTACAAAAACATGTAACTATATGTTTGCTTTTCCAAATTCACAGCTTTATGCTACAGAATCAAGGCCTCAGTTCACATTTATTGTAAACACCAATGAAATCATGCCACACTGGCACCTTGATTTGGTAAAGATTTATACATGTCAAGGTTCCAGAGCTTCAAGGCATGAGTGTATGGTTTTAAGGTGAAGTTTGAATCACTCCCACAGTTCACATGAAAAACAGTTCTACCATCATTGGCAAGTGCCAGTTATCAATCATTCTTCATGTAGGGGCATAGGAGTAGGCATGTGTGTGCAAAGCTGGAACAATAATTCTGTTTTTTTCAGCTATACTACAAGTATAGCTGAAGTACTGTATCCAGTTTTAGCACATTTTTTTCACAAGACATGGGCCATTTAGGCCAGACACAAAATAATGATCCAAGGTCTCAAAAAAACTGCGTGTGAAGAAACATTAGAAGAAACTGGATTGTTCATTTCAGAGGACATGTCAGGAAGGCAGAGTAATGAATTTCCAAATGTAGCTGCAGAATAAATGAAAGTGAAAAAAAAAATGATTTTCATACACAGGACACTAGACATATAATAGTCAATTTGAAGAAAAAACTTATAAACTATAAGATGGTAAAGCTAGTTGAATACTAAAATAATTTGACTGGGAAAGTTGTGGAATCTGCTGCCATTTAAGGTTTGAAAAAACAGGCTGTGTAGATGTTCCCCAGTTGTGTGTGTATCTGTGAGAAGAGGTATGAAAAGGAAACTTGCTCCCCAAAATGACATGTACGTATAAAGCAGAGCTCAAGCTTGAAAAGCCAGGCCAAATTTCAGCACATTCAGTTTTGTCTTTCTGGGCTATTGGTTAAGTGATCCTACAGTAATGCTTGAGGAGACAGAGGTAGAACAGAGACCATGATGAACCTAAAGGATGGATAGAGACTGGCAGTGTGGTGCAACATTTGAGATAGTCTTAGGCTAAGAAAAGAAAGCAGCTGCAGTGAGTTTTGGTTATAAAAAGTGAGGGATTTTAGTATAGGTTACATCCTGAGGTCATAACTAATTTTATGACGCCTGAACAATTTCCATTAAGAATTTAAACTTTGGGAAATACAATTGGAACTATATTAGTAAAGCATTAATATTGTGTTTACTTTCATTTGAAATTGTCAAGAAATGCAGCTTTATAGAACGTTGCTATTTATGATGTTTCTTTTAAATAATTATTTTAAAATCAAAAAACAAGTGTTAAGACTGAAAAATTACTTACAAAATTTAATAGTTTTTTTTTTATTCTATATTCTTAGAAAAATAAATTCTAACAAGAAGCAGGCTTACATAAATAAGGATTCCTGGAAAAAAATAAAACCAAGGTTGGCTTAATTTTTTAGATCTAAACAGTTGATCCTTACAGGTATGTCTGCAAGTACTAATAACAAGGGCAAGACACATTAAGTAAGTTGCAATGGTTTTCCAAAGTAGTTTTGCTTTAGTTTGGTCCAAAGCCAAACAGAAATTTATCAAATACCATTATGATATCATCAATACCATTAAATGGTAAAGCTAATGGTAGCATTTCAGATCTCAGTCCTAAATGAGAAATAAAGGTTCCTCAGAAAACAGGAAAGTTCATCTGTAAATGGTGACTATTTAAATATTCAGTATGCCTGCAAGCACCCTTTAATCTATCTATCTATCTATATATATATGTTATATATATATAATATAGAGGTTTGTCCATCATATTTGAAAAATCATGGCACTCAGGTGAAGTTCCCAGTGACTGGAAAAAGGGAAATATAACCCCATTTTCAAGAAGGGGAAAATGGAAGACCTGAAAAACTACAGACTGGTCAGTCTCACCTCTGTGCCTGGCAGAGATGCTGGAGAGGGACTCTTCATCAGGGACTGTAGCAATATGACAAGAGGTAATGGGTTTAAACTAAAACAAGATAACTTTGGGTTGGATATAAGGAAGAAGTTCTTCACTCTGAGGGTGGTGAGGTGTTGGAACAGGCTGCCCAAAGAAGTGGTGAATGTTCTATCCCTGGCAGTGTTCAAGGCCAGGTTTGACAGAGCCTTGGGTGACATGGTCTAGTGTGAGGCATCCTGTCCATGGCAGGGGGGTTGGAACTAGGTAATCTTAGGGTCCTTTCCAACCCAACATATTCTGTGATTCTATGATTCTAGAAATAAGGTATGTGGAAGAAAATGTGTATTCACCCTTTCAGCAATAATCAGCTTAATATTCGGTTGACATTTTCAATAAGTAGTACTGGTCAGTGTCAGGGAATAGGCAGCAGACCTCTCTAAAACTAAGACAATCTACAGAAAGGTTGTGAGATAAAATAAATTCCTCAAATTTTGATTTTTCCCCCACATTTTTACTCTCTTCTCATTTCTTGCCATTTGTTTTCTCAAGCGTATCAGCTGTTTCTGTTTCTTCTGTTCCTGTTCCAATCTCCATCATTCTTAGGTGAAGTTATTTGATAGAGCTAATTGTTCACTTTTCTGCCACTTCTTTGACTACTAAATGTCGCCAACAGGAAGTCCTGTTCCCTGTGGTAGTGGTTGTCTTTTGGGTGTGTGTCGTGGTTTAAGCCCAGATGGTAACTCAGAACCACGCAGTTGCTCTCTCACTCCTCCTCTTCTTCCCCCTTGCTCCCAGAGGGATGGGGAGGAGAATTGAAATAATGTAACTCCCAAAGGCTGAGATAAGAACAGTCCAGTAACTAAGGTATAACACAAATCACTACTGCTACCACCAATAATAATAATGATAAGGGAAATAACAAAGGAAGAGAATACAACAGCTCACCACCCGCTGACTGATACCCAGCCCGACTGAGCAACGATCTAACCCTTCCGGGTAACTCTCCCCAGTTTATATAGTGGGCATGATGTGCTGTGGTATGGAACACCTCTTTGGCTAGTTTGGGTCAGGTGTCCTGTCTCTGCTTCCTTCTGACTTCCCCTCCTCCCTGGTAGAGCATGAGACTCAGAAAGTCCTTGATCAGAGTAAACATTACTGAGCAACAACTAGAAACATCGGTGTTATCAGCGCTGTTCCCAAGCTGAAAGTCAAAACCACAGCACTGCACCAGCTACTAAGAAGGAGAAAAATGACTGTTATTGCTGAACCCAGGACAGAATGATGCACTTTTTATGAGTTATTTCTGGGAGTGTCCGTGGTGAAAACTCTTCTTCCCCTCTAAATTTTCATAGACTTGGCTTTGGAAATCCATGCTTCCCAAACAGAGGACTCCAGTCCTTGTTGGCCTCATAAAGTCTCCCCAAGTGTCTTTTACTTTCTTAAATCTGGGTACTACTCTTTTGGCAGTGTTTAAAATCCTGTCAGGTTTCACACTTCTGTAGTCCAGAAAATTGAGCTTAATGCTCTCTGATGGTTCAGGTTCCAAATCTTATTCTGCCAGCTATTATTCTTAATCATTTTGGCTTTCCTTTGCTTTCTATTTCTCTTCTCCTTGTATCTTTCTGAATTTGTCTTTCTTTATTAGAGGTGTCTGATTACCCTCTTCTTGCATCCTTTTACTATTCTGATTTTCCCAGTGAATGTGGGACAGTAAGTATCTTCAGACTGCATGTGATCTTAACAAAGCAGGGAGAAAACAGGCAAATCTGAGAGATTGAAGAGATTTTAGTACCAGGTTAATAGGAAGTGCAAAGAAACAGTGAAAAATACTGAGATGATATACTACAAATATGACTGAGTGATGATGTTTGTCAGAAATTAATCTTAGAGCCAAGTCAGATGACAGTACCAAAATTGATTTTGCCCCAGTGGAAACGGTAATGGACCACTTTCAACCGTGCCATAGAAAACTCATTGGAGATTTGGTGGAAAACCACATCTATCACATTTCTTTCAGTAGTGCTGATAGTGCATTTATTCCCGTCTCTGTTAACAATTAAGTCATTTTCAGGTCTAGATAAGGAGGATAAGAAGATCCCACAGCTGATGCAACAATGAGCGATTTTCAGGTACCTTCATATGTTGTAGAACAGTCCTCAGACAAAACCTCAAAATGATTATCAATCAAGTACTAAATATTTCCACCTATGTTATGATATATCCTATTGTAATCTATTACTGACATTAGTGTACCTTTTTCTGTAACCAAATATATAAAAAAGTATAATATCCTCTTTAAATTATTCTAACAACTGTTTGGTAAAGAACAGTTTGCACTTAGTGTTTAGTTTTCAGCTATATTTTAAACAGACTTTCCAATTCCTATTTAAAATGGATTCTAATTAAGGCTATTGAAAACCATAATTTAAAGCTTGCTTAAAATTAAAATTAAATGAAGTATTTAACCCCACAACACAAATGTGTTGTGTTCTGCTACTTCCTTGGTTTATGTTATTCTGCCTGCTTTGGGTTGTTTGGGTTTTTTTTGTAATCTTTTTCAGTTTTTGTTCTCAGTGATAGCAAAGGAATTTATCTAAAATGATGTCACTGTTATAGTTGTTGCAAATGCTTGCATTTGGAGAAGCTTTATCTTGTGTCTCATTTACATATGTGTAATGACATATAATGAACTGTCTCTGATATATGGATATACATCTGTATTTCCTGCTGACAAATGACCTGCACTTAAGACATTTCTTCTCTATCATAAGGGGACTGATTTAAAAAAAGTATAAAAAGCTCATAAACATTTTCACAGAAGTATCTTTGAGAAGCTGCTTTACTTTGATTTTCCACCTCATGTGAGGCAGAGGCTTAGGTTTCCTTTGTTATCTTCTGCTTGTGATCTGTCATTGATATTACATTGTGAATTAGGATGCTGGTTATATAACACCTGTCAGAATGCAGTATGTTAATAAAAGAAGTGAAACACAAGTTTGCTATTCAGGGAGCAGTGCCTCTGAATCAGAGACTTGCTGTTAATTGACAAAGGTGGTGAATTCTGAAGGTAAGTTTTATGCCAAAGTGTACCGAGAAAATGTAGGTGATCTGGACCTGTTACAAATGCAGACAAATTGCTGCATGGATAGTACATAAATAAAATAAGAGGATAACTAATTATTTAAATGATGGAAGAGACTTTGATCTATGCAAAAAAGAAAAATGCAAAGAATCAAACCTTCAGCTACAATGAAATGTCTTTACTGATGTTGTCTGAAAGGGTTTCCTATGTATAATATGAAGAAGTTATTTCAGAGAGGTTTTAGCTTCATTCTTAAGACTTCATATTGCCATTTCACATGTGACACTGGACCACCTTTGGGATAGCCAGTCACCATGAGAATGCTGTAAATTTTATGGCAGTCCTGGTTTTCCTATTTACCAGGATAAAGTGTAGGGTTTTATTCAGACATGTTGCCATGTCTAGTAAGGAAGCAGTGGTGAATATTTGCAAGTAAGGCACTCAGAGGCTTCTCATCTCAGCTGATGTTTGAACAACATAGCTCCACTGTTTTGCCACAGGTTAGCAAAGAAGGCACAATGACTGCTCTGCCAGTAAAAAAGATACTCTTGGTTATCTGGCAGTTAATCTGGACTAGATAATATCATAGGAGTGATGAAGTTTAGTGGAGACCCAGATGAAGAGATGTTCAGGGAGCTTGAATTCCTTACTCTTACTTTTAGGGAAAAAGGAGACACTTACAGGGTGTTTTCATGCCTTTGAGTAATAAATTGTGTACCCGCAGTACTTATGGCCAAGTATTAGTAGACAGGTGAGAAGATTCTTGGGACATATGTATGTGAACTTAATTTGAATAGATAATTAAATACATGCAGAGATGGACCAGCAATGGCTTTTGGATCCAGTGCTAGTTTTTGATACCCTAAATATACCATTACTGTTGCAGAAATAGAGAGGAATTGGTAAGGTTAATTGGATCAGAGATTGGACAAAGTTTCTGCTTGAAATGTGAGATTTTTGGATCATCTGTCTGGATAGCCAGATTGTGAATTCATAAATTTTAATTACTCTTGCTCCTTTGGAGTTCGTAGAAGACCTAATCCTAATTTCTTTATGCACCAAAATGTCTAATGACTTCTGTACAAGTAGTTGTGCAGAGAATGCACAATCAGACTTGAAATGATTATACACTGTTGGATCTTGCTACAGTTTCCTGTGCAATGAACTGACTGCTGATTATATTTAACCTGAAAAAATCATGTGGCTGAATTGATTAGCTCTGTATTTTTCTGGACTTCTACATTGCATTGTTTTATTTCTGTCCGCTCAAATACTACAGTTCAAATCAGGGTCTCTTTGGGATGCCATTTTTCAAGGACCAAGTTAATAAGTCATGCTAGGAAAAAAGATGGGAAAAGAAGGCTAAATATTTTAGTGACCGTAAAATTCTGTCTTAAAGTCTCATCTCTAAACCATTGTTTACATTAATATTTTAAGTATTCTCTGCACCATCAAAATATACAAAACTGAAAACTTTCCTGAGTTTAGATTTATGAGTTCTTGTTTATGTGACTGCTTTCATACTTGTGCTATTACTGTTCCTCCTTGGATTGATTTTTTTGGGCACTTTTTGTCATGTACAGGGAAATTCTGTGCAGTTTATAAGAATAAAGGAGATACTACAGATAAAATAAATAATGGAGAGCTGGAGTTAGTGAGCTGTTAGGCTGTGCGTTGAAATCCTGCAAAGGGCTGTTACATGTTTTTGCTGTCCAGGTCATCAGCCAGATGATCAGCGGGGTCTGTGCCTACTGCTCCCTGAAATAGATTTGTTGAGTCACCATCTACCATTCCCTGGTGTTTTTCTTTAGGATTTGTTGCCTTTTCACATAACTTCTTTGCCTCTTCAGCTCTTGAGCTCTTGGGCTTGTCATAGTGCTATGGGACCAGTGGCTCCCTCCACCCCAGCCAAAACACAGGGCTTTTGTGGGGCATCTGGGACAGGCCCAGCCCCATGTGTCAGGTACCTCCACAGGTCTTCCTCACAGTTTAGCAGCCTTCTCAGGGGTCAGACCAAGGCACAGTGGGATCACAACAAAATGGGTTTTGGGGCTCAGAGAGCTGAACACTTAAGATTCGGTTCATTGACAGGTGACAGTTCTGATCTTCCTGCTCATCACCTGCTCTCAGAACTTGCTTGTGATAATATTACAGAAATTGAGGCCAATTTAGGGGACAACAGCTAGAAAAAAAAAAGAAGTATGATGTGCAGACATACCCTATGGCAATATTTACCCATGCTGGTATGTCTGTCATCTAGATTGGAGAGAATGGAATGGCAAACCCCTTTCAGCCTTCCGCCTACTGGAAGCATGGATCAGTGGGGAGGAGATTGCTGCATGGAGATCATGTCCTGACCTGAAGGGAAGATACATCTGGAACTGGATAGTGTGGGGCATGTCTGACACCCACGCTCTGTAGGCCCCTGGCCATCTAAGTTAGAACACACTTGTTGCTCCAGTGTACAAGCTTGCAAGTAACCACAGGTGGATTTCTTGCTTTTGTACATTGAATATTTTAGAAGTGGCTTTGCAGAGTAATGTACAGCAGCTTCTGTTTCCAATCTCTCTTCTCCTTAGTTTTATGATGAGATCTTTAGCATTTCTTAGTTATGCTTTACCATTTTTTCTTTCTTTCTTTGTCAGGAGCATTCATATTTTAGGCAAAACTAAATAACACTACTTGTTACTGAGGTTGCCAAGCATTATCCTTGACACATGCCTTTTTCATTTACTTATAACTCAGCTGTTGTGATGAATTTTTCCATGCCAATTTCTGCCTCCAGCTGAATCTTTGCATTGTAATGTTTCAAGCTTTTCTGAGAAATATGCTAGGGGAAATAGTTTGTTTTGTCCATATGATGCAGAAGCTTTCCTTTGAAATACACAAATCTCTATTCTTTGGACAACATGAAGAGATGAGTAAGAAGCAGAAAGACTGCAAAAATATGAGATATGTGTCTTTTGCTTCCCATAGAAATTTGCTGGACCAAAGACTGAGGACAGAGACATGGATTTTGGAAGATAGAGTCTGGGGAAGGTGTATCGGGCTGTCAGGAAAATGGTCAAGGAATGTGTGTGCGTGTGAAGCTGGACCAAAGAAAGAGAAAGGCCTAGGTGACAGATCTGAGAGAGACCTGTAACAAACAGCTGGGATTGTCCAAGTGGGTATTTGGAGACAGGCAGCTTGGAGAAGCAGGGAATTTAGGCAGGGATCCTCAGATAGATAGGAACAGCCTGAGGAGTCTTGAGAGATGCACTATGGAGCTGGGATCATGGCAGCTGGGATTCAGCACAAGTGCTGTCTGGTGGGGTTTCACTGTGTGATCACTCACTGCTTTTCCATAGCATTACAGTGTCGTTCACTGTGCATAAGGCATCTCCATGAAATTTTGTTTGGTAGAGTCTTGTTTGAAGGATGCTAAACTTCCCACTTTGTGTATTTATTTTGCACAAGTTGGAAACAGTCACAGATGCCACTCAAACTGTACAGAATCTTGCAATCCAAATGTTCTCCAGTCAAAACAAGTTAATGTAACAGTGAAAACAAACTGTGCCTCCTGATGTCATCCAGAGCCTGAGGTAAATTAGAACTGGTGTTCAAATGAAGGTGGGGCTAGGAATCAATCTAAAGAAATTGTAAGATGCTAATTAGACTTAATTATGAATGAGAACAGAAAAAGGATTTTTTCTTTTCTTTTTACAGTTCCTCTCCTTCTTCTTTTGCCATCTCAGTTTTGTTTTACTCTTTTCTATTTTACTCTTTTGCCTCTGTCCTCCTGTTTAAATATAGAGACTGATTTAACTAGCTAAGATTTCATCTTTTGTAACAGTACTGTGACCCGTGACCAGAAGGGCAGCCAACAGCACTGCCTTAAAGAACCTGACTCTGACATCTGCCAGGTCTTGAAGGGGCTGATAAGGCTGTGTGATGTGTTTGCTTTTCTTTAGCAGTGAGTTTGCAAGTAAGAGTCTGCAGCTCCAACTGAAAACATTTTCATTTCCTTTTCTTTCCTGTTCACAATGCATGTTTTTGTTGTCCTTCCTTCCAGAAATAACAGAACTTTTTTTTTTTTTGTTTCAGTGAAGGATATTATTTCTGTAAATTGATCAAGCAGAAAATTTTCTTTGTAAAAACTCTTTACAGTAAAAATAATAAAAGAAGAGATACTATTAAAAAGAAAACCCTTGGTAAGCAAGTACTGTAAGGCCTCTCTCTGTATTCATGTTCAAGGCAAGGTTGGATGGGGCTTTGAACAACCTGGTCTAGGGGAGGGTGTCCCTGCCCATGGCAGGGATTGCTGGAACTGGATGATCTTTAAGGTCCTTTTCCAGCACAAACCATTCTATGATTCTATGAGTCTGTGGTTCTTGAACATTATTCAACAATCTAATACTATACTGTCATATGGTCATTTTACACTATTGACCTTTTAGGCCCATTTGGGCCTTCAAAATTAGAAAACATAGGAAAAGAAGGAATAGCAGTTAGTTAAATCAATTGAATGGTGCTCTGAAAATCTGGATTTTTGCTCCCAGCTTTGTCAATTCACACTTACAAATAGTCAAGAGATTAAAAACCCTCTTTTCATGTACAGTCTAGTCTTTTGTTTCTAGATGTTTGACTCTATATCTCAAAGATTTATCTACGCAAGTGCCCAGTGTCTCCAGGGCAATTGAAAGTAATGTGAACTACAGTTTGAACATTTAAACATCCTATATAATAAATTGTTTTGAAAAATCATGACCCAGTTCACAGTTTGGATTCTGTTCTTCCATTTTACATTTTCTTATTTGTAGGAATGAAGCTAATATTATTTCCTTTATCGCAGATTCATTCATATTGATAATGAGTGGTAACAATAACAGTGATTATTCAGACCCAATACTAATTTTGTGCTGCAGTTGAGACAGATCAGTGGGCTCTAGGATGCATCCTCTGAGAAAAAGACACCTTTTTTTATTTTCTCAGAGGATGTGTCCATATTTCAATAGCAGTCACCAGCATCACCTTTCTTGATCATTCTGGCAGGCAAGTGACACAAACTAAATTAGACTAGAGCAGGTCTTTTTATCTTCTGTATGTGAAGATTCCCAAACATTTTTCCAGCAGAAGCACAGACATGTGAACTGAATCGAAGCCTTCTGACAGGAGGATCTTTCTCTTTGCTTACCTTTACAGACTCATTAAAAATTGTTCACAGTCTAGTAGAGGTCTCTGGGCCACAGGTTAAAACCAAGTTTAAATACATTAAACTTTCTGACTCAGCTGTCTACAGACATGAATTTTTCACTGCTGTTATCTGCATTGTACAGGTTCTGGAGATAAAAAGATTTCTATGTACAGATATTTCTCCTGGGCATTAAATCTGCTTAAATATCTTCACTTTTAAACTGCATTTTCATTGATTCATGGAATGGTTTGTATTGGAAGGGACCTTGAAGATCATTGCGTTCCAACCCCCTGTCACGAGCAGGGACAACTTCCACTAGACCAGGTTGCTCAAAGCCCCATCCAGCCTGGCCTTGAGTGCTTCCAGGGATGGGGCATCCACAACTCTGAGCAACCTGTTCCAGTATCTCAACACTGGAACTTCTTCCTAATATCTGCTCTAAATGTACTTTTAGTTGAAAGCCATTATGCCTTGTCTTATCATTACATAGTGGCCCCATAAAGGCCATCTTTTGTTATTATAAGGCTGCAATAACATCTCCCTGGACCCTTCTTCTCTCCAGATGAACAAGCCCAACTCTCTCAGCCTGTCTCCATAGGAGAGGTGCTCCAAAGCCTCGGAGCATCTTTGTGGCCTCTTCTGGACTTGTTCCAACAGGTCCACATCCCTCCTGTGTTGGGTCCCCAGAGCTGAACACAGTACTGCAGGTGTGGAGTAGAGGGGGAGAATCACCTCCCTTGACCTGCTGGCTGTGTTGCTTTTGATGCAGCCCAGCATATGACTGGGTTTCTGGGCTGCATGCACACATTTCTGGGTCATGTTGAGCTTTTCATCAATCAACATCCTCAAGTCTTTCTCCTGTTTTCAGTAAGATGAATGACTTTTCTGTTCATTTAGTGTATCTTGTTCACTTATTAGAAAGAGAAGCATCTAAAATGAGTGGTGGGAATTCTACACAGGATACAAAAATATAGCTTGATATATATATATATACAGTGGAGCAGTATTCATTCAAATATGGTCCTTAATGACTATCCGGCTTACTACACATATCAAAAGACAGACTGCTAGGAAGAGATACTGGTACTGTATTAGCTAAATGGCAGTCCCATTTGGCCAGAAATTGCAAACCTACCTGGAAACCACAAATATGCTTTAAATATTTAAATATTAAATGCTGGAAGGGAAACAAAGACAAATGAAAAAGCTATTTGTGCTACTATTTTGAGAAAGGATTAAAAAGCTAGTTATACAGCTTTGTTTTGCAGTCTCATTTTAAATTATTCATTGTGCTGGGCATGCAGAAAGAATGACAAAGCACAGGGGATATGGCTTAATTAGCCTAAAACTTTATTAACTTCATTCATCTGGGAGCTGTCTGGCAGTGAGTTGTGCGGTATAGGTTATCATGCCTGTTTCACTCTTTGCAACCTATTTAAAGTAGGATTTCTTCAGCCTCGTTTCCATTTGCATCCACTGGTACTGACTCATTGCAATTGCAAGCAAGTTTAGTGGCCTCTTGGTCCACACGTTTTACATTTGACAATCATCTCCCCCACCACTGTCTCCTGCAACCTTCAAAATTCAATTACAGACTCTTTTTTATCTGCACTGGAGAATGTTATGGGACTTACTCTAAAATGTGACAGGCTCCTTAGTGTTACATGAACTTCTTACAAGGTCTCAGCCTTGCAAGGTAACAAAAAGGAGTGCACTGGCCTGTCCCTAGGTGCCAGACTGTAGAAATGGCATGGACAGTCTCCTCTGCCTCAGCTGGGACCATTTACTTGTATCCAGTACCTTAGCCATACATCCACACATATCCTTACAATAACCCCCAGGTCTCTGAGGAGGATTCAGATAATAATGATATTCACTCTGCTCAGTTCTCATTGCTAAAGGTGGGGAGAGTGGGGTGGTTCATATATGCCATGTGCACAGTTGTTTCTTTGTTGTATACAGTGCAGCTTTGTCTCATTTCTAAACTGAATTGCACAAACAGTACTGCAAGACTGTCTAGAACTAGAATTAACCATAAGGAATGGGATGCACATTTTCAGTCATTTTCAGCCTCTTTCAGCTAAATATAATTCCTGAATGCTTCCGCTAGCATAAAATCTTTAATGGAAACATCTTGTATTATTCTGTTTACCTTCCTTGTTTTGTATTTCATATCTCAAAGTCAAAGACCACTCCACTCTGGTGCTTTAAGTCTCCAGACCTTTGCATGTCCAGTCCTTGCAAGACAGTTACCTTTTCTCTGCTGTGAACAGTCCACAAATGCCTCCTGGACTGTAGTTGAGTGCACTGAAAACACATTGTTATTCTGGCATATCTATAAACTAACCAGGGACAACAGATGTTCTTTAAATAATGCTAGGAAAATTCTTCTGACATCATTAATTAACTGGTAATTTAAAATGGCTGTTTTCCATTTTCATTTTAAATGTGCTCACATTTCTCATTGAGCTTTTGCTTCACTTGAGATTTTCTTCCTGAGTAAGTAATTTAAAGGATCTGCTTAGCTTAACATCCTTTTACAAGTTTTCCCCTGAAGTTCTGAACAGAATTTTGAAGATTTTCTATAGCATAAAACAAAGTTCCTTTGAGTAGTCAGTGCTGACCTGAATGAGGGGTAAGAATATTTATATTCATGGGGGAGATGGAAATCACTCAAAGTGCAGGCAACCTAAAAACACCAGGCAGCCCAGAAATCTTTTGAGTTTTATTCTTCTTAGATAATAGGTCTCAGATTTCCCTTTAACTCATTGAACTGAAACTCCCAGACAAACCTGTGAAATATGAGGAAATATAAACCTTCAACTTCACTCTCTGCCAACTATCAGGAAGCTTACCTAAGATGTTTAAATTTCCTCATTAGTGTTCATACATTGGCAGATATTTGCTACATATATGATATGTTGAGCATGAAATGGAACGCTTGAAGTACTTATACTTTGTGTTTGAACTCCATGTTTTTTCTTAACTAGGATGGGTTTTCCATTAACATTAAGGATGTTTTCTTAGTGTGCTAGCAAGAAAAAAAAAGTAAACTGAAAAAGAAAGCCTTCTTACATCACATTTTATGAACTAATAGATTTTTACTATGTAGAATAGAGCAGAACAAAATAGAGCAGAATATTATACAGCAGAGCAGAACAGAACAGAATAATTTCGTTGGAAGGGACCTGTAAAGATCATCTAGTCCAACTGCAGGGCAAATTCAGAGCTGACCAAAAGTTAAAGCATATTTTTAAAGTCATTGTCCAAATGCCTCTTAAACACTGACAGGCTTGAGACATCAATCAGTTCTCTAGGAAACCTGTTCCAGCATTTGACCAGCCTCTTGGTAAAGAAATGATACCTAATGTTCAGTCTAAACCTCCCCAGGTGCAGCTTTGAACCATTCCCACTTGTTATATCGCTGGATATCAGGGAGAAGAGAGCAGCACCTCCCTTCATTTCTCCTCTCTATGAAGCTGTAGAGGGCAATGGGGTTGACCCTCAGCCTTCTTTCCTCTAAACTAGACAAGCTCAGAGCCCTTAGCTGCTCCTCATAGGACAGTCTTTCCAGCCCTTTCTTCATCTTCATTGCCCTCCTCTGGATGCATTCAAGGACCTTCACATCCTTTTTAAATCATGGTGCCCAGAATTGTAAACAGTGCTCATGGTAAGGTCACAACAAAACTGAATACAGTGGGACGATCACACCCTTTGACCTGCTGGTTATCCTATGTTTGATGCACCTCAGGGTTTGGTTTGCCCTCTTGGCTGCCAGGGCACACTGCTGACTCACACTGACCTTGCTGATGATCAAGACCCTCAGATCCCTTTCTGCAGGGCTGCTCTCCAGCCACTCCTCTCCCAGTTTATACTTCTGCTGACCATTACTCAGTCCCAGGTGCAGAATCCAGCATTTGGGCTTGTTAAATTTCATCCCATTAATCTTGCCCAACGCTTCAATCTACCTAGATCACTCTGCAAGGCCTCCTGTCCCTCAAGAAAGTGAACAGCACCTCACAGTTTGATATCATCAGGGACATGACAGAAAAAATCTAGACAAAGAAGTATGTGGCAGGTAAAATTTGAAGGAAAAAAAATTGTCTCTGTGATAGGACATTAAAAAGGAGGTATAGATGGCTTTCAGCATTTTTTCCAGGCTGTGAGAATATTAGCAATACAAAGTATAAGAAGTTGCTAGGGTAATTGTAGGTAACATCTTAATATTGGAGATTACTTTGAACATCTTGATTCTAACCACATCAAAACCCATGTGTATCACATACAATATTTCTTCTCAGTAGACTCTTATAAAGGACTCTTAAATGTCAAAAGGCGAAAGAAGGCACTGTCTCTATATGATGCTTTATACAAGTTAGCTTCTAACAAATGAATATATCAATAAGATATTTAGAGAATTGGGGTGATTTTAGACATTTTCTCTTTATGGTATAAATAGAATCAACCATCAACGATGCATAGGTAGGGGAGAAACATTGTACCAGCTAGCAAGCCTTAAGCATTTGCCTTTAGGCATTTCAGTAGAGCAAAACTGTGTTTATGTAGCCTTTGTGTAGCCTTTTTGAATACTAGGTTTGACAGCTCACATAGACAACAAATCTATCAAATCTGGTTTCAAAATGTATTTGTTCTTAGTTTCAAAAAGGTTATGTGATATTATTGAAATTCCCACATCACCACTTGGCTGCGTAATACAGATGAAGATATCTGGCGTCATTGGTATTCTCTTTGTCTAGGGTAGTGGTGTCCATTGAAAGCCTTTTTTATGAAATCCTCAGTGTATAGCAACAAGGAAAACACCAGATACTTGAATATGTTAGGCAGAAATATTTTGTTATAGACTGACAGACACGCCCGAGAAGATATCTTACTTGCATTGGTAGGAAAGAAAGGATAAAATAAAAGGAAGATTTTGCAATTAGTATTCATGAGTAGCTTTGTGTAAATAATAGATCTTCTGGTTCAGTGGCCTTTCAGAAATGTATATACATAAATTTTCTTGGGGTCTACTGAGCATAGTCAATCCTTATTTTCTTTTTAAAATATACTCACATATTTCTGTTTGTCAAAACTGAAACGAGACTTTTTTTTTCCACTTCTAATCCCTCTATTTTCTGTCTGATACTCTTAATCAAATAACAACAGTTTTACTGCTCAATCCAATATTTTCAGTTTTTTTTTCTTCAGAGTACACTTTGAACAGCTCTGATTAATAACATTGTGTGCATAGGCCAAGAATGAATATTTAAACCAGTGTTTTTATAAGGAAAGAAAAAAGAGTACCGAAACCTACAGATCTTAAAACAGTAAACCATGTACATTCAAACCATATTCATGCTAAAACATGGACCAACTTTAATGTATTCTCCAGTATGTGTTAAAGTTCATAAGCTAGGATAGAGTCAACAGGGCTTCCAATAAATTTATGGTGCTTGGCCTTGGAAAGATGCAGGCATAGTCTAACTAGGAATTACAGGGAAGAAAATATTTCATAATAATTGTTTGTGTATGGACTGTAAGGAAAGAGCACACACACACACACACACACACAAAGATTTTGGAAATGATTGCTTCAAAATGAGGGGGGTTTTGGCATGGAATACCCAATATCTTTAGTAGCAATAAAGGATGTTTCTATTGGCTAGCACTAATGTGTAAATTTGTAGCATCAGCAGAATTTTAACATATATCAGCCTTACTTCAATAAAAAGTCAACACCAGCTGTCACATCTATCAAGATATTATTAAATGATGGCCTACTAGGTTAATAATACCTCAGACAGAAATTCTGGGCTGTAGAAAAGGCAAACTAGTATAGCTACTCACATCATAGAGCATATAGAATCTGTTGTCTGTAGCAAGTACATGTTTGAAAATATTAACTGAAAAAATCACGTGTGATGGAAGTCATTATGGCTAAGATTTAGGGTACTTGAAGCTAATATAACTCAGTCTAAAATTGTTTTAAATATCTGAGAGCTGGAGATGCTTGCATAAAGTGAACAAAACCCTCTGAAAAGCTATTTGAACTGGCACAATGCAAGCATTTATTAATAGTTCCAGTGAGTGGTGCTTGGGGGCACTAGGATATTCTAGGGTTAATAACACTGCTTGCAGAGCCCTAAAAGGAACTCCCTTTGGGTATTTTATGGAACAGGAAGCACTTCCCCCAACTTTCATTAACAGTGAACAGAGCCTTGGGTGACATGGTTTAGTGTGAGGTGTCCCTGCCCATGGTAGGGGCATTGGAACTTGGTGATCTTAAGGTCATTTCAAACCCTAACTATGTTATGATTCTATGTAGCTCATGAAAGTGCATCAGATACGTTGAATTTATTAATCTGTAATTCTGTGTCACCACAGTGACAGACATTTGCAAAAAATAGATTATCACTGTAGTTGTAACTCTTAATTCAGACATTCAGATCCCTTTGTGGCTAATTTAATTTTACTTGTGATAGATGAAATTATATAGATAGTTATACAGCTATCTATTGATAGTTGTATAACTAGAATTTAGAAAGACTAGTGGTTATATTTTATTTCATATATCTATACAAGATTTAGAACTGTGGTAGATTTACAGAAGGACTAAAGCTCTCATTCTTTCCGAATTTGCCTAAATGATTGTCCTTTTTGGCTCTACTGGTATCAGTCCCTTAGCCTCACTGTGTGGCTTATTTATGTCTCCTGCACTTCACACTCATGATAAGAAGAATTAAAAAATTAAGAAAAGGAATAGAAATACACAAAGTTTTCAATGGCTAAAAGTCTTAGCATTGCAATTGGATATTCATGTGGCACCTAAAATTATGTATAGGTGTGAGGAATCATAGAATGGTTTGGTTTGGAAGGGACCTTAAAGATTATGAGCAGGGACGCCTTCCACTAGACCAGAGTGCTCAGGGCCCTGTCTGGCCTCACCTTGAACACTTCCAGGAATGGGGCAGCCACAGCTTCTCTGGGCAACCTGTTCTTGTGCCTTGCCACCCTCATCGTGAAGAATTTTTTCCTAATATCTAATCTGAATCTACTCTCTTTTGGTTTAAAGCCATTCTCATTTGTCCTGTCACTACATGTCCTTGTAAAAACTCCCTCTTCAGATTTCTTTTTGGCCCCTTTATGTACTGGAAGGCTGCTCTAAGGTCTCCCTGTAGCCTTCTCCAGGCTGAAAAAGGTAGAATTCTACTATCCTTTAAAAAATGGTGGTTGGAGGTGGATACATTATGGAAGGAGACTCAGAACTTGTGTGTTATTAGAAGTTATTCTTTATTCCGTGTTAAAGTGTCTTTCAAAGGAGGTAGTGGGGACACTTTTCCTGACAGGATACATTATCAGTTCCTCCATTAGTATACATTATCAGTTAATTCATCTGTATTAATTTGTTCCTATGCTTTTAACTGTACTAATATTTACTTAGGCCTTTTATCTTCTCAGTTCTCTTTACTGGATTCTGTGCTCAGTTTCATCATCAGTGATTTCAGTGTAGCCCAAAGAGTAAATGTGCTCCTAGCTTTAAACATTATTAATTATTTTTGTATGTGATTGTATTTAGCTTTTTATTTATTGGCAAACTGATTCCTGTGCATATCCCCTTTCTGATTAGTACAGAATAAATGGGAAGAATAAGTGACAGCCATTGACTTTGCCTATTGAAACAGTGACACAGGGTAGGACATTGGAATGGATAAATAGCTGTTTGAAATTAGACACTGTGCATGTGAAAATGAAGATGTGTCAGCTAGGGAATGGATCAGGGTCAGGTCTCAGACCTCTGCTACCTTTAATGGGACCAACTTGCTCGTGAGAGGAAACTGGAAGAATATTAAGTGGAGCATGGAACAAATACATGGCTTTCGAGAACTGCTTCGAAAAAAGAGTGCTCTCTGTTAAATGAAAGTATGCCTCAGTTGCACAGCACTGCTATGTCCAGTAGGCTCAAAGCAACACAATTACAGCAGGAGTAGTATTGTACCTGGGACAGATGATAAATGAAATATTGATTTCACAACCAGCAGAATGCCACAAAGGGAGCATACAATATTTCCATGGGACTAGATCCTCACTTGCTGGTATTGCTCCATTGAAGTCAAGCTGATTTATGCCAGCTGTAGTTCTAGCCAGGTGTATTTATAACAGGAAGGCATAAATACAAGTCAGGCTCAGACTGGTTGGTAGGACTTTGCTTTCTGAAACAGAATGATGGCTAGACAGGCATTACAGTTTATCTGTTCTTTCAACCTATTGCAGTATACATCTCCAGATAATTTCTGATCTATGTTTAGCCTTTCTTAATAAGTCTTTCCCTTGCTTCCTGGAGTCCTGTCTCAGCCTGGTGAACCAACTGAAGAACCATTTTCCTGCAGAGGTATAAAGACAATTGCTAACCTGTCCACTGCAAGCTCTCCTGCAGCTTGCCCATCTTTTCCTTTATCCCCACATAAGTATTCATTGCAATGGGCTCTTCATTTTGAGGATCCTTCATACCTGCCAGAATATGCCACCAAAAAGAGAGAGATCAGCATTGAAACATCAGTTATGTATCCTGCATGAATCAATAACTGCTAATATTATAGGATGGATCGCTTTTGTCAGCATGCTTAGAAAGAGATGTGAATCTTGGGAGTAAATCACTTCATTCTTGCAGTTTTAGGAAGATGCCACTATAAATGTAAACAGGGTGCAAACAGAGCATCCCACAATTCATCGCTGCACCACCAGGACAGAGTACTGTGGGATACTCCTCAGAAAGACACATGCTTGTACTGCAAAAATTCCATGCTATGTGAGTGCTAACAGTTTGGATGAAGTAAGGAACACCTAATAATTCATACTGCAATAGCCAAAAAAAACCTATGTGGCAAATCAATCCCTATAGCCTATCATCAAACTTTTTACTATTGCAGTGCTATTGTTTACATTTTGAAGACAAACAAGGGCACTGCTGGTGTTCCTATTGGTCTGCAGTTTGGCTAACTTTCATCTGCAACTCCCAGACAGCTGTGAGCAGTGTTTCATGTTTGCAGTAGATGGCTTAGCTGATGCAGCCTAGGCTGCCTGCCAGTCTGTTTTGGTCACTTTTGGTATTGATTGACCTAAATGACAAGAGAGACAACATTCTCATTCTTTTACTATTTTTTTTTTTTTTTAGTGGAGAACAGGTTCCAAGTCTAAAGTTGCCTAAATACAGTGGAGGGTGAGATTCCAGAGGAATACATGTCTTTGAAATATTTCTATTAAATTGCCCCCAGTAGAATTTTGGACAATCACTTTGATGTGTCTGGATTTTTTGCAGTCTTACAAGTGACACTGACACATATTGTACGCTTGTGTGTAATTTCATTCTGACTCCATTTGATTTTCTCCTGTGAGATGGAAATAAAATATCAGGTTACTGGGGATTAAAATACATTTGTGGCACTGTTTAAAATATTTAGGCATGATGCATTGAATATATTTTGAAAAACGGAAGTGTTCTCCTGTAGTTGTATATATGTGATAACCTTAGGTAACTGGTGAAAGAAATTAAACATTCCCAGTAGATAAGGTTTCTTTAAAATTATTTATTGAAAGTCCATGAGTTTTGATTTGTTATAACAATTTGGCTTCAACTACATACCAATTTGAGTAACACATGCTTTTTGAATATTTTGTTAATATATTTTAGTCAATCTATTGGTCGAATACTGTACAAAAAAATTCTTCAAACCAGAGCAGATCAAAAGAAACAAAATTCTGTTGACTATTTTCCATTTTGCCATGAGCCTTTTTAAATCTGTATTTGAGAAAATGCTGTTCTGCTAGTCGACTTTAAGGTACAGTATATAACACCAATAGAGGAATTTATCTAACCCAAACATTAAAGGTTTTATTACTGTATAAAACAGAATCATAAATCTGAAAGCCTGTATTGATTGCTTAGCAAATATTTCCCCATAAAAACTGAAAGTCTTTTGATTTGTTTATAATCAATGTATGTGTATGTTAGGTATAAGGCCCACTAGGGCATACTAAGAAGAAAAAGAAAAAAGTTCAGTCCAGTGTTATAAGGGACCAAAAGTCTCCCAACTCCATAACTGAATTCAGAACAATATATTATGATGAACAAGCAATTACTTGCTGTGAGAGAGGATGGGAAAAAAACTCTTGCACAAAATATCTTTCCCTTTTTTCTTTCCCCTTCCCTTTTCTTTTTTTCAATCCCTTTTCCTTTCCCTTTTCTCTTTCCTTCCCTTTCCTTCCCCTCCCTTCCCTTCCCTTTCTTTCCTTGCCTTTCCCTTGCCTTTCCTTTTCTTTTCACTTTCCCACATGTAACTGGGATAAAGAAAATAATTTTTTGGGGGTGGAAACCTGTTTTTTATTTTTTAAGAAAAGTAGGTCAATTTTTAAGAAACACTCAGAACCATAAAAGCCAGAAAATATCTGTTTACTGCTTTAATCATGTTGATAACTTTCTCAACTGAAAATTATTCTAGGTAATATTTTTATTTATTGATTTCCTATAAAACAAGATTAAGCATTGTGGAATGCAGGTACTCATAATAGGACCTAAAGGAAGCACTTAAAGCAATAAAAAAATAAACAGCTTGATATTTTATTAGTATTTGTAATTTATATGGTGTCAAAGGTGTCCATAAAGCTTTGCAAACATGGAAGAATCTGCAGGAGCTAACAACCTAATTTATGCAGATACAGCACTAGAGTGTTCAAGGCCAGGTTGGATGAAGCCTTGGGTAGTATGGTTTAGTGTGAGGTGTCCATGCCCATGGCAGGGGGGTTTGAACTAGATGATCTCAAGGTCCTTTCCAACCCTAACTATTCTATGATTCTATGATTCTAAGTATACAGTCAGAGCTGAAGAGGGAAGATACTTTTATTACTAGTTGATGGATGTGACATGACCCCTCAAACCCAAAAGCCTCCATGGCCTATCCACATCTAATCTATTATCTCCTAGGCATACTGGGAGGTCAGCTCCTCCCTT
Organism: Melopsittacus undulatus; assembly: GCF_012275295.1. Taxonomy (NCBI): domain Eukaryota; kingdom Metazoa; phylum Chordata; class Aves; order Psittaciformes; family Psittaculidae; genus Melopsittacus; species Melopsittacus undulatus. The sequence goes on along the minus strand of NC_047527.1, from coordinate 29,020,947 downwards.
TCATTGGCCTAAGATATCAGGTACTGTCACTGACTAGTTATATTTTCAGATTTCAGCATTTTTCTACTCTCTCCTTTGTTACCTGTCACTTGGAAGAGATCCAAATAAACAAAGGTAAAGAGGTTTTCCTTTAAAAGTCTCTTCAAATGGTACCTGGTGGTGATGCACTGCCAAACATTGTAAAAAAATGTGTCTGCTTCTGACCTGAGATTTCGCTTACCATGTTGACAGCAGATGTGTCGTGGTTTAAACCAAGTCCCCTAACTCCCGGAGAGTTAGGAAGGAAAATCCAAAGAATGTAGCCCCCACAGATTGAGATAAGAACGGTTTAATAGCTAAGGCATAACACAGAATCACCACTGCCATTACCACTACAAATAATAATGATACAGCAAACAGCAAGTGAAGAGAATACAACACCCCACCAGCCACCGACCCATAACTCACTCCACCCTGCCCGGCCGAGCACCGCGTGCTCCTTCCTCCATTTTCCTCTCCAGCTCCCCCTCCTCCAGCCTTCTCCTTCCCAGTATCCATCCTGGGCATCACGTGCTATGGTATGGAATACCTCATTGCCTAGCCTGGGTCAGGTGTCCTGTCTCTCCTTCCTCCCGGCCTCCCCTCCTCCACCTGGCTGGAAAAAACCTTGAACAAAAACACCCTCAAAACATGCTCAAACCATGACAAGATGTCTTCCTTTCTCGGTATCTATTGGCTTTTTTTTATTAAAACTTGCAGTAGATGATAAGATTCTTGTCCTAGGCTCAGCAGTAGCAGTCATTTTTCTCCTTGTTAGCTGGTGCTGTGCTGTGGTTTTGACTTTCAGCTTGGGAACAGTGCTGATAACACCAATATTTTTAGTTGTTACTCAGTAATGTTTACTCCGACCAAGGACTTTCTGAGTCTCATGCTCTGCCAGGGAGGACGGAAAGCCAGGAGGAACCAGAGACATGACACCTGACCCAAACTAGCCAAAGAGGTGTTCCATACCACAGCACATCATGCCCACTATATAAACTGGGGAGAGTTACCCGGAAGGGTTAGATCGTTGCTCAGTCGGGCTGGGTATCAGTCAGCGGGTGGTGAGCTGTTGTATTCTCTTCCTTTGTTATTTCCCTTATCATTATTATTATTGGTGGTAGCAGTAGTGATTTGTGTTATACCTTAGTTACTGGACTGTTCTTATCTCAAGCTGTGGGAGTTACATTCTTTCAATTCTCTTCTCCATCCCTCTGGAAGCAGGGGGGAACAAAGGGGGGAGAGAGCAAGCAGCTGTGTGGTTCTGGGCTGTTGGCTGGGCTTAAACTACGACGATTCTGAAGACAGGTACAATAATTTTATGTGTTTGCCAAGTAGTGTTTCGTTCCATGTCCAGAATTTGGTGTAAACAAAATTAATATATAAATAGACCTTATAATTACCAGTGACTTTGAAGCATGACATAGAAATAAACGAGTAGAAGAAAAGAGAGGGAGGAGAAAAATGTAACAAACAAGAGTGATCTGGAGTTCACGTGAAAAACATGACACACGTAGATTAGAGGAAAACCAAGATCCTCCGGTGCTTGGGCCTTGGCTGGATTCTTGAGAATCAAAGAGGCTGGAAAGAGGAAACATGATGAGCAACAAACTGGATAAGGAGTAAAATGATTGCGTCTGAGAAAGGAACTTACCAGAAGGAGAGATGGTTTTTAAGATATGCTCTATGAAAGATGCAAGAGAGCTAAATTTTTGGGTTACTCATGGTCAGGTTATCCAGAAGAGGAGACAGGATGTGGAACTGGTAAATGAAGATAGCCGTGACAAGAGAAAAAGGGCAGACAAGGTTTTGATCCAACAGACTGTGTGTTTATCCCACTTAAATTGCATTTGAGAAAGGTATATTTTGGCAACACGAAGTTGCTAGGTTTTGAGTTATCCCTTACATGTTTGTATTACATATGTCGCTTTACAATAACATTCATAAGAAGAAATCCACAGATAATTCTAGTGTGTGTGTTGCCTTCCAGGCTGGCTCTAAATCCAGAAAATTCCTGTGCTCATATTTCCAGGCCCTTGTCAGTGATGTGATTATGGGTGATGTGAATTGCTGGGGGGGAGTGAGCGGGCAGTAGCAGTATTCAGCAAAGTATTCACTAAATGAAAAATCTGAAGTAAACTTCTATGTCTGTAGATAATACACACTGCTGAATAATAAAGGTGTTTTCTTTTGTACTAATAGAAAATCTATGAATACCCTTATGAAAGAAACCTAATCAAGGGTTACTGAGAGTCTGACTATTATATAATTGTAAAATATCTTGAGAAGTCAAGAAAGATAGTGGAGAGACACTGGAACAGAAACTGTGGCTACAGGAGGACTGAAAACAGATTGCAGTATTTTAATTCCTGAATATGCCCCTAACCTACACACTGTGCACAACAAATCCTGTTTGCTGTTTGCATCTGACATGCCTAAGGCAGTGCTCCCTGAGAAGGACAGAAGAACTGGCTGCACTGGTTCTGCTTCTGTCAGAAATGTGTCTTCCTTAGTGACAATTACATGAAAAGCTCATCTATTCTGCTCTATAGTCTCACTGTGCTGTTGTAGCCTTGGGGAAAGGCTGTAGTACAGCGTGCATCCTGGGCAATACCTACTATTGGTGTTAGACTTGGTAAAGCAGCAATTCCAGTTCTTTGTATCCATTCAGGTGTGTCACTAGTCTGTGGATGACTGTCAAAAGTTCCAGAAGCATAAGAAGATAGAAACTCCTTCCATTTTTTTTAAATTATTTTTTGTACTTTGTTGTAGGAAACATATTTTTGTGTGTCTATTTAAAATTCTGAAAGCATACGCATTTCTCTTCATAAACACAGCTTGGAGTAATATGGAGATGTTTTTCATTTAACTTGCATATTTCTCTCTAATTATTTCTTGTTGATCTGCTGCTACTCTGGGGTTTCTATTGCTCTGGAGTCTACGTTCTTCTGTCATCCTATACACACACAAGTTCAGTGCCTCATAAGAAAGCATTTCATTGTGGTTTAAGAGTCTAGCAGTCATTTACATGTATCTTTGCAGCTTTGCTCTCCACTGCTCCTTCTTTGTTTGTCATATTGATTTTGTATTTGCAGTCACCCGTTCGCCTTGAGTAGGATGAATGATTATGTATTGTTTACATTGCAGTAATGCCTCATGGGGATGACAATTCAGTCAGAGAGCTGGATCCTGTATGGATGTCCAGCTGGATGGATAAACTCTGAGAGAACAGCCTGCTAGAAAAACAACTGCCAGAACAGGTAAATAGGATGAACTATCCTACACAAACAAATGGCAGGATAAAGTCCCATTGGTTTTATTACAATAAAGACAAAGTCAATGCTGACATAGTGAAGCAGTGAGAGATTAAGAAGATAATGATCTTAATGAACTTTAGAAGGGAAAATAAGGCAGATTTTTAACATTGCCTCATTTTAAGAGCACAGAACTGCAAGGGATTGGCTGTGACACAGTGTCTTGTCCCTGGGCATGTCTTGTAGCTGCCCCAGGAAGTCAACCTTGGCACTGTAACCCCTTTGGCTGAGATGGCTGTCTTTTAGTAAGTAAATGTGAAATCACTGGAGAGGACTAATATATATATATATATTTATTATTTCTCTGCAGGAAGAAAAATATCCCCATGAAAGTCCTGCATGTGTACATTCGGGCCTTCTAGGTTGCATGGTCACTGTGTTCTGTGACTTTGAAGACTACTCTGAAACCAATGTGCAGCTCACATTTGCCCCTCTCAGTGGGACTTTGGAGCACAAGAAACAAGTTATATTAGTTTTGTGGCTTCTCTGCTTTCCTTTTCACTTCAAGTTTGTCTGTAGAGAAAATATGTCCATCTGGTTTAGGTCATAGTTATCTGAGAAGACACGCTTTCTTCCATGTGATACTGCAGCCATTGAGGTAGCCTGCCAAGGGAGCAATCTCTGGATTGAGTTGTCTTGAGGCCAGCATCTGACATAACTGGCTTCCTCTGGTAATCAAGTGGATTCCACGCCACATCATTATGTCTGAAAGCAAAGGGCTGTAGCCAGTATTTGATACCACAAATAGTGGTGCTGTGCAGGTGTAATTGTGCATGTGCTCACCAATATTAGAAATACATGTGTATATGTATTATATATCATGACCAACTTTAGTTTTTATTCAGGGCACAGCCAAAGGAAATGCTCTCAGTCTCAGCTGAGCAGAAGGATGAACAAACTGTCAAACTGGTCTGTGACAATTTTATTGCTGCTCTTTGCAGCTCTTGGGGCACATGAGTAGTGGCTAATAGAGGCTACACAATTCCCTCATCCACTGCACACTCAGGCTTCAGACAGCAGAAAGAAGCTGTGCCCATTAGAAACTGGCTCTGCTTATGTGAGGGTGTTTGCCCTTTGCAGTTAACAGCAGCCTGCATTTGCATGGTTTCTTGAGATGTCTCTCCCAATGACCAAAACTACAAGAAGGAAATTTCCCTGTAGTGGATCAACCACCTTTTTGCAGGCCCCTTTGTGAAAGGAAAGTGTGGCCCTAAAATGCACTCTGACACTGAGCAAGGGCAATCTGTCGTGCTTAATTTTCTAAAGGTTTTTTTCTTTCTTCATGTATCACTAACCTTTAGCAAGCTGCCCTCCTGCTTGAGGGTGAATCATCTGAGATGTGACTATGAGGCAGAGACCTCACTGAATGTTATGCTGGATTTTACCATCAGTTATGTTAGATTCCAAATTTAGAGACTGACAGCTGGGGAATCTAATTTTACCATTTACTTTAGATGTGTCTTTCATAGTTTAGTTGATAAAGCATCCAAAATGCCCTGGAGAGCATACCTAAAAGGAAAACAGCAGCTTAGAGGCTGCTAAGGGTAGCAGGCTTACTGCTGTTTGTCTGCTAGCTGCTAGTAACATGCTATTGACACATATCTATGTTTGGGACGATGGGCATTAATAAGAGAACTTCTGACTCTGTAAATACAATTACATACATGTTTGACACTTATTTTCTAATCTAATTGGGCAAATTTTCCCTCTTATACTGTCAAATTTTCTTATTCATGAAATGATAATGAATTTTGCCAGTGTGAATATTTCTGCATCTAACTTTCAGGAACTTACCTGAACATCACATCTTCATGTAGAAAATCAGTCATCATGTTCAGATCACTTTTCTGCAACTGTCAGTCCAAAGACATGTTAATACCCCCAACTAGTTCAAGTAAAAAAGATATCTAGTTACTGAAAAATTATGGATGTAGAAAAACATGTATATGGTTTATGTATGTTCTGAAACTTAAAATGCCTACAGCTGGCCTGATTTCAAGCTCATGAGTCATCTAAACTCAAGCTGTAGAAATTCCAGAGGGCATGCTGTTAAATAATGCATGAGTGATGTAATTTTACTGTGTATCTTATTAGCAAAATGCTGCAGGAAAGAATTAGGTAAAAGAACTTAAACCAGTTCTCATCCTATCTCTCTACTTCTACTCTTTTTTTTTTTTTAATTTTCCTCTTAGAATTTTCATATTCAAAGAAGTTATTTATAAGTGATAACAAACCTGTGTTAAATTACAGGATGATAGTCTCTCTGTCAAATGATGGGAAAAATTCTGAGAATCCTTTCTGCTTCAAGTCCTATATGAGAGTATGTCTTGCAGTTTCTGCTTTTCAAGAGTGGGGGTGTGTATCCAGTTAATGTAAAATTATGTATCTATAGTGAAACTGGGAGAGGTCTCTCTTGCAAGAAACTGTACCATGTGCCTTCCACAAATATATCTAAACCAGACCAAAATGAAAAAAATTCCTTTCAGGCTCAAAGTTTTTAAAGCATTTTTATTAGCTCTAGTACTGTATAATATTTGAATAAGCAATCAGGTTATGAAAATAATAATCTTCTTTTATCTAGAGGTATGCATCTGTAATTAAGAATGTCAGTCACCTTATCTTTTGAACAGTCTGTTCTTAGTACACAAATGCAGGATCTGGTGCAGATGTGTCTGTGTATGCCAGAGTGCCAATACATAATTTTTGCTGCATTTAAAGCCTGTAATTTCATGCTTAGCACTTGGCATCCTAACTGTGGTTATCTCCAGATAGGTGCAGAATATAGAGGCTTCAGCAGATGCTGTTTTTTACTTTGGCCTATGGCAATCAAAACACAGAAAACTCCCAGAATCCTAAATATATATGTGTGTAGACTATGGTAGATATAATAGTATTATTTAGTGCATAATACATGAGGCTTAGACTTTGTTGGAGGTGCTTTCATGAGTTTTCTTTACAAGCCAAGAGGACTGCTAAGTCATGTGTAAAGGAAATGGACCTCTTTTTCCCTGTGCAAAGAGTAGATACCAGAAGGCTGGTATTTCTATGAGTGTAAGGTTAAAGTGGCATGTTATGTGTAAGCATGCATACTTTCAAAGGGCTGTCTACTTTATTTTTAATTTAGCTTTAAAGAATTTAGCATGCTATTTCTAAATTTTTGGAAAGCAATAGAGGCTCACAGCTTTGATATTAGGCTAGAGTTTTCTACATTTTTATGGGGCTCCATATGGCAGTGTTTGCTGAGCAGAAAGAATTTAAAGCAGAATAAATGAAACAGATGACCAGTGCATCTTTACAGGTTGAAATAAATGGCACAGTTTCTGAGGACCGTGCATGATTGTGACTTTTTGAATACTGAGTGGTTACATGCAAGATCTTAAAGTTTTTACTTCTCAAGAGCATAGAATTTTCAGTAAAGTCAAAGTTTTCTGTGAAAAAGTGTTATATTATCAATCCTTATGCTAGAAGAATTTTCTCTTTAATTTGCAGAAAGTTTGTACAGGCTTAAGTAGGTTGGGTATTTTCATTAGGAGCCATGGTGTACCAAGCTGTAGACAGTATACATTTGCTGTTCAGCTGCTAGAGAATGTTGGCTGCCAGGAACATAACGGAGTCAAACTCAGTTGAACTCTCCAAGCCTCCCAGGCAGCTCTGCTGAAGAAGATTATTTGCTAAGAGCATCCTTCCAAAATAAATCTGGATTATGCTCTTAAATAACAGTATCTACTGTAAGGAATAAAGCTGAGTTGAACATTACCTCAGCCTTCCAAACAAAACCATTTACTTCATATCGGTTATTTTTATTCATTTGTTGATGCTCTGACCTGGTAAATGGAGGTTATGCTGAAAAATGTACTTAATAACTGCTGCTGTTATTCACCATACCCTATACTGAGTGACTGCCTGCTGCGACAGAGTACTCAGACTTATTGAAACCCATTTTATGACAAATATGCTATTAGAAACATGTCCCCAGAGCCAAGAGTGAATTCCAGAAGCATTTGAGACCCCTGGCATCAGTGTACCACTCAACTTGTGCAGAGAGATGGAGAGCATGTGCTGTCTCCAGACAATTAAAGGTGCTTGCATTTAAACTCAACGGGTCTGAAGAGGCAGCATACAGCATGGGGAAGAGCAAAGTAGGAGCTACAGCACTGAAAGAGTCATTGAAAAGAATTATGATAGCTGGAGCTCACCCACTTGCAGTCATGCATGAAACGAAAAATCAATGAGTTCTTTGCTGGCAAAGACGAAGAATAGTTGTGGTGTCTGGAAGGAAAAGGGGGCACTCAGTTTAAAGCACTGCTTAGAGAAACCAAAAAGAGTAATTTTGCTGCTTCAGGATTTTTCTTAGGGTGAATAGTGAGGGACATAGTTTGAATTTAACATAATGCCAGCAACAACAAGCAAAAATGCCAATAACAGATGACAGAGACACATGTTCTGCCACATCGTGGTTAAGTGAAAAATACTATAGGAAAATGGGGAATTCTTTTCAGGTTTGAATACTTTCCTTTTAAATGTGATGCATCTGGCAGGTCTAGCCCTGCCATGTATTTCTAGAGTGGAGTCTATATTTATGCCTATTATTTTGTGGTACAAAAGCTAAGGGCTGCCTTCATGCTAAACCCTTTACATGAAACATTGCAGTGATAAACTAACAAAAAGATGATCCCTTCTTCAAAGAGCTTACAGACTTAAGAAAATATACAACAGTAGATCTCACAAAATAAGGAGAGGACAAGAAGGGGAAGTTTTCCATGTAGAGCACAGAGAAAATCTTCAGACTGGGTCGGAGCAATTCCAGGCACAGCTACAGGCTGGGCAGAGAAGAGATTCAGAGCAGCCCTGTGGAGAACGACTTGGGGGTGTTGGTTGATGAGAAAATGAACATGAGCCAGCTTCAGTGTGTGCTCACAGCCCAGAAAGCCAACCGTATCCTGGGCTGCATCAAAAGGAGCGTGACCAGCAGGTCGAAGGAGGTGATCCTGTCCCTCTACTCTGCTCTTGTGAGACCTCACTTGCAGTATTGTGTGCAGTTCTAGTGTCCTCAACATAAAAAAGGACATGGAACTGTTGGAACTAGTCCGGAGGAGGGCCACGAGGATGATCAGGCAACTGGAGCACCTCCTATATGAAGACAGGCTGAGAAAGTTGGGTCTGTTCTTCCTGGAGAAGAGAAGGCTGCGTGGAGACCTCATAGCAGCCTTCCAGTATCTGAAGGGGGCCTACAGGGATGCTGGGGAGGGACTATCTATTAGGGACCGTAGTGACAGGACAAGGGGTAACGGGTTGAAACTTAAACAGACGAAATTTATATTGGGTATAAGGAAGAACTTTACTGTTAGGGTGGTGAGGCACTGGAATGGGTTGCCGAGGGAGGTTGTGAATGCTCCACCCCTGGTGGTGTTCAAGGCCAAGTTGGACAGAGCCTTGGGTGACATGGTTTAGTGTGAGGTGTTCCTGCCCATGTCAGAGCGGTTGGAACTGGATGATCTTAAGGTCCTTTCCAACCCAAGCTATTCTATGATTTTATGATTCTACAAAGACGACATTTTCATTATTTCTAGATTAAGCCATGTGAATCTCCTCCATAATTGTGCTTCTAAGTATCTGCTTACCCTTAAAGAGTGAAAACTGTGATCTTCATTTCAGCCTATTTAAAAATTTAAATTATGTAGGATTTTCATGATAAAACTCAGTAAGTTTTAAGGTAAGCAAAAATGTTATACATTGTATCTTGAGTCCAGTGGCCAATATGTCCTGGAACCAAGCCTTCAAATTTTGGGTTAAAATAATGCTTGGTGAAATTTTATAGTGAACCAGGTCTGAACTGTACTTTTGTGTGCAAATACTGAAGTCAGTTACAACTACCTCTTTCATGCAGCCTGACTGCAATGGCAAGAGGGTATTGGCATTTTCAGATGTATTTTGCTTTGAATTTTTGGATTTAACAGAACATGAATTTCAAAGCATAACTCAGAGTCTTTGAGCTCAAATAAATCAAAAGCCAAAAGACTGCATGAAACCCTGCAAGATGAAATAACTGAGTTTTGCACAGATCTACTTACAATCTAAAAATAGTTTAGTCTCATTGCTATTCAGAATCACTTGTGATAGCAGAAGGAGCAATAAAAATCGAAGAGATACCTGAGAAGCTATGTCAGTGGCTTGAAAGGAAGGAAAGGAAAAAGACAACTCTAACTGTGATGTGAACTTTGTCCCTCCTTGAAATGGCATTTGAATGCAGTGACTGTGGCATTTTCTGTAAATGGATTATCATGCATGCTCCTAAATCACTCTGCAAGTGATTAAGTTTGTATGTGCTGTTCAGTATCAGACTGGACCTTTCTTCCTTCAAAGAAAGACAACAAAAAATTTATGGAAATATGGTAGAGCAGGAAAAAAAAAAGTGAAGGAGAAATGTTTACTAATTTTAATAATAGTTCTCTTCCATAGACAGTTCAGTACTGAAGCTGTTGCTATTTGAAATAGCTAAATTTCCTGATGTATCTGAGACAGCCACCATCAAATTATTTACCTTTTTCTCTGCTAGGTAATCTTTCAGCTGTTGTTATTTACGTAGCAGCCTAAATTACATTTGCTACCTTGCAAGCAAGAAGACATCACCTGTTTGGAGAGACTCCAGCCTGAATCCACAATGCAACAAGGGACAAGACACAAAAAAAGACATTTTTGATAGCCAAGTCTAAATGCATGAAATGCTTGTCTGTATTCAAGCTGACTTACTTTGTCCTTTTCATTAGTTCTTTGAATACTTTTTTTTTTTAAATTATGAATAAAATATCCCAAATCATACTCCAAATGAGGCATAAACCAGGTTTTTATTTAATTCTGATGTTGTGTTTTCAATCTCTCCCAATTCCGTAACACCAGGGAATTTTTTAGTGTTCTACACTTTCAAGTAATCAATAGCTTTTTTAATGAGCCTGCAGTGACAGGAAAATCTCTGCCAGCCAACAAACAAGTTATATTTTTAGCTTTTGCACACAAAATTCTGTTCACTATAACTGGACCTTAAATGATAATTACCTGTAACTGTAGAATGAGCAATTCCACATTCATTATCAGTCTGTACACTCAGATGTAAAACGTCTCAGGATTTAGGTATCTTACTTGCAGTACAGGTAATCTGATGCCTGATATTATTGAAGATTCTAAATAGCCATTAAAATGTGGAAAAAATATTTATTGAAGACCATATGCAGTTGTAAAATCCATTGGGAAACATGCAAAACAGATTTTCATCTGTAGCTATGTAGTCATCTCAAATTCATATATGAAGTGAGGCAGTTTAATGCTTATGTCACTACAAGCCATGAGAAGTTAAAGCCACAAAACAATGTGATAGACCAAGTCTTTTGGACAATTTTTATTTTACTATTTATATTGAAAATTATCCAAAGACATTTCATGTGGAAAAGCAGCAATCCTAATTTAGGATTTATGGTTTTATGATCACCTGGAAAAGTTGGTTAATGTAACCAGACTTCTAATTTCCCAAGAAATATCTTAGACCTTGATCCTTATTGCTATGGTAATCCTTTCAATATAACATTATATTAATTATTTTTTTTTTCTCCCACACAATTATATTTCCATTAGATCACTATGGGATTTTAAAGTGCTGTTCAGATAACTGCATTTTTGTTTATATCTAAAGAATTCCTGAGTAATTAGAAATAAAAAAAAGAAACACTAATGAAACATGAAGGGTATGTGATGAAACACTGCTCTCTGATATAGGGCAGGGAGGTTAGCAACCCAGAGAGGCCCAGCTCAGGTGAGAGGCAGGGCTGTGCTGAACTACACAGCTTGTGTTTCTGTGCCACAGCACTGGAGCCTGCAGATCTTGAGATGGTGTGGAAGGCAATACTGCTATATTTATCTTATATATATAAAATTTTTCATTTCCTCTGGAATGAAAGGTGCAGAATTTCAATCCCATAGTAGTGGTAAATTTATTTATTTATTTATTTATTGCTCCTTGAAGTGAAAATTATCTGGGAAATGAAAGCTTATTTCAAAATGAAAATTTGTTTTCCCACCAATTCTGCTTTACACAGTTCAGAATCTACTGAGATTCTCAGTTATCATCTTGGTTATCTTCTTAAATCATGTGTATTGGAATGAAGAATTCCTAATGAAGGCAAGCAAATGTTAGGAAATGTTGGAAAACAATGGAAAGTGGCTATGAAATCCTCCAGGCAGTATAGGTAAATCCCATTTGAGCGCTGAGCTTCTCCCTTGTGACCAGCCTAACATGTGATTAATTATACATATCAAGGGATTGGACTTCATGATCCTCTATGTTCCTTCCAACTCAGGAAATTCTATGTGCACAGTAAGTGTTTGAACCATGTAACCATTAGGGGAGTACTACAAAGGCTGACTACCAAACTACAAAATTGATCTGACGGTTTTCTCAAGGTCATGCAAAACAGATGTAGCAAGCTCAAGGAACTGATCTCCAATGTCTTGAATCTCAGTGTGGCCATCATAAGACCATTTTTTTACTTTCTGAAACTTTTCTGCTTAATTGAAAAGTTGATAGGGGTTTTTGTTGTTTTCTTTTTTCTTTTTTTTTTTTTTAGCTATGTCTCTACCAAATTGCACTGCTAATTACTAGTTAAGGACACCTATGCACCTGAGGTAAAGGTAAATATTCTTTCCAAAACAAGTGCATGTACTAAAAGGAAATATGGGGCAGCAGTGCCAGCATACCTTGAAAAAAAAATGGTACAAACTAAAATGTTGAGCAGCTTATTTGCCTGTTGCTGACAGCAGCAAGGGAATACCTGGAAATATCTATTAGGAAATGAATCACTTTGATAGCCTGGGGAAACAAATTATCTCAGAGATTAATATATACTTTTGTTTTTTTGGTATTTTTTTTACTATACTAGACATGAAATGTGAATGTTATATGCAAATCCTATTTAAGTCCTCAGAGCCCTTTCTAAATGGTATAATCAATGACATTAGGTGCCATGTTATCACTAATTCTGATGCCAAACTCTTATAAATCAGAGTGACATAGTATTAAATTTTTTTCTAGTTGAAATATGTTTGTGCCTATGAACCTGTGTTGGGTAACAGCAATGCCTCTCCAGTTCTGCAATAGTTAATAAGTTCAGATATTGATGTACAATTCATTACAGAAAGACTGCATTGCTTAATAACGTTTTTGGGGGATGTAGATACAAAAGGATAAAAGTCCTATCTCAGTGTATCTATTTCTCTACAGGGGAGGACACTACATTATTCTCCAGTATACACACATAAACAGATATTACAGCGTTGCTCACACTGAGAAAGTTAGTAGCATAAATATTTCTGTAAAAAATCACATTTCTAACAGAAATAGTACTGGTACAACCACGGCATGTGTGCCAAACTCCACTGACAACAGCTTTTTCCTCATTCCCATGATAACAACATTAATAATAGTGAAGTCCTTTGGAATTAATGTAGCATGTGAGTGTAATTCTGAAGCACAATCACTTCACTGGCCAAAGATAATCTGCAGCTAGGTGATCAGGGCAAATGACTGTGTTAACAGCAATGCAAGTAAACACTGTGGATAGAAATGGACAGATCTTCCCTGGTCCTGATTATTATGTCACTCAGACATATACTAACTTACAGTATCTATGGGCTATTTCAAAGTTTATCAGAACTTCATTATGAAAGTAAGTGCTCTGATGGATCCATAATCTTTTTAGAAGGCATATTTGTAAAGGCTTTCATGTTTTTAGTCATGCTCAATTTTTTATTCTGAAACTCCAGATTAAGACTATATTTACCCTATTTTAGTGATGAAGAAAAGAATTAGGAAGAGAGAGACCTTTATGACATGCTTTAATTATTTTAGGTCTATTTATTTGTTACTTTTTATGCTTTCTGTTTCCAAGGCAAAAAATCACAGTCTTTTCAATTCTTCTTCAGAGAAGTTGCTTATACGTTTTTCTGCCTTTAACCACTACTACCATTTTTTTTCAACTCACTTTTATTCCACAGTATCCCTTTTTTTTTTTTTTACAGTAAAAGCAAGGTATTTCAGATCATATTGCAACTCTGAAACACTTGCTGGTACTGTGACTTTGCCTGCAATGTTTTCTGTTCTACCCCATTTGTCTGAGAACTCACCTTTTTGAAATGTGATTTTCTATTAAATGGACAGTTCTAGTGGTCTAGCAACAGAGTCCATCATTTCCTAAACTGCTCCTGTTAGTATAAAACAGTGAGTGCAAAAGTAATTTGTCTTTCCTCTCCAATTGTAAAGAGTGTCTATATCTCTGGAAGTCACTATTCTGAGAAGACTCCTTGAACTTGAAATGATAGCAGATAGAGTGTTTATGGCAACTGTATATAATCTTCCAAGATAAAGTATCCATAGATTGTACTTACACTTAGAACAATGAAGAGAGTCTAGGTGGTCTAAGACTCATCTAATTACACCTGCTGTAGGTAAAGTGCTCCCCCATGGTTAAAGAAGACCCCACTGACACCCACTGATCTCCTGGTGAAGGTGTTTAGGACTGAAATATGTTTGAATGGCTGTAACTTCCGTGTCTTCTGAAGAATCCTCTGAATTTACAGTGAGAGATAGGAAATGCCTCACATATTCTATTTGCCTGACTCTTCTATATGTTGTTCTGTGAATTACATCCTCAGAGAGTAAATATATGCAAAATCTAACTTCACAGAATCACAGAATCCCAAGAGTTGGAAGGGACCTCGAAAGATCATCTAGTCCAACCCCTCTGCAAGAGCAGGGTAACCTAGAGTACATCACAGAGGAACTTGTCCAGGTGGGCCTTGAATATCTCCAATGTAGGAGACTCCAAATTCCCATTATCTTTTGAATGATGATTACTGAATGTTATTGTTCAGAAATGGCTTGTAAAACTTCTTTATGAGGGTCAGAAATTTTCCCACAAGTTTCCTTTGTGGTGTGTTTTTCTAAAAGAGACACATCAGTTAAATGCTGCAATATGGACAAATTCAAGAAAAGGAATAACTTTCCCTGGAGAGAGATGGCAAACTTTAAATATTGAGCCAAATGAGGGTTTGGTGACAGCACTAGTGAAGTACTATCTATACACGTTATGGATTTTTGTTGACTACAGAATAAACCTAAGCAATAATTACATTTGTTACTTCTGACAGAGAGTAAAATCTATGGAAGCCAATATAGAAGTTTCTAAGTATATCATTGCAATTTAGGTCACACTACAAAACATGAATATTTAACAAGAAAAGGAAAGGATGCTTGTTCACTAACTTTTTCATTTAGAATTTCTGAAATCATGGAGCTGTTCTCCAGATGAGATATGACAAAAACATGCCAAGTGTCCTGGGTTCAGCAGTAGCAGTCATTTTGTCTCCTTCTTAGTAGCTAGTGCAGTGCTGTGGTTTTGACTTTCAGCCTGGAAACAGTGCTGATAACACCAATGTTTTCAGTTGCTGCTTAGTAATGTTTAGTCTGACCAAAGACTTTCTGAGTCTCATGCTCTGCCAGGGAGGAGGGGAAGCCAGGAGGAAGCAGAGACACAGCACCTGACCCAAACTAGCCAAAGAGGTATTCCATACCACAGCACGTCATGCCCAGTATGTAAACTGGAAGGGCTAGATCACTACCCAGTCAGACTGGGTATCAGTCGGCAGGTGGTGAGTGGCTGTATTCTTGTCCCTTGTTATTTCCCTTATCATTATTATTATTGGTGGTAGCAGTAGTAGTTTTGTGTTATACCTTAGTTACTGGACTGTTCTTATCCTCCCCATCCCTCCAGGAGCAGGGGTGGAAGGCGAGGGAGTGAGTGAATGAGCTGCATGGCTGGCCTTAGACCACAACACCAAGTTCCTGAAAAAAATAATCTACTTCATAATTGCTATGATGGACCTGGAACTGAAAGTTGACCAAAACTGAAAGCACACTGATATATATCAGAGAATACAGTAGCTCAGTTTTACTGCACATAAGAAGGAATGTAGACACACCCTAAAGGACCTCTTCTTTTTCCAGTAGTATTACGTACCTGCAAATTGTCCTTACTGAACATTGCCAGTTTTCCAAAAATCAGAGAGTAAAGTTGAGTAAGATGAAACAATATGACCTTTGCCCAGTTGTAGCTCAGAAGAAGCAGCACATACATTGCAGTTGATGAGGTGCAAAACATCTACCTGGCCTCACCTGGGAACAGGGGTGACTCCACTTAGGCTTTTATTCTGCAGTGTGTGTATTGTATTGAAAGGCTGAGTAGCATGCTTTATAAATGAACACATTAGAGGAAAGTATTTTGGGATTGGGGTTTAAGAATAGATTTCAGTGGACTTAGGAAATATTGAATATCTAGGAATGTAAACATTTGTGGTGGTGGTAAGACAAATAAGGTAACCGATTCTCTTCCAATGACAGCTGTTGAATACAAATTAGGGAGTCCTAATGTTACTAAAGCGTTGTAAGGCAATAACCTAATTTTCCTAGGCTCTAATAGTGGTGGGAAAAATGGTAGCAAACCATAGCCAGGAGGCTGTGTATTAAGGACATCTCTTGTGAAAATAATTAAAGGATTTATGAAAAGTTTTTTTTTTCAAATAATTTATGATCCAAGTGACCCAGGTTAGCAAAATCTGATTAAACTACAAATCTGTCACAGGTATTTCTCACCATGTAGCCCAGACATTTCTTCCTTTCTTTTTCCCTTGCTCTCTCCTGTATGGTTACTGTAGACATAGTTAATGAAAATTTGACAATATTATTTTTTTTAATGTGTTTAGACCTATAAAAGCATTCACTTACAGCCATTAGTTTTTCATTTTGTAGCTGTTTGCATATTTTTCCTTACTCCTTTTATTATATGTCTCAGAAGGATTGTCTTGTGTGGGGCTTTTCCCAGATTCTTACTGCTTTACTATGATTTCATAAATCTGATTGTTCTTTTTCTATGTTTCTGCTCTGGCAATAACATATTTTTTTCCTGATGTGAGGTGTGCATCAATGTTAATGTTCTTTTTTTTTTTTTTTTCCCTCTGTCGTTCCTCCTTCTTTGGTAAATGGATTGTAAAAAACCTACGATTTTCATTTCAGATGCTAGGACTGAGTTGACAAAGAAGACTTTCTGCATACCCTGCTGCTCTGCCTGGAAGGTAGAGAGCAATAATACATCTTTCTTGTACACCAGGCGAAGCAGGTGATAGCCTTTTGCAATCAGAAGGATGTGAAAACTTTACAAATATGGTGCTGTTTAGTACTTTCCCAGGGCAAAGGTTAGCTCCTACATATGTGATTTGGTTGAATAATACATTTTCCTATTAAAGCGGTATGCTTCAGAATGATTTTGTAGCTGATGAGACTGTAGGAAATGTACAGTTTGCCACTGAATTTATTAGTGACACATGCCACAGTCCTAGCTGGGTGCTGCATATCACAAAATACAGAAAGACATGCATAGTCTGTATGAAGGGTGTTTATTTCTAAGATGCAGACATGCAAAAGAGCAGTAAAGGGCATACTATTATGCAGACTTTCAGGCATTTTAAGTCTATTTAGGGAAATATGATACAGATACATTGCTGGGTGTGCACAAAGAGGTTATAGCCAAGCTGTGTGCTAGACAATGTAGATTTTACAATGCAAATAAAATTTGATTCCATTAATGCTTACTAGTAATACATGCAGTCTAGGAGGAAGCTTGATAAGTGGCATTAAAAAAATAAAGAATTTATCACAATAATTTTGGATTTTGGGAGGCAACATGACCTTGTCATTACTATACCTTTCTAATGTCTATCTGATAGGAAAATGGAATTTCTCTTTTGGTTCAGGAGCAGTTACCTATATTTTCTTCCTGACAAATAAAACTGAAATAGAAGAAAAATCTTTTTACCTAAATGCACTTCATATTAATTTATGCTGTTTTTTGTCACCATCAGAAAATATGTTGTCAAAAATGTCACCTAAATAAATTCACATAGAAGGTATATAATTCTTCCTGCCATACTGAATGACTTCATGTGTGTTTTTGTCAATCAGAAGAGGAATCTAAATGCTTTATAAAGCAGAAGTTAAAAGTTTTATGAAGTTAAAAATATGGGGGGGGTGGGGGGAGTGTTTTTTTGTTTGTTTTTTTTTAAGGGTTTCCATTGTGAGGCCTACAGTCAAAATGAGAGATATGGGTAAATTAATTAAATTCTGAACTACTATAACTTTAAAAATATTGTCAAAGTGGTGGTGTTTCATATTTTAAAACAATATTTATATAATAGTTAGGAACTTAGGTTTATTTTCTCACTGACTTGGCCAGTTTGTCTGAACAAAACCCCAGAGTAGGAGATAATACGTACCATGTACTTCCCTCAAAAACAAATTCTGAGCTGTTTATAAATGGGATCAGATCTGAGCGTATACTGGAGACACAAGCAGGAGGGCAAGAACAAGATGAGCTAGGAAATCAATAGACAACATGGGCATCACAATGGCTCTTCAGATTTCATGGCAACTCAGAAGTTGAAAGCCTCATAACCTGTAAGCTCACAAATGACTCCCCTCCCACCTTTATTCTGCAACATAAACTGCTTGGTTTATACAATAAAAAAAACCAACCCAATGTTTAAACAAAAAAATCTATCTGATGAAAAGAAATACTACCTACTAAGCAGCAAATGGAATAAAAGCAAATGAAATCTTGCACTGAGCATGAAAGTCACTGCCTCAGACCTGCTTCTTAAGATGTGGTTTGGATTATGACTTTTTTCTGGAACAGAATCCATTGTGGGCTTGGTTTTAAAGTACCAGTCCAGCTCTGGAATTATTTCTGACAGATTGAAATAACTATCACAGCATATCATAAGCAAGGGTTTATTGCTGTCAGAATCCACACTGGAAAAATAGATGCTTCATAGCTTCTGCTACTCTATAAAGAAAAACATCTGAGTAGGGATGTAATTAAACATTTGGCATCTCAAGCACTACGTGCAATGTTAATCTAAGCAGGTAAATTAGCTTAGCATGGACAATAGTGTAGAGGACATTCAGTACAAGAATATACACAAAAGTAAAAATAAGAAAGCACATCCTTTTGCAGGCACTGAATAATAATCATCAAAATGGACTCTACAAGGACAGGTTACTGACGCAAAAGGAAAGCAACCGTAAAGAACATACACACCCCAGAAAACCAACAGAATGCAGATTATAGAGATTGCTCCTGTTTTCCTATTCCCAAATTTCCTACGTATTAGTACTTCATAAAATGGCTCTTCAGCTCTTTCCACTTGATTAAATTTCAGTTATCTCAGTGCAGCAGAATAGTTTTATGCAGATCTGCAAGAATTTCACATTATCTCCTTTTAAGTCTTTAATATACATAATGCTTTGTTTTTCTTAAAAAACAACAAACAAATTGTAATAGAACTGTTAAATTGGTTCTTCAGATTTGAATTGTACCACTGCTTACTTTGGCAAGAGAATTGATAAGTTTTGCTGTAAAAATTACAGATTACCAAAATGAATGCCCCCATGGGTTTTAAAACTTCCAAAGAGTTGAAAAATTCAACTAAAACTTTTTGCTACTATTTGTTTATACAATTTCTATGACAGTATCTAAGCCTTGGAACTGGTCTTTTCTGGAATAAGTTTTAAACTTACATAAATGTTATTTAATATGTTTTGTCCAGAAATCTGTCTGATCTGTTGACTAGGTTTGTCCTTTCAAGGGAGGAATAGGAAATGAGGACATTAACTGCATTTTTCAGGGTATCAGTCCAAGAACTACTGTTACTTCAATGTAGTCCTAATCAAACTAAAGCTGAGCTTCAGGTATTCCCCTCATGTGTACCAAGATATCAGTCCTGTCCAGATATCTAGCTCTTTCTTATTTCTACTGCACTGGAAAGGAATAATAACAAAGAACCCATTGTAATTTACCACATCCCATAAGATGGGATGCCACTTCTTATTCACTCCTTCCAGTCAAGAATCACAGATGAAACACTGTCCTGAGTTCAGCTGCAGCAGTTATTTTTCTCCTTTTAGTAGCTGGTGCAGTGCTCTGTTTTCTGCTTTAGTCTGGGAACAATGCTGATAACACAGCAATGTTTTTAGTTCTTGCTAAGTAATGTTTATCCTGATCAAGAACTTTCTCAGTCTCATGCTCTGCCCATGAAGAGTGGCACAGGAAGCCAGGAGGAAGCAGAGGCAGGACATCTGACCCAAACTAGCCAAAGGGGTATTCCATACCACAGTACATCATGCCCAGTATATGAACTGGGGGGAGTTACCCGCAAGGGCAGATCACTGCTTATGTTGGGCTGGGTATCGATCAGTGGGTGGTGAGCAATTGCATTGTGTTTATCACTTGTGTTTATTGTTTTCCTTTTCCCGTTTTAGTTTTATATTCTCTTCCCTTGTTATTCCCCTTATCATTATTATTTTTGGTGATAGCAGGGTGGATTTGTATTATACATTAGTTACAGGACTGTTCTTATTTCAACGTGGAGAAGTTACATACTTTCTGTTCTCCCCATCTCTCTGGGAGCAATGGTGGGGAAGAAGGAGGGGAGTGAGAAACCGCCTGTGTGGTTCTGAGTTACCGGCTGGGCTTAAACCATGACAGACACCAGCTCCTTTGGCATCATGCATTTAAGAACCTAAGATCCTTATTCAATTAATGCAGAAAGGTAGGTGCCTCCTCTACTCACCTTCAGACATGATCCGGAAAGCACCTGCTTTAGAATCTCAGAGGAAAACCCTTCTCACACAAATTGAGATGCTAAGATTGAGATTGATTGAGCTAAGCCTATGGATATATTCTGTCTTTCAGAGAGAAGTCAAGCCACAAAGCTGTTTGCATTTACCTGCAAGATCTTTGCTTTGGGTAAAATCTGCTATTGTCACAGCTGGGCAAGCCTTGAGGTGATGGTTCCTTCCAGTTTGATATTGGGTGCAAAATCAAGAGAAAGTAACTTAAACACATCTTAGAATTTCTCCTTCCTAAGTTCCTGTACAAACGGCTGCTTATTAGAAATGACCTTTGTGTTCTGGGTCCATTCAGATTTTCAGTACTTTTGATCTGCTCCTACTTCCAAGCAGCAAAATTTTTCAATTTTAGCTTTTTTAATAAATTGATTTTTGATGTTATAATGTTTCCCCAGGTTTTTATTTTTAAGCAAATGTTTCACATTTTATTACAAAACTTACAGAGAAAACTGCTTTACTTTATTTTCAGCTACATTTCTCACCTTGTATTGTACATTGTCCTTGTGAAAGTTCCCACTTCCCTGCATGTAGAATCACAAATAATTCAGTGGTCTCTTGATGTCAAGGTACTGCAAGATTTTTAAAAAGTGAAATGCTTTATGGTTTATTAGCCTAAAGATGAAGGTTACTATTTGAATCATAAAGCTCTAGAAAAACATGAAATAGAAAACCCTGAACCTATGCAGGTAGTCAAACATGCACATGCAGAACAAGCATAGATTTCAAATTCACAATTCCTGTAGTTTTTCTGTAAATTACTCTAATAAAATACTTCTCTCAATGGAGATTGAAGCCTACAGCATTACTAATCTGTGTTTTCCCAAAGAATCCATTACTGTAAGTGTATCCATTGAGTAAACTTCTTTAAACCTCAAAAGTTCTTTTGAATTACATGAACACAATATTTATCTCTCACTCCTCAGCCACAGTCTATGTCAACCCTCAAAAGGCCTTCAGATGGTGTATTCGTACTGCTGTTATAGTGTTATCTTTAGTCGCTTTTGGATTTTATATGACCACACATGATTGTTGTTGCTGAACACATTTTCCATAACTTGGTGGGTGATGGTGCATGGTTAAAAAAAATTATTTTGGCAGTGCTACTAGATGTATTGCAAATATTTTATGGTCTAAACTATTAGCCTGTTATGAGCTATTTTAGAGCAGTATGGTCCTACATGGCAGGAATCTCTTACATTTGATGAAAATAAATCATATTAGAAAATGTATCAGCTGCTCATAGTTAACACTGTAAGCAGTCACATGTTTTCTATTATGATGCATTTTCCAATTATAGGGAAGTTTTATATACACTATTTAATGTCCATATTAAGATCAAGAATACAGACCACCAGAATAAGAATCAGATGTACATACTGTAAGAAAGTAATCTTTTGGTGTATGCTCAGGTGCTTTACCAAGTGAAGCACAGAACTGCCTTCTGTGTGTTTTTAGCTTCCATACATTCATTTTGTCTCATGATGTATCAATCCAGTAACTGGAAGTATACAATGAGTGATAATGTTTATGATTGTAACCAGAGAAGAGTCCAATTTTAGAATACACTTATTGTTTTTCAGATAGGATTCAGTTAGTTAGAATGGCACAAATTACCAATAATTATTTATACTCTGCAATCATGACTGTTCAAATTAAATGCCTTATGGTCTGTGCATAATCTAGCAAGCAACCAATCTTCCAGTTATTGCAGGCAGTATGTGCACATTTTACAATATGGCGTTTTTTGTACTGCATGGAAACCAGAGGGAAATATTTTTTCATCCCTGTGTATTCTCCTGGAAATGAGGAAAGGAGGACACTAAAGTAAATAATTTTCTGGCTGGTTTCACTCAAAAGCTCCTGTAGAATCTGATGATAGCTTGAAAAGAACTTAATAAAAAGTTGCAAAAAAGAGAGATTGAATGGGATAAGTAATAAGAACCAAGGTGAAGAAAAACCCTGAAAGATAAATCTGTTGTAGTATACTGAACTTTGACAGAATCCCTTAAATGAGATGACTCTCAAACCACTTCAGCTGAATGTGGACCCTGTAGTGCAATTTGCAGTGATACCAAATTGATAGAAATTGTTTTTCTATAAAGCACCTTGGAGTGTTAGCTTTGATTAATCAAAGGCAATTATCACAGCTAACAAAGCATAGCTATAAACATAGAGAAACCACAGTCACGGCGAAGTTCACAGACTTCTTGCACCTCAACATGTGAAGTTCCACAGGAATGTTGTCCATTTGCATGCCAATTTGCTGTATGCAAGTATATTTTCCAAACATCACAGTTATCATGTCTTTGCTTCAACAGATGAGCTCAGTCACAACACCTCTGCATTTGGGAATGTTGAAATAACTTGACTAGTTTTCTGAACATTCAACTAGCAAGATGTGTAGGTTTCATAGTGCACCAGGGCAATTGCTGGGTCTTAGGCCAACTTATAGATTTAGGGTAAATCAGTGCCAAACTGAATTAAAAATGAAATTTTGCTTTAGATGGAAAAATTGCTGGTATTCTAGGGGTCAGACTTCCAGTGAACTATTTCATCCTTTTGCTCATTTTGCTGCTTTAGAAGTACTTCATGTTAAAAATCACCTGGTATGGAGAAGTAGGTTGGATTCATAGCCTCTGCTGAGTTTACTTACAACAGACTTCAGATTTTGCTGTCCTCTTCTCTGGGGGAATCACCCCCTTCAAACCACCTCAGCAAACTCCATCACGGAACTGTGAACTGTAATTTTTTTCCTTATGAAAGCTATCACGGCAGCTCACCTTGAAGACCTATTTCTTTCTTCTCCTGTGTGCTGTTGGAAATAATTAAAATATACTGGAAGTTATGATTTCTATTTTGCAGTGGGAAACAGAGGTATGAGGATGTTAAGAATATAGCTCAGAAAATACTTTCAGAGCTGCAGAACCAATCCTTGGTTTACATGGCAGTCACAGTACAATACAGAATCCTAGGCAAGGAGGATAAATGCTTTGTGCTCATCATCAGGTGACCTGAGTTCCTCTGAATGGTCGCACAATTGTAGCAGATACTTGGAAATCCTTTCCATGGGGGATGAACCTCCAACTCTGAGCATCTAGGAGAAGTTGCTGTCCTCTACAGTGAGGACAATGCTCAATGCCATGTACCTGCTTAACATCAGCCAATGTCTCGTGGTGGTGCCACCACCTGCCTTCTGCAAACCAGAAATAG
Organism: Melopsittacus undulatus; assembly: GCF_012275295.1. Taxonomy (NCBI): domain Eukaryota; kingdom Metazoa; phylum Chordata; class Aves; order Psittaciformes; family Psittaculidae; genus Melopsittacus; species Melopsittacus undulatus. The sequence goes on along the minus strand of NC_047527.1, from coordinate 28,997,622 downwards.
GGAAGTAGGGGTTGGAGTGGGGGAACACATCACCTGTCAACCTGAGCTTGTTGTTTGCCTTCTCTGAGGGCCTCCCCACCCAACAAAATGTAAACAAAAGTGTTGAGAAGAATGCAAGCCTCATGTCTTCTCTTCTGGGGCAAACAGCAAGGCAGGGCTTTCAAGGCAGAATGAGTGGGATGATTTTTGGTTTTGTTTATTTCTCTGTGTGATGGTAATGGTCTAAAGCTAATCTTTATTGTATTATGAACTGTACATACCTGTATCAAGGATGACCAGTAAAATGTTGGCTGTCACAGTAAACTGTGCAAAATAAAATAGTATGAAGCAAGTGCTGAGCAAAAAGATGTAGAGGTTTAATTTTTTTACTGAAAGGTATTGCTACTGCTATTGAAAAAGGGATTTTTTTTCAACAATCAGATTACAAAAATGCATTAGGAATTCGGGAAAAAAATAAATCCTTTAATAGCAAAAGCAGTAAAATATAGTTATTTTATCAGGGTTTAAAATTTAAGTTTTTTCTTAAAAGTGCAGTTATAAATGACTTTTAAATTGCAGAGAAGGCAAAAATGAGAAAAGTTTGGGATAAAAAAAATAATTGGGGTCTCTAGCTCAGCCTGTCACATTAGTTATGACTTAGCAATGTGTATTATGCAAATACAGCAATGAGATTTTTAAAACCCAATTAAAGACCTGACCTGCAGATTAAGTAAGGCCATCTTAATATTACACATGAAAGGAATGTCCTGTGTTGCAGGCTGAAATAGCAAGAAATAGGACAATCTACTCTGGGCTTAATTTTCCAGTGCTTATTCCCAAAATAAATAGATTTGTGGAAACAAATAACAAAACATGAAATTCAGAACTGATGACCTGTAAAGTCTTTGCTTTAAATGCAATTGTCCCTTATCTGCAGTTCTCTAAGAAGCAGATAAAAATATTATTCAAAATCTTAATGACACATGACAGACTTTTAAAAATTTTTACTGTATTCCTTCTTTATACCTTAAAGCTATAAGAAAGCTTTAGTATTTCCTTCTATATAGGGAGACAAAGCATTTTCTATTTTTTAAATATTACCTTTCATTCCAATTGTGTTTTATAAGAAAAAGAGTAAAGTACATTTATAATATGATAAGAAAATGCAGACAATGTGAAAGGACATGTGCTCAATGTTATGAGAATATTTTTGCAGCTAGCTTTTTCCACTTTATAAAAATTGCGTGCTGCTGTTGTATTGCTCTATTGACATAGGATGAGAATTGGTTGGGATGGGGGACTGCTTGTATCTCAGGCAGTTGCAACAGATGCCCTCATTTAATTTGATTATATCGGCTTTCAGATCTGAAACTGTAGGCTGTTGGCATAAACATCTGATCAAATTAAAATACCTTCTTGAACAATAAGGAAACAAAATACATCTCTTTATCCAATTTTTATTTTTAAAACATCCTTGAGCGAATGGGAAAATAAAAACTCAACAGAAAAAAGATAGGAAAGAAGGAGACACTTTAGAGAAGAAAATTTTCTTATTATAAAAGTATTATAGGCTAGTAGGTGCATAGGTCATTTGAACCAGCTCTTTAAAATCCATGTGACACTAGTTACAGAGTGAAAGTGGATAAGCAATTTATAGAACACAATTTTCTCCTTGAACATTAGTTTTACACTGAGGCAATATCCATGATCAGACTACAAATACTTTGATTAGAATTACTGTATTTGGGGATAGATCTTTTATGAGCTGATCACAAATAATCCTGCCACCAGTATATGTGTCTCCTAGTTTTGAAATAGGTTTCACTGTTTGGTTCACATCACAGTTTTTGAATATCTTGAGTAAGTATAACCCAGGAAACAAACAAACAAACAAACAAACAAACAAACAAAGGTCTAGAAGCCAAAAGGATCTTAATTCTCTGGGTTAAATCTGTTCAGGAATGGTAGTGCACAAAAAAGAGTAAAGATGTCTTCCAAATTTATATCTCTTTTCTGAGCCCCCTTAACTTTGTCATCTGTGATAGTATTAGCTAAACTGTACCCCTGAAAAGGTTTGATTTTCTTCTGCTTTTAGGCAAGGATGTTTAACGGTCATTCTCCTCATACCACATATAACTCATGCAGCCCAAGTTAAAGTGCAGAACCTTATTCTAACATTTTTGTAGGAATTTCTGAGAAAATAAACCAAACGAAAATCCTGCAGTTGTAATCTTTTGCATTTATGTGTCGTGATATTCCTGTATATACTTAGTATCAGTGTTGCACTTTTGAATTACAAAAGGACAGCTTAACTCCAGTAAAAGTTAGTTTTCCACTTTTGTTTATAATTTAGAATTTGTTGTACTGCCTGTTTATAAATAATAAGGAAATGTTTTCATGGGGGTGATTCATTTTGTGTTTGTCTTTCCTGATCACCACAGTTGTAGTCTTGGCCAGATTTCACACCAAAATGCAAGGATACTGCCATGCCTACAAGCAAGAAGGTCTTTCACTCAGCATGGACAATCTCCCTAGTGTTGGTCCAGGTCTGCTGGAGCTCCACCTACTGGCTATCTAGGGATGTCAGGGGTTAAATCTTGTATCAGAGGATGGGCTCTTCTAGTACTTACTTGACTGCAGTGGTACAGTGAAATTGCATCATTTTTGGCCCTACTTATTGGAATCCTCACTGTAAGGTTATTACATATTCTGTCAGGTTTAGGAAAGGAGAGTAAGGAAAAAAGAAAAGAAATTCTGTGAGGAGCATTTACAATATGTACCTTTAAACATCTATCTTTGTGTTCCACATCTCCTTCTGAAAGTCCTTTTTTCTTTCTAGTGCTTGAATATGTCTTTAAGGCTGTAGCTACAGAAGCTCTTGAATGCATTTATGTTAGACAATTAAAAAAATTTAATGTGAATAATGTGAATTTTCCCATTGGCTTATGATAATGTCCTCAGAATTTGTCTTTACTGTTGAACTAAGATCTCCTTTAATATTGGTGCTCATCTATGATTCAGTTTTTTTGACTAAATAAATTTTCTATTTTTTAATTTTAATTTTGTCATAGTCAAATGTTGCAAAAGCAGTTACCAGTGTAGTTGCTGGTAAAATTACTTGAGCAATTTGGGTTTGTTTTAGAAACAAAGGGAAAAACATCAGGAAATTATTTGGGCTTTAACACATCTATGCAATTTAATATGGATTAAATTCTCTGTTGCAAAAATATAGACTTTTGCAGATGTGATTGTACTTATGTATTCAATCTAGCATACAGTGTTAAATTTACTGTAAATTTCCTGAACTGTTCTATGGATTTCAAAATGGCACAGATGTAATAAAGACTGGTTCCAAAATCAGGAAGTTTCCAGAACAGACAGATTTTTTTTTCATCCTGGACATTTCAGGATTGGTTATTCTTTCAGTTATATTTTTATTTCACTGTTTATCCCATTAACAAGATCTTACAACAGAAAGATTTCAACACCTTCACCTTCAGAGTTCAGCATTTCTGCCTGTTAAATGAACTAAACCAAAATACTTTCTTTACTCTTCATTTTGTGTCTCTCCTTGTGCAGGTTTCTGTGCTTCCAGGCTTGGAAGGTTAAGAAAAAATTACAGAATAAGCTTCTGATAGCAAGATATTGGAAAGTGACTAAGGCAAAATTTGAGTAATGGTAATAAAATAACCCACTGATTATCCACTGTCAGGCACTGACAGCTGATGCATGTTCAATACATGGTGAGTGCTGCCAGTTCCATCAGACTGTCTCAATGTCATTGCTCATAACTCTATATGCTGTCATTTTGGTCTGAGACATGAACAGTGGCTTTTTCCTATGAAAGCAAATATTCCCTGTGCTTTGTGTCTTCAGAATAACAGGAGACATGGGTCAAAAAAAGATGGTCTTGTGAGGGCTGAAATAAATTGTCTAGCATTTTATTTTACTAAGCCTCAAGATAAAGAATAATTTGCCAGTCCATGTGTGGTCACCCTCTCTTTCTTGCTGCTAATCATCATACTTGTGGCACTAAACAATTTATATAGCCAGTAATATATCAGCCCAGCAAACAAATATGAACCAGTGAACCTGCTGAAAATTCTGTCTGAAATGCCCTTCCTTCACAAAGTCAGCAGAGCTTAACACATCAAAATAAAGGTCAGCACAACCCCAATTTAAACACTGCTAGTTGTCTTTGATTGTTTTTGACTCTGGGTCCCATTTATCAGTGCTAGCCACTGAAATGATTGCTGTATTTCTAAACTGTTTCTAATGTGTTCCACTGAAGTCCTTAAAAAGGAAGACAATAATTTCTCCCTCTTACATTTGTTCACCATCTTTTGCTTTCTTTAAATACAGTGTCCAAATTTACTCTTCAGCATTCCAGAAGCAGACAGAACTACATTACATTACTACTTCTACTACTCCTACTTCTTCTACTTACTATAACTATTTCTGAATTTTTAAGTTACTCTTGCACACACAGTAACAGAGGTGAGGAAAGTAACGGAGAATCCTAAAGACCACTGCTTCCAAATAGTATGTTTTTCTTAACCAGAACCATCAGGAAAAAGAAATCATGAGATTTAAAAAGTTTTTTGCTGTTTTGCTGGCAGGCAGCTAAGGAAAGTGGGACTCATACAGTATGTGCTTTTAGCTTAAGGGCCAGTAAAACTCATGAAAAGGGTAAGAGAAGAAAATGCCATGAACTGAAATTAAACAAAAAGACAATAGAAATAAATAGATCTGGTAGAAAGACAGCCTCCTTTTACTAGTTCACAGAAAATGGAAGCTGTCTTTAGCTGAAGAGCTTTCCTGAGTGGGTCAAAATGCAGAAAGCTGTTCACTGTTGTCCAATTTGTTAGATTAAATATTCATAGCAAAGCTAAGGACAAGATTCTTCTCCAATATAACCAGTGGGAACATTGCCACTCTCTGCAATAGGAGCACCTGTGGTCCGATTTGCCTAAATGAATGTGATGTATATTCCTCTATGCAACATGAATATTCACAAATTTCAAGCCTGTTTGCAACCCTGATTTCCTTCTGTTTGATTATTCAGTTGACTACATATTGTCATCTAGTGGTGTTTAAAAGTGTCTGTGGTCTCCGAGACATCTGAACAGGGTTTTTACATCCATCACAGCATTTAGTAGGACCTGTGCCTCCTGGACTGGCAAGAACTGGCCATGTTGATTGCCCTATGGCATCTCAAATGACACTAGATGACTAAATTTAGGCAAATGTTCCATCTCAGATTTGCTGACCATAGGCTTGCAGTCTCCTTCCTCTGCTAAATTGGCTTGCTACTTGATTTAATCCACAAAAATTATAGAGGAGTTAAGTTTGTTCACAAAGAAATGTGCAAGGCAGAGTACTGTTCTAAGTGCTTGGTAGTGATATATCCATCTCTTTTTATCAATATAATTAGCTCTTCCAAAGTGAACAGATTCTAATGTTTATCAGTCTATTGCTTCTAGTGTTAACTGACAAAGTGTTTGAAACATCTTATGGTGCAAAACCAGAAGAGAAGCACTTTCTTTCTTGACATACGTTCTCTAATTCACTGCCTTTCCTTTCTCTTGCAGGGCCCACATACTGCTCATTCAGTTATGTATGCATTTTGGCAATAGCATAAGAGCTCTTGCTTTGACCTTGCAAGGGTATGCGTCAGTAGCAATGAGGACACATCCCTTGCTGGTGTAACTTGACATATGACCAATGAAATAATTTAGTACCTGAGATCATCTCTTTTACCCTTGAACTAAAAGAAACAGAAAAAAGAAAGAATCGTTGGGTTTGCTGAGTAGCTGAAGCAGATAATATCCTTGGAAAGGAAACACAGACCTCTGGCTTTGTGCTCCTTGGAATTCTGTGTCTGTCTTAGCAGCTCAGTTTAAAGGACAGACCAGGTTTGGGAAGAGTTTGGTAACATCAACATCAAGATTGAGTATCTCTTGAAGTGTACAATCAAAACATGTAATCATTGATTACCACAGACACTTTGGATCTTTCTTCCCAAATGAATTATAACGTGGTTTGACAGTTAAAGACAGATTTGTTGTTAAGTCTGAAATTCATGGTTGAATAAAGCTTGAATATAAAAATGGAACACGTTTTCAAGCATGTATAAAAGCAAACCTCTGAATCCCTACTCTGTGCTCTCAGACACCTAATAAAGGTCAGGAGCTGGAAAGAATACAGAAGGGTAGAGTGATTCACTTACAGGGAGTTGTTCAAGGAGCTGAATGCTTATAACATGGCCAGATAACTTATCAGGATAACAGGAACCAAATACTTGACCAGTAAAACCATGAAAAAATGCAAAGGGTTATTAAGGCTGACAAAAAAGACACCAAAGTCACCATACTAGACAGTAATTAATAGCACTGTTTCCAGAGAATTTTGTACACAAACACCTGTGTATATAGAAGTTATGGTTTTTTTCTTTGAGGTTTTTTTTTCTGTTTGTTTTATTTTGCAGTAAAGCGGGCCTGAAGCAGTGGAAAGAAAGTAGGCAAAAGAATTCCAGAAAATATTTTCTAAATGTAAGATCTATTATTAGAAGCAATAATATTTACAGGGAAACAGTAAGAGACCAAGAGACCCAGCACTAGAGTCCAGACTCTGGAGGATATATTGCAGAAAGAAATCTTGTGCTGAAACTGATATTGGCTGCATGATTTAATGTTGGGATTTCCCTCCACCTTGACCTCAAGTATCTATTATTTTAGATTAAAGAAGAACTATCTCACAGAATTCATGTAATTTACTTTGTAAGAAGAAAAACTCTGGGCAAGGCTATAAATATACCTCCTAGTTTTTATGACATCAAGCTGCCTTGATTTACTGCAGTGTCTCTGCAACTCTATGCAGTACTGCTTGTAGTTCAAGGTTGCTCATTGCAATACATATCAAACATTTACTTTTCTGTCTTCAGTGTTTGTGAAATGGTTAATTAATATGAATCCTGGTATCTTCTTTTATGCATACACTAGTTATTTCTGTTAACCTTGGCTTATCTGTTGTAGCATCCAGTCTCAGGGCTATTTAGAGAATTTCCCCAAAGATGGATGTACTGCTTTGTCTGCATGAGTAATAAAGCTTAGTGCCCTTGCTTTTCCTGCTTAAATATTGTTGCCTGGGCTACTCAGATAACTTGACAATTTAAAAGAAAAAATCATTTTGTAGTTTCCTTTGCTGATGAAACTGTGACAGTTGTGTTGTGGTTTGTAATATAAACACAGGCTTTAGTCTGCATAATATTTCGCTACAGATCATTTCTTTCTTGATATGGAAATATGACCAATTAGTATAGAGTAATATTGATCACACTATTAGTTATTTCAATCTATTAGGGCTTTTTAAAATTAAAATCTTAGCTAATGCTTTTCTATATAAAAGTAATGCTTCATATCTCTGATCTCAGTATGGTGATCTCAGTATGGTGATGCAAATTTTGGTTTACCTCACTCCATAATTCTCATCTGATTTATATCTGTACAAATGCATTTATTTCAGGGGAGCTCTGCTGAAATAATGGAAGAAAAAAAAAGTGACTAATATTTCTTATAAAAAGGAATAAATGGCCAATGGTGAACAAAAGTGCCAAGTGGACAAGTGGATATTTGAATGCTCTCTGCCTCATTGTTTAACATTTATATGAAGATTGTGGATGTCATTCTGATCATAGCTGACATTAGTTTTTGCTTTAATAATGCAGCTCCTTTCAATATCTCAGTTTCAGGCATGAAACTAATTTTCACTTATTTTGAGAAACTATTTCATGATACTCTTTTAGGTTTGCCATTTGTGTGCTACAACAGTTTTAACTTCTAAACTGAAAAATTGTGGCTTATTTAAATATCTGATATAGCATAGCTATAATGAAGTCTCTTTTGACTGAGGTGTCAGTCAATCCATACTTTAGGACTGCAAAGTTTAGTCTAGTAAGAGACTAAGAATTCTTGTATCAACATCTGTGACTAGTATTTTCCATAATCTTTGGTTACCTGGGAAACTCCATCTCACCCAGCTGCAGATACACTTATTCATACAACATAGGGTCATATAAAAGATTTAAGTTGGAACAGAGTTTTAAAAACCATCTACTCCAACCACTCTGCTGTGAGCAGACATCTTTCACCAGACCAGATTGCTCAAAGCCCTATCCATCCTGACCTTGATCACTTCCAATGATAGGGTGTCCACAAGTTCTCTAGGCAGCCTGTTCCCATGTCTCACTATCCAACATAAACCTACCCTTTTTCAGTTTAAGATTTTCCCCCTTGTCCTATTGTTACAGGCCATTGTAAAAAGTTTTTCTTCATCTTCCTTATAAGCCCATGTACTGGGTTTACATGGTGTGGTTTTGGTAGGGAGTAGGCTGCATGGGTGGCTCTGTGTGAAGCTGTCTCCATGTTGGATGGAGAAAGTCCCACGCATCTCCAAGATGGACTTGCCACTGGCCAAGGCTGAGTCAATCAGCAAAGCTGCAAGGGCCACTGTGATAAGATGTTGAAGAAGGGGAAAAAAACTGCTGCACCGCAGCAGCTCGGAGAAAGGAGTGGGAACATGTGAGAGAAACAGCTCTAAGACACCAAGGCCAGTGGAGGAGGGGAGGAGATGCTCTAGGCACCAGAGCAGAGATTTCCCTGCACCCATGGTGCAGCCCATAGTGATGCAGGCTGTGCCCCTGCACACATGGAGGTCCATGGTGGAGCAGATCTACCCATGCAGCCTGGGGAGACGTCAACACAAAAGCAGGGGGATGTGTGCTGAAAGAAGCTGAAGGCCCACGGACAGCCTGCGCTGCAGCAAGCCCTGGCAGGACCTGCAGCCTGTGAAGAGGAGCCCACAATGGAGCAGATTTTTTCCAGTAGGAGATGTGGCCCTACATGGAACCCTTGTTGGAGTAGTATGTGCTTGAAGGACTGCACCTTGTGCTGTCCTGGGTTCAGCAATAGCAGTCATTTTTCTCCTTCGTAGTAGCTGGTGCAGTGCTGTGGTTTTGACTTTCAGCCTGGGAACAGCACTGATAATACCAATGTTTTTAGTTGATGTTCAGTAATGTTTAGTCTGATCAAGGACTGTCTGAGTCTCATGCTCTGCCAGGGAGGAGGGGAAGCTGGGAAGAAGCAGAGGCAGGACAGCCGACCCAAACTAATCAAAGAGGTATTCTATACTACAGCACATCATGCCCAGGATATAAACTGGAGGCAGTTATCAGGCAGGGCTAGATCACTGTTCAGTCAGGCTGGGTATCAGTCGGTGGGTGGTGAGCCGTTGTATTCTCTCCTTTTGTTATTTCCCTTATCATTATTATTATTGGTGGTAGCAGTAGTGGTTTGTGTTATACCTTAGTTACTGGACTGTTCTTATCTCAACCTGTGGGAGTTACATTCTTTTTGATTCTCCTCCCCATTCCTCAGGGAGTGTGGGGAGGAAGAAGGGGAGTGAGTGAGCAGCTGCGTGGCTCTGGATTGCTGGCTGGGCTTAAAACCGCAATATGTGGGAAGTACCCATGCTAGAGAAGTAAATGGAGAACTGTGTTTCATGGCTGGGATACCATACTGGAGCAGGGGAAAAGCATGTGTAGGAAAGAGCAGCAGAAACAACATGTGATGAATTGACTGAAACCTCCATTCCCTGCCTCCTGGGCTGCTCATGAGGAGGACATAGCGAAGTCAAGAGTGAAGTTGAGTCTGGGAAGAAGAGAGAGGTGAAGGGAAAGTGTTTGAAGATTTATTCACATTTCCCATTATCCTACTCTGATTTGATTGACAATTAATTTCCCTGAGTCAAACATTTTTTGCCCATGGTGATCATTGCTAAGTGGTCCTTCTATCCTAATCTTGACCTATAAGCCTTTTGTTGTATTTTCTCCCCATGTGTGGTTGAGGAGGGGAAGTGATAGGGTGGCTTAGTGGGCACCTGGCAGCCAGTAAGATCTCCCTGGAGATACAACTGACCGGCCTTTCTCATCAGAGGATGTTCCAGCCCTCTGAACATTTTCATCGTTCTCTCCTGAACCCACTCTAACAGGCCCATGTCTGTCTTTTGCTGGAGCCCCCAGAGCTGGCCACAGTACTCCAGTGAAGTTTCACAAGAGCATAGTAGAGGGGAAGAATCACCTTCTTCGACCTGCTGGTCACACTTCTTTGCATACAGCCTGTATAAGCCCAGATTGGCTTTCTGGGCTGCAAGCACACACTGTTGGCTCATATCCAACACTTCATCTCCCAGTGTCCCTAACTCCTTCTCTGCAGGGCAGATGTCAGTCAATTTATCCCACAGACTGTATTAATATTGGGGATTGCTCAACCCAGGTGCAGGACCTTGCAGTTGGTCTTTTTGAACTTCACAAGGTTTGCATGCATCCTCCAAGCTGTTCAGGTCTCTCTAGATGACACCTCTTCCCTCAAGCACACCAATTCCACTATGTCATTGATGAAAATATTGAACAGTATTGGTCCCAGTACAGACCCCTGAGGGACACCACCTGATACTGGTTTCCACCTGGACATTGAGCCGTTGACTGTAACTCTCTGGATGTGGTCATCCATCCAGTTTCTTACCCATCTGAAGGTCTATCCATCAAACCCATATCTCTCTGGTTTGGAAGTCAAAATTTTGCAAGGAACCATATCAAAGGCCTTAAAGAGGACCATGCAGATTGCATCACTTGCTCTTCCCCTGCCCACTGGTGCAGTCACTCCATCTTATGTGTCCCACTGGCAGGCAGCAAACCTTATTAGTCCAAAATGCAACCTGTATAGCTGCTCCTAATGATGTGGTTATGTGTTTCACTCTTGGATATTGCAGCTGAGGATTTTCTGAGGCAGCATCGAAAAGAGACAGCACAAGGTATTAATTCCTTGGAGGTCCTTATTGTGGGTTCCCAACTGCCATTGCATCCCTGTGCCCCTCTGGGCTTGTTGAGATGGGTGGTTGACAAGTTGGAGGATATGGCGGTGGTCCTGGAAGTAGCTGGGGCAGGATATCGTTTGGGCTCTCCTCACCTTCCCCACTGTCTTTTTTTGCTCCTGTGTGAGTGTGCAGATGAGTTTTCATCACATAACAATCTCATGTCATACCATGAATATATCTGTAAAAGTATTTTTGTTTAGTTGCTTTGATGGTTAAAAAAAAGAAGAATGTATCTAACGACTAGAGAGTGGACAAGCAGAAACCTAAGGTCTAACTCTGCTTCTCTCTGTGACCTTGGATAATTGGCTCAGTCTTCAATTACCAGTGTCTAATTTTCTAAAAGGAACACGAGAATACATACTTGAGCCTTAGGACGACTGTGAAGACAAACACCTAAAACCCTGGATGATATTCATATATCAGAACAATGGAGGCAATGTAATCTCCAATGGTCAAAGATCAGCTGTCAAATACTCTGATAATTTCCACTGATATTGTGACAGCCTGCCAAGTTGCATATTTTTTTGTCCTTTTTTTTTTTGTAGTATTTTTAGCTAATGAGGAGTTTTAGCTACGTTTCAGAAAACTATTCATAGCAACAGTTGAGAAACACACTCAATATTTCCAAAAATATTGTCTTTTCTGATAGCATTCCTTACAATTATAAGTGTTTTTTCTTTCTTACAAAGTTCTGCAAACTAAAAGCATGCAACAAAAAGAGCCAAGGGACCTGCAAGATACTATTAATTGAGGTGTATAACCTTGCTGTTCCCTTGTCCATTTATTTCCTTAAATAACAGGCTTGCCTTACAGGGAAATGAAAAAAGGTGCTATGTCCAACCCTGACAACACATCTTGTTCTGTAGCTATATTACTCAACATCAATCATTTAACATCCTACAGTGGACTCCAGTTTAGGTATAATTGCGATTCCTCACTTACTTTCAGTTAAAAAGGATTCCATTGTTCAGTGAATGCACTTGAGAAAACCACTGTGACCACTCAAAATAATAAAAAACCCAACCCTCCACTATTCAAATCTGTTATGAAGTAACATTGTCTCTGTACATAAAACGATCATCAATAACAATTAATCCTCATAGACGCATTACTCCGTATATATCCTGATGTTTTTCAAATGAAGTTTATCTAGGAATTTCGCAGAAGTATTTAATGTTAAAAGATCTTTTTCAACTGAAAAAACTTTTGTTCTTGCTCATTTTTGCTCAGAGAAAGAGCTGAATGCTATTTGTTTCAAATGTGCTTTGTCCTCATTCAAAACATGAAAAACACCCTATGATTTATTAATAATTGCATATATTTTTTAATTATCAAATTAATGTGATATCAGCTTTACAGTTTAAGGCAATAAAAATATTCTCTTTGCTATCATCAAAGGGAATCTCCAGTCATATTTCCTGTATTTAGTATTCCCATTATAATTAACACTTATCATGTGTATTTCCTGGACCTCTAAAAATGCATTGCTAAAAAAAGAGGAGGGGAAGAGAAAAATATTTCCTCTTTGTAACTTATAGCTTTTAATTCTCTGTGTTTAGACTACTGCCAAGAAGGATAGTGTAACAGGCCCTGGAGGATATATTTGCAATCCACGTATGCATTTGCTCATTGAAGATGAAACTGAGGTAACAAGCTCAGGTCTTGTGAGCCTCCAAATAGCGTGTCATGAGATGAACTAAATTTGATTGAGTAACCTAGCTGAGAAACCATTTCAAGGAGAGCCTCATTATGCAGATTCTGATTTGTAAAGTCTCCATCCCAGCAAATACACATGATAAGTGTTAATTATAATGGGAATACTAAAAATTCTACTGTGAATAGATACCTGTTATACCCAAAACTACAGACTGTTAGTTATAGTTAACTTTAATCACAAACAGAAGAGGTTTTTACCTGCTTCTGGTACAAAAGTACCAGCTAGCTGTGGAAACAGGGCAAAGAACCAATTTCCTGTGCACCATACTCATTGTATTGGAACACAGTTGTCCTAAACATCAGTTTATCAGGTCAAGTGGTATCAGGTCCTTAAATAAGAAATTTCTTATCTGTAAAATGGACACAGCCTTCTCAGAGGGCACTTTTAGGTGCTACCTGTACAGACTCCTTTATGTCTTTTTCTTTCTGTGGCATAGAGCAGGGAACAGAGGAAATAAGGAATAGGTAAATCTATAATCCTGTTACTTGATATCAGCTCACATTAATTACAAGGCTGCTTTTCTAATCTGTTCTACTGAGACATTTTATCACTTTGAAACCAAATGAAACATTCTACATGGTTTGGGGTTTTTTGGCTTTTTTTGGCTTTTTTTTTAATAGCTAAGATAAAAGCAATTATTCTAACTCTGTCACTATCCAGCTCAGGACACTTCCATCTCAGCTAAACTTTGAATATTATCACTGAAAAACTTATTCATCCTGGAGTTACATCTTTTTAATTGATTTTACTGGGTTTCACATCTCTGTATTTTTCAGTTCTTTTCAAGTTTCCTCATTTTCTATTCCTATTATCCCTTTATTCATCAGGTCTCTTTGTATTTCCACATGTACTCCAGAGTTTTAAAGACACTTTTCTCCAGATCTTTGCACTTTCATTAACGTATAGTTAAATGCTACCAAGATCTTGTTATTATAATTTCATACTGCTCATTGCGATGAGACTAATTTCTTTTCTCATAGAACTTTACACAATTCATCAACAATCCTGTCTCTTTATATTTAGATCAAATGTAAGGATTTGTTATAAACTAGAATTAATATCTTAAAGCATTCATTACAAAGATCATTTCATGAAAATTCTACTTGGACTTTAATAGAGTATCTAACCTCAAATAACAATAGGCCACATTCAAAGCTGATGTTATTGGGTACAATTCTGCTAAGGTAAATTAAGCTGAACCTGTTTATACGGGAACTCAATCCAATCTGAAGTTGAAATGTGAACATAAAAATGCATCAGATAAAGCATGGGTCTCCTATTAATGAAACTTGATGCCAACAATTCATTTAATGTTCTAGACACATGCCACAAACATTGCCAAAAGCAAATCTAATTAGATATGTGAAGAATTTCTATAGATCTGTTCTCACTGAAATGTAATAAGTGGGAGTAGATCTATGTCAATTTGCTGTATTAACTCTAAAGCTAGCTTCAGAATGCTGCATTCAGAAGTAAAAGATCCAGCTGTGGGTGGCTACAGAATACTAAATGCCTCATTTTCTGTACCAGGTCATTACTGAGTTCTTTATTAACATTGCTGTATACTTGAATTGAGCCCTCTTCTGTGTATTACATGCATATGTAAGTCTAAAAAAATACAAAAAAGGAGATATAAATATATAAGCTTTGTAGACACCACAGTCATTTGGTCATGTCTGATTACCCCATGCAATTAATTAACACTAAATGCTGGCTCATAATTATTACTTATCAGAAGTTCATTTGAGTAACAAAGAGGATAAAATACAAAACTGCATCATGAAATAGAATGGGCATTCATTCTAGAAAATGCAAGTATTCATTAGGTTGTATTAGGTCATGGCTACATAAGAGTATTTAAAATGCAGAAGAATTTGAATGAATGATAAAGTATTTTTGGAAGATGATGTTGCAAATCAAGATAACTGTTTTTTGAAATAAACAAAGCCACAAGTTCCACAGACCTTAGTGTATAATGCAAGCTTCAGCCAATTTGTATTTGTTTCTAGAGATACACTTTTAATGAATGATCAATTTCAAAATAGGTTTTAAGAAGCAGAGACACAACAAACAGTGGCAGACTTCCAGCAAGGCATGAAAGATATGTGCGTGTATGTTGAAGAGGCTCACTACACTGCTTGAAGCATATCTTGGGCAGATTCAACTTTTGATGTCAAAAAACTGAAGTAGGCTGGCCAAAAAATCAAACCATTATGTAGAAATGGCTAGGGACTAACTGTATATTGCAAATAATTCACAAAAAGAGAAAAACAACACATATGATTTTGATGGAGGCATTTGTTTCTGAGGCACTTGTATGTCACTTCATCCTCTGCCTGCTTGAAAAAATATGCCTTTCTGGTTGTAAATACTGGGAATTTTGTAGAAACAGGAAAGTGACGACTTCAGTTGCAAATACTGTACTGTTTGAGCTTCATGAATGTAGCCCAAAAGAAATACTGAAATTTCTATTTCTGTGTCAATTATTTGATTGACAAATGATAGATACAGATCAAGAGTACTGTGACAGCTATAACGAAAAGAGGTACAAATATATTGTCAAAAGCAGCTAGTTTTGTGCTCTGCCTGTCTATGTACACATGTAGGCATGTATGTATGTAGGTATGTAGCTATCAGGTTCAGGGTTGAAGTTACCTTTTTATATTTGCCTGGCTTAACTCTTTAGCTAAAACTGGAATCTTTGCTTCTCTAAATGGGCTCAGCTATGTCCTCCACTCTGTCTAGAAGACAGAGCAAATAGAGCAAAGAATACTCTCTTTTTCACCTCAGCTGGAATAATTAAGCTTTTTTTGACTTATTTAGTGTACAGAGATGTCTTTTGTTCTTAGAGCTCTGTTAATCTGAAAAATTGAGTAATGTACATATTTTGCTGCTTCACTTCCTTAAAGATTCTTAAATAAAGTTACTGTTAAGATATTTCTTCATGCCTTGAACTGCCTTGCATTACAGTTCTACTGCTCCCCCAGTACCTTTGCTTTGTTCAGGAACTTTCATGTCTCAGAAATATGCTTGTGAGCATGAATTTTCTCAGCATTTCTAACTATTTTTTTTTCTAAAGTAATGGTAAATTATTTTAAATTTTGCACATTTAAAAATAATTGTAATAATTTTATTAGACATATGGCATTCATCCCTCTTCGCTCCAACAACACAAAGTGAAAATTTGAAAGGAGGCTTTTGTAATACAACTCTACCTTCTGTCAGAGGTCAAAAAGTATATTTTCTGTGACATATATCAGACTATTGCAATTATTTATTAATGAGTTGCATTGTCTTAAACTTCTCTTCCATGATAGTGAAAGTAAATGAGTTTATGTTTACTTGAATATATTAATCTGCTTTAATTACTTGAAATAAAATAATAATGTAATTTGCACTAAATAATACTGCAAGCATTACTTGCCAATTTGATTTGGTTTTGCTTAATGAATTAGTTGTGAATGAGCTCTGTGAGAAACAATGCTTGAGAATTTTGTTTTCTCAATCCAGTTGTTTCATGGACACAAAAAAATTCCCTTAGACATCAATAATTTTAAATTAAATGTTTTCTTTATTGGTACCCTGCTGACTCTTAATCTCTGTTACCCTCAAATGAAATGTTGAAATATAACAAAGTCTCTGTAGTTCAACCTAGTGCCAAATAATCAAAGTTTTAAAATCATGTTATAAAAATGTGGCTTTATTCAAATTTTTGCATTCAAAAACATTTTACAACGTACTGAAAAGACTTCCATATGCTTCCATGGACATTATTAATACCTACGATTTCCATATATAACATCAATAGATAAGCAATTTTTTGTTCCTTAGATTCTCATTTGTAAAATAAAATAATGTTCTTTATCTGGAATAATCTGTCTAATATAATTTTTTCCTTAAAATTATGAATCATATGTTATGAAAAAATAACTGAAATAGTATACTGAAGTAGGCAAGTAAGTTTATTGATTAAATTAAGAGTGCATATTATTATTTTGGAAAGATATACTATTTTTTCAATGCATTCTAGTGTTGTTAAATGCCAAAAGATCTCAGTTACGAACAAAAGGCATGAAAGCACTAAACAAACCTAGCGAAGTTTCTCTGCCTATAATGAACAAAAAAGATTGGGAAAAAAAGGTCTCATTAGGCATATTTTATGTTTCTAGAAAATTCTTAAAACAAATATTTTTTTGAAATAAGAAATATCAAGCAAGCATTAACTGGGACGCAAGTTGTACAGATTTTTAAATAAAAATAACAAAAGAAAATGTTTGGTCTTTGATATGCTCTATATAGCCTCCTTATTTAATATTGAAGTATGGGGTAGCAACTCTCCATTATTTTTCTGAGGGAACACTCCTTTTAAAAAACCCCAAAACTTAGAGACCAGGCTTTTGCCAAGATGCGTGAGGTTTTCCCACATGCTCTGCCTTGTAAAACACATCCACAGATTTGCTGTTTGGAAATCCTATCCATGTGGAAAAAAAAAAAAAAAAAGAGGGTAAGTAGAATTTGCTTGAGACACTTGCCTGTGATTTATGGATGTCAATAATGTGACTGGAGCAGTTGCAGAAATGTCCAGATTTTTCACTGTTGAGGATGTGTGGAGAGGACCTGGGAACGGCGCAGCTAGTCTAATTCATTTAGGATATGTCTAAGTTTCTGAGCATGAGTACATTGGCAGTGTTGGTTTAAGGCTTCCACAGTGCCTTGGTCTTATCTTTTTTTTTTGGGGGGGGGAGTGTTTCTCAAAGAGGGTGTTTCATTTCTTAGAACATTTTTTTTTTAATTTAAATATTTTTTAAACATCTTGAAACTTTATACTTAAGGAAGTCCTTTTATGATATTTGTTGACTACTCATTTACAAGTTAGATTGAGGAATAAAAAAGAATAATTAAATATTAGCACAGAACAAACCCCAAATACTTTGCAATATCCTGTAAAGTACTTGTGTCCACAGTGGTATTGAGTGGTAGAAAGGAAACTCAATCCAAAATTTTCATGTCCTCTTCAAAACTTCTGATTATTAAATTTAAAATTAAAGTTATCCTGATGATGTTTATTTTTTAATAAATTTCCAGGTAATCTTAAACACATAAACTAAGTTTGTACTAAAAGCCCATGTTCGACTTAATGACCCAAGAGTGTTTACATTAGATGAACCTAGCTCATATAAATTGTAAGGAAGGTAAGCATAGCTCTTGGTAGTTCAATCATTCAAGTGTTACTGATATTATTAGTCTTTGATCTAAACTATGTTTTTTAGTAAAATAATACCTATGTAGTTCAATGATTTTTCAATGTCTCTACCTGTAGGCAATAAATCAATTTTTTATCAAATTCTGAAAACTTTAGGATGCAACACTCTCCCATCCTTTGCAGAAAGTGAACATGAAGCTTAAGGAATCAAAGTTTCTGAAAGTTGTATTCAGAAGGCAAATATTAGCAAGTTGCTGCATATTCATTATGGTTGGTGAATTGCTCTCCTAAGAGCTGATGTGTTATTTCAAGTGCTGAGTTAACAAAAAATGTGGTTATATATCACACATTTATTTTAGTGATTGTGTCAAGAAGTAGTGAGGTTAGTTAAAATTCCACTACACCTCACAGAAAAGAAATAGTTTTAGTATTACTCAGTCCTCCCACTTCCTGCAATAAATGTATTGAAAACATTGAAAAGCTGTAAATTAGTCACAGTCACTTGATGTTGCTGAAGTATATAATTATTTTCAGAAAAACTATTTTAAAAGATGAAACATCAGAATCTCTTCTTTCCTGTTTTAGTATCAGTACAGAGAAAGGAAGCTAGTAGATAATTTGGTGACGTCCACTACTTAATTTAGAAAGATGGTTCAATGCTCATGCCAAACAGATGTGTAAAAAGGGAGAGTCATATATTTTAAAAGCTTTCTTTAAGAAGACAGATTTTCTTTTCAGTAACAAATCTGATGTTACTTTTCTGAAAATATTATAAATCTGCAATAGTCTATTTTGCCTATTTTGAAGTTCTCTTCCTGCACCATTCTGACAAACATAAAATTTGGCAGTGTTACTAATTTTAACGAATCAATGTAGAAAAATGCTTTTTGTTATCATTATTTTCTGAACCATGTAAATTACAGGTAGTGAAACACTTTTCCTGGCCCTTAGCAAAACCTTGACAACTTGTTACAGAGTCAGCCCATTGATTTTCTTCCAGACCCATGACTGTTATTTTTTGGATGAATTCTTGGACAGTATATAGTTAGTATTGCTGTTCAGGCTCCTATAGCAGCAGTGTTCCATGTCTTATTTAAATGATATTTAACAAAACCTATTGTGCAGAAGATAGATTACGGTGATCCTATGATTTTGGGATTAATATATTTGTGCTATATCCTTGTGCTGCCAATGGGCCTACGGTGTGCTGAGAGCATACCTAACAGATACCACTTGGCCTTTGGGCACAGTGTAGCCTTATCTCCTTTCTGCATATGATTGCTACAGATTTTGTTTAGGGACTAGTTATAAATGTTTCCAGAATATGACTCCTAAGGATCTTTCAGATCTAGTGTGATTTGAGGCCTCTATGGTTTATGGGCAGCAGCCAGGGCACAAGGGATATGGGTAACTGAATTGGCTGCTCCTTACGCCTAGAGATCAAAATTAGACAGAATTCTCCTTTTAGACACCAAAGTAGACTTTCTGCATCTTGCCCTAAGACATTCACAAGGCTGTGAAGAATGTGTGGGGAGTAAAACTCAGCTCAGCTTGACTAATTCCTTCTCCTTATGCCAGGCTCTTTCTTCATGTTTCCAGTGTTAATTCAGCAGTAATTGCCTGAGGGATGATGTTTGCATTGATGCAAATATCTTTAAAATAAATATCTCTGTTTTTTAATGTTTTAGTTCTCAGTCCAGAAGACTGAGAAAGACTGATTCAGTCTGACCCATTAGGGTCAACCTTAGAATGGAAGGACTAGTGTTTGCTGACACTATTAGCAAGAGCTCCATCCTTTAATATCTCAGTATCTAATATATAAAATTTCAGCAAGCAGTTCACTTGGTCTTGGTAGTACCCACTAATAAAACCTAAATGACTTCTCTTTCCATCACTTTTCCTTTCTCCTTTTTATTCCTCCTTTTCCCTTTTCTTGCTCTCCCTTTGACACACACATACACATTCCTAAGAACATCCCCAGCATTTTGACTACGATGGATCTAAATTTATCTGGACCTGAATAGTATGACAATTTCAAATAAGATAGAGGGGAAAGTATTCGTCAAGAAACACATTCCTGAATTGCATAAGGTTTAAGACAGAAGGAAAATGCTCAGAAAACTGAAGCATGGAAATTAATGTTACTAAGTGGAAGGAAACATTTTGGTTTTATTATTAGTTTATCATGTTACTTAGCAGAATAAAAAAGGAATTCTAAAAGTGAC
Organism: Melopsittacus undulatus; assembly: GCF_012275295.1. NCBI lineage: Eukaryota > Metazoa > Chordata > Aves > Psittaciformes > Psittaculidae > Melopsittacus > Melopsittacus undulatus. The sequence goes on along the minus strand of NC_047527.1, from coordinate 28,977,566 downwards.
TGCTGTTTTAACACCACAGAAAATGAGTGACTTGCATCAAGCTTGTTCTGGAAAAATAAATAAATAAATAAGGCAATTGAAGAAGAAACCCTTTGACATTAACTTTTATGAAGCAGTTAAAATTCTCACTGCATCTCCAGATTTGCATGTGAACTATGACCAATCATTCACTCTGAAAACAGTATGAGATAAATTTATGATTTAGCTTGTGTTCTGTATGGCTCAATACAAATGAATTAAACAATATGTGATAAATTTCACAGACTGTTAAGTTTTAGCTCTGCTGATGTAAATCACAGGTGGAATCATCATACGGAGATACATTATTGGGTTGAAGAAATGGTAAAATAGAAAGCCAGATCTTGTTCTGGGTAGCCAGGCTTCCATACAGTGAAAACCACAGTAGAGAGAGAGAATTGTGGAAAAATCATAAGCTTATTGTGTTCAAGAAACTCCTTGAACAGCAGCCATAAAACTATGTGTTCGACTCACCTACAGAGACACTGCAGAACTTAATCAGAGCTAAGAAGATCAGGCATGTCAAGAAGAAAATAGGCTTATATTTCCACTATATGAAACTAAGCTCTTGTGATTTTTCTCCTGATGGCTTATATTTACATGAGATTGTGAAATAATACACAATCCACAGCAAATTTGAAGTTTCCAATCAGCTACTGATTCTGGGGATGTCATAGGTGAGCATTTCATTGTGACTTTTCTTATTAACATAATGTTTTCTATAAACATCTGCATAAAGTATCCACTTAATATCTTCTTTTGAATTTCCTCAGTTTACTTTTCACTTTAGATTTGTCTTCTTTAAAGCATCTGGGAAGAGTCCTTGCTTGACAGCTATCTCTTTTTAGATGGTAAGACACCATTTAAAAAGCCTTTGCAGAGACTAACTTCCAAATATCCACTTCAGATAAAGTATACAAGAGATTTGGTAATAGGGGGTGTGTGTGGCTGTTCTTTTCTGTTCTAAGGTCAGCAGTCCTGTCTAATTCAGTAAGTGAGCTAGAAAGCTAAGGAAAACATTCTCTCAGGAGTCTTTTCAATGCTTTTGATTAGTGATAATGTATCTACTTCTGATTTCAGGTTGGAACAGAATGAAAGAGCAGCAAAATTTTACATTTCACATAAATAGTTTTGACCTATAGTGAAGAATATTTCCGTTCCAAGTTCTAGGTTTGGGGTATATCTCATTTGTAATCTACTTGTGGTCCACTATAAAATCGGTTGTACAGCACTGAAGGATTACTGTTATATACAATTAAGCTTTTGAGAAAGAAAGCAAACAATTCTTTTAAATCTAATTATTTATGAGACCTCTGTAGACCAAGACAAGACTGTCGGTAGGCTTCAAAAGCAAGAAGTTCACAGACACCCAGGCCTTGCAAAGAAATGGTGCCTCACAGAAGATGAAGGTTGTTGTGAAACACCTTGATCCAAAGGTTAAATTTTGGTCTTTTCCTACTTGTCTCTAAGGAAGAGAGCTTCATTTCAGCTAGAGGACAAATGTCCCCATAAGCCCAGTAAAACCAAAGCACAACACTGGTAAAAGTGGCTGAAAATGATAAGTTTCAAAAGGATTTCAAGCCAGTCCTGATCACACTGGTCCAGTAGTTTTAAAGAAGTAAGTTCAATCATTTCAAAGAGAATGAATAAAAGAAATTTTAGGTAAAAAAAAACAATAAAAATCATAAGAACAATTAAAGGAAAAATAAAATAAAAAAATAGATGGAACCTGTTCCCGAAGTCCTACCAAAACTGTTTCTTTTGTCACCCAGCAATAAATCCACTGACCACTATTTTTGTACAAAAAACAAGCAGCTGTGCCTTTCTGACTATCATTAGTGAACTCTCTCTGATGTTCTCAGATGCAACTCATTTAGCTTGCTTTGAGCAAATGTCTCATTAATAATCTTCTTTGTTTTTGTTGGTTGGTTCATTAAGTTCATGCATGCATAAAGTTGCTGTTGCTGCAGATAATGTGCAAAGCTTTTATAAACCAAGGCTTTTCAAACTGTTAAAACATTTTTTTAATTCAGGAAGATGCTACACATTTCTAAAATCTTACTTCAACCAAAGTAATTGATGTCTTTTGTTGACTTTTTTTTTTCTTCCACAACAGGCTTAGTGAGTTTTCAAATTCTCTGTTTGAGATCAACTCTCTGCTGTGAAAATATCTTTTCCAGCAAATACTTTTCTCTGCTTTTTCCCAGCCTATATTTATTTTCACCACTCAGGGATGGGAGATAGGATACCATGGTGCTGAGCATGGCTGTACAAGTTCCTTCTTTCTTTGAAACGCACTCCAAAAATAAACCAGCTGTAAGTATATATCCAAAGTTTTAAAATGCTGTATTATTTTCTGCATTACACAATTGAATCAAGGTGTTTTGTTTTCTTCAGAAGAGCTCTATCTGACACAAAATAAAACACTGGAAATATTAGTAGGAATAACAAAAGAAAAAAAAAAAGGAGAGTGAGAAGATTACTCTCCTGAGGGAGTGCTATCGCTTTCTAAGATATAGGGCCATGCTGGGGAAGTACTTCCAGTCCCTCCTACAGACTCTGTCACACGCTGAATAAATTGCTGGATATTTCCTGGTGCATTGGTTGGAATTGATCAACAAGGCAAATGGTCTAACAGCCATGCTGGAATCTTTTATACAGTCTGGCATAATGACTGTTTAAGCATTTTCATACAAAGAGGAAATGTATAACCTGAGACTGTGAAAGCTCTGTGTCCTGGTTTGAGCAGTAGCAGTAATTTTTCTCCTTCTTGTAGCTGGTGCAGTGCTGTGTTTTGACTTTTGGGCTGAGAACGGTTGCTGATAGCAAGCATGTTTTGAGTTACTGCTCAAATGTTTGGTTTGTTCAAGGCCTTTTCTGAGCTCATGCTCTGCCAGGTAGGAGGGGAGGCCGGGAGGAAGGAGAGACAGGACACCTGACCCAGGCTAGCCAAAGAGGTATTCCATACCATAGCATGTCATACCCAGAATGTAACTGGGAGAGACCCGGAAGGGCTGGAGCTCTGGGGGGAAGGAGGAGGTATCGGTCGGTGCTTGGTCGGGCAGGGTGGGGTGAGTTATGGGTCGGTGTCTGGTGAGGTGTTGTATTCTCTTCACTTGTTATTGACTTTATCATTATTATTTGTAGTAGTAATGGCAGTAGTGATTTATGTTATACCTTAGCCATTAAATCGTTCTTATCTCAACCTGTGGGGGCTACATTCTTTGGATTCTCCTTCCTAACTCTCCAGGAGTTGGGGGAACAAGGGGTGGGGGAGTGAATGAATGAGCTGTGTGGACTTGGTTTTGAACCACGACACTCTGTCTCAGAATATCTAAATAGCAAGTGATTAAGACGTTCATGCAAGAAGTAAAGTATACGAGTTCAGATTCTGGTCCTGTATCAAGCAGAAGCTTTGAACTCTTCAGGTTATTTTGTTTCATTTTTTTTTTCCCTGTAAATTTCTGTTCAGCAAACTATCCACTTTCTGGGACTGCATCGCTCGCTATCTTTTTCATTTGCACCATTCTAGTTTCTACAGAGTTGAAGTGTGGGCTTGATGATTCTCACAGTGAGGGTGGCATTTAGCCCAAGCCTCTGTAGCCAGTTCACTGCTGAGGCACTGAATACAACCTACTAACACCACCTTTTCCTATGTTTCTTCTTTATGTTTTTATTTTTCTCTAGATAAAAGTATTGACTAAATTCAACCTGAATTAAAAAAGTAGTTTTCTTGTACAGTGAAATAATTTTTGGCCATATTTAGTGTTCAAAATCAACCAAACAAAAAAGAAACCTCAGATGTAGTGCCAAGAGATGTTCAGAAAAAGTTAAGAGGCATGCTGTTATAAGGCAAGAGAGAAAAGGTATAAGCAAAAGAGAATCTGAGGGAGACCAAGATAAAAAATCCCAATTCCTTCATAGTACAGATACAGCTATGCTCATCATATTTTTTAATTTAACCTGATTGTATATGCAGGCTTTGGAATATGACAATTATTATCAGCACATGTTTTTAGATATCCTCTGTTCTATTAATGTTAGCTGAGCAAGAGATTGTTCATTTATTTCTGCCATAAGAAATTGTTACTTTATTGCATTTCTAGCAGATTATGGCTGTACTTCTTCAGCAAGTAGGGGAACACCAGCAACAAGCTATGTCCTCTCACATTGCCCACAGAAAGGGCAACAACAGTTTGATAGAATACTCTATTTGATATTTGGATTATTCAGTTATTATGACTTTATTTTATTAAATTCATAAAATATTATAAAATTACTATTGTATTTACATTTTCACTATATAGGTAATGTGAGTCAAATAAACAAGACCACATAGAACTCCTTATATTGGACCGGAACTCACACAATATACTATGTGGATAACTTTAGCAGAGATTACTTTCAAAATTTGTCCTCTCATCCCTTCTAAATGGGAAATATACATTACAGTTTCAAAACTGTCTGAGTTATGTGAGATTTAAGTCTTGGTGCTATTGATTTCAAATGCCATTTCAGCTCCTAAATCACTTTGATAAAAAAATCCTGTCCTTTTGTTCCTTGCATTTGATAGTTGTATTTTACTTCTGAATGAAAATGAAAATTAATGAGGCTTGTAGTTTAGAATAAAAAAAATAACTCCCTGCAATAACACCTGAGAATTTGCATGACAGGAATGGATCTCATTATTTCAACCATTCTTAACTATTTTTGCTTTTCAATCCTCAAGTTCATTTAATGCAGTTGGAGTATGAGACAAAAAAGTTGTGTTCTGATTTTTTAATTTACCAGCTCACCAGTGCAGATTTCATAGACTCACTGCCTTCAGAGTAATGGAGTGGAATTTGATATATATTGTATCTTCTTTTAAAAGGAATATAAATAGCATGAAAACTGTATTTTTCTTGTTTCTGATTCTCAGATTTCAAAACCTTGTACACTAGGATAGATGGCATCAGTGCACACAAGAAACATGGCTTCTTATGTACTGTTTCAGAAAAGATATATAGTATGGCAAGACTCCTTCTGGGTTTAAAACTTGCCAAAGTGATTTTTAAGAAGGGTATGAATGAATGCAAGACTACTGATAAATGTCTAAAGAGAAGAACCTTGCAAGATTGCACTCTGAATGATTTGGCTCAGCACATTTATTGCTTTTATGTATGTTACATGGTGAGCAGCTTCTACAGAAATCTATGGAAACAGGATGTCCCACCCCAAATGAGTTGAGTGCATAGTGCATTTGTGAATGAGGCAGCAGGTAAATGCTTCTGGTGCTGCAGTTTATATGTATTACAGGATACTACTGAAAGCATGCAATCAGGTAGTACCCTTGCCGTGAAGGTTAGAAAGTTCTTCTGGTATCTGTTGCTGGGTTTAAGAGCTAAACAATTAAATAAACAGAGTAACAATTCAAGGCATTGTAGAAACCAAGTAGAAGGGCAGGGAAACCTAGAAAGATGTAGAGTTGCGGCAAGGAAATTGAGGGAAGAGGAGCAATAAAAAAAGCCTAAAACCATTGGGCATCATTTGGTTGTGAAGAAAACTGACATCTTTATTTCTGCTGAGTTTGTTTCTGTATGGGATTTATTTTGGGAATAAGACACCAAAATGTGCACATCTACATATCTGTATGAATGTCTAAGCTCTCATTATATTTAATGGAGATCTAACTAGATCAGAATCAGTGGAGCCTGGAGAACTGTTACATATGTCAACACTGGATAGAGAGATGACCTGCTGCTTTCTGGCTTGGTGGCTGGGCCAGGTGGCATACTGGCAGAGCAAGCAAGCTGGCTTTGCATAGCTGTGTGGACAATTCAGGTGAGTTACCTGCATCTTTGTGTAGGTCTGCCTCCTTATTGGAATGCCTTTTTTCTAAGAGTTACATGGATGCATCTTTTTAATTTAGTAGTTGGACTCATTGACCTTAAAGGTCCTTTCTAACCTAAATTGTTCTGCGATCTAGGATAACAGTGGTATATGACATCTCCATTTTATCTCATGGGAGAAAGGGGTCATGCTTGGCTGACCTCTGCCTTGTAACTTCTTTTTTTTTCTTTCTAGTGTTTCTGGAAACTATGTATGCTTTAGTTTCGAAGACAAGGCTGCATTTCAGAGATATTTAAAGATTTATATGGAAATATTTTTCTCTTTCCCAAACCACTTTTTCTCTTCATTATTTGCAAGGGTTCTATTGCTGTGAAGTTAATTTTTTCCCCTTCCTGCATCTTTACTCCTAAGAAAATAAAGAAACTGCATAAAAGAATCTGTTTTCAGGAAGAAATGAAGGATGCTTGCCAGATTGAGACATTTACTGTGAAGAAAAAAAGCCATCAAAACAAAAGCATGACTCAGGAAAATCTTCCCTTCTTTTACAATAATTTGGATAATCATTTCTTGTAGCTGATTCACAAAATGATGAAGGGAGGTTTAGATTGGATAGTAGGAAAATTTCTTCAGAGAGAGGGTGGTCATATATTGGAACAGGTTCCCCAGGAAACTGGTGGAATCACCAGCCCTGGAAGTGTTCAAAACCTCATCATTAGTAATGGAGAAGAGTGAGATCTAATAGGTTGTGACATGGTTTACTTAACAGAATCTCCATTGCTTGAGTGATTTTAAAATGGATTTACCAGGAGAAACATCATTATACTATCGCACAAAGTTGGAAAGTGAAAGACAACATTACATGGATTTTTATATCTCCATTGCCATTTCTAATGAGTAAACAAAGAAACAATGACATTATTTTTAAAACTGCAAGAAAAAAAAGGAAAAATGCCAAATTCCCTTGTTTTACTCTCATGAGACTCTTAGTGGCATCATCAGAAAAAAGAATGTAGTAAGAAATGCTTAATTTATTTGTTTAGAATCTTAGAATCATAGAATCACAGAATAGGTAGGGTTGGAAAGGATCTTAAGATCATCTATCTCCAACCCCCTTACCATGGGCAGGTCACTAAACCATGAACACTGCCAGGGATGGAGAATTCACAGCTTCCTTGGGCAACCTGTTCTAGTGCATCACCACCCTCACTATAAAGAAATTCCTTATATCTAACCTAAATTTCCCCTAAACATGCTTTGACTTTAGAAAATTATTCAGTGCATTCAAGTGCCTGCTAGTTGCAGTAGCAATGTTTTCTTAGGTGATCAGAATTATTTAGTACTGCATGTTGAAATCTTCACTATGACCTCAGCTGCCACTCTCTTAAGCTTCAAAAATGCTTGTTTTAAAACTCTTCAGGTACAAGCTTTTCTTCTCAATGGCATCAGTTTCAAGGATGGTTGCAGTAGCAGAGGATTAATAACAGTATCGTGTGACTCTGCAGTTCACTGGTTTGGCCTTTCATCTCCTGGTTTTATCTACCCTAAGACCAAATTATTATCCTGTAATAAAATGAAAAGGCACTATTATTGCTTAATGTGAGTACACTTAAAATTATTATTATTAGTGTGCTTGTTAAGGTTAAATCCTGAGGTCTTTGATGCTATCTCCAAAAATTACATCTCTGGTTTAACTAAAATAAATGAGATGGTTGCTTCTCTCTAATTAAAAGCAAAAATGTATCTTTAGTACTTGGCAATTTTCTGTCACTTAACACTGTATGACAGCAACATCTATTATATTCATTATATTATAATTACAATTACCTTACATTTACTGAGGATCCAATCCTCAGAAACATAAGCTGCCCGAAGAAAAGAATCATGTTTGAAACTGAGAGGAAACCTATGTACTAAAGTGAAGGTGAAATTCAAGAACCTATTAGATATTTTATTGACAGAGCCCATTAGTCCTTTTCTCTATGTACAGTTAGGGTGATATTGCCAGCAGCTATAAACATCCCTGTTGACCACATTCAGGGGTCCTATTTGCAAGGACACAACTGCAGGTTCTTTTGAAAAAGTGAAGTTATTTGCTTTGGTTGATCCCTGAATTTTGGGCTGTTAATGTAGTGGAAAGACTATATTTCCATGTCTCCTTTTCAGGCAGACAGTGGCAAGCAGTAGCTGGTGACTAGTTAAGAAAAAGGGAACTCCAGCTGGTTTTACTCTCGAAGGGAGGAGAAGCATCGTTCCATGGACCAGGTACCAGCTGAGCCGAAAGTTTAAGAGAAAGAAGGAGAAGGGTTACCTTGCAGTGAACAGTGGAGTGAACAGAATCTGACTGAACAGGACATTTTCTAAAATGATCTCCTATTTCTTTTGTGTGTGCATGCATGTGACTCATCTATATTCATGTTCTTTCAATTGTGTTTCTAGACGTTAGCACAATCATGCTTTGCTTGCACAAATACTTCCTGGAAAAAAGGTTTAAAACTTAAAAGCCTGAATAATTATTCTAAGATTTTTCTTTTCTTTTTTTATTTTTTATTCAATGTGGCATTTGATTGTGCAATGCAGAGTTCATGCTTCTGTGTTATTTAGTTTCTTAACTCAGTGGAAAGAAAAAAATTAATGCAATCTAACTATCACTGTGCAAATTGTGAACATTCAAAATCTACAAAACAGGAATTTTGGTTTATTACTTCTACAGGAAATCTGAAATTTCAAAGTCCTTATTCCCCAACACATATAGAAAAAAGGTAATTGCTATGAATTATTCAGTTCTTGTTTCAGTGGGAGGGAAACACTTATAAAAGGTGAAGTGACTACTTGTGTTTTTAGATCAAATATGGACAGAAGCAGTGAATGCAAACTGCTGAATGAGTGAGCAATATAATTATACTTAGAGCATATAGTTCAGAAAATAATTATTCTACTGTTCAAACAAAACAGTGGGTCAATTCATCTGTGTAAGGTCATTATATTTTGTGAGTAATATACTTTCAAAACATTCATAACACAGCACAGAAGACATTTATAGTCTCACAAATGTATCCTTACTTGTTACTGTTGTAATTTAGCAGACAGAGCCTGCTGTTTCGTTAAGACCTCTTCCTATGCCATTGAAATCAAAGGAAGCTTTGATTTTAATGGGAACAGGATCAAGGTTAGGCACTCAACATGTCCTTGAGCCAAAACAAAACTTCCAAAGAGGTTAATGTTGAAAGCACTGTTTTGATTACATAATGGTGCCAACAGACAAGATAGGAAAAAATCGTTGGGCTCTACTGAAATTGAAAGTGTACTTGTGTATTTTAAACTGCTAATACTTTGTCTAACCTAGTGTGCTGAGCAGTCACAAAATGAACCTACGCAGTGGCTGAATTGCTGTCCATAAAGCAAAAGCAAGCAAAAAAATGTTATTCCATTTCTATAATATAGTTATTTCTGTGTTATTGCAGCAATAGTGAAAAATTACTGTACCCCAACATTCAGATGGTGCATTTTGGGAATCATTTACAGATATCTTATTCTAAAACAGCATTTTCCATGAAAGAGTGAGATGAAATCTTTACAAAATTAAATTATTCAGCAAGGTGATAAAAAATTTACTCCCTGGGTAGACTTATCCACCAGTAGAGTGACAAATACTGAGTAAAGCCACAGTCTTTCAAAAGATTAAAGTACTGGGAGTTAACTTTTAAATTAAATTCCTGTATAAGCATACTTACTGCATCTTCAGTAGCTATCTGTCATGTGAGATGACGAAGCATTCCTTAGGATTGATTTTAGCACGTGAATTCTCTGGAAAGGGTACAATCACACAAGTAGATAAGCTACAGTAATGTAAGCTCTTAAACTCCAGAAAAAATACTAATAATTGGACAGGAAGTTTTTAAAATATGGAGATCTCCTAAACAGTTTGAAGGTGTTCTTAAAAATACATTTTCTTTTTAAAATGTATTTTCTTAATTTAGTTCATGGGAAACATAACTACCATTTAAAAATAAGTTTGGGTTAAACATTTACAGTAATATATACCAATTTTAAGACTGACTGTGGATAATGCTTCTTTTTTCCTCTAACTTTATGTTATAACTGCGGATGAGGAAAGACTATCCTCACAGAGCACTGCCACATTGCTCAGGATTCAAGAAAGAAAAGAATCTGAATCTAACTTCAGATTCAGACTAAATTTTGAAATTTTATAAATCACTACTCTGAGTCAAACATTCCTTTTCATTATAGTGAGTAAATCTATATATTTTTCTGGTCAGCTGGAAGATGCACTGAATAAATGTATTCATTTAAAAGAACAGTTCAAGAGTATGTGTTCCATATTTTCTTCACTTGTGAAATTTGTCTTCATATGTTATATGGCAGACTCACAGGAATGATTTTCTGATATTCTGTTAAGTATCATTATTTATATATTTTAATTTTATTCTACAGTGTCAAAGTTGCTTCCATAATTTGCTGAGATACTTCATCCATTAATAGTAAATTTTACTTACTGAGAAAGGTAATAAGAATAGATAGCAAGATATAAAAATTTAATAGTCTTTTCAAGACTTAATGATGCAAATCAGCCAATGCATCTGTGCATATTAATTCAAAACATTCTTACAGTTATGAAAGCAAAAACCTGCTTTTCTAAAACAATGGTAAATGCAATTAACTGAATATTTTAAGGAAATTCTATTCTTAGTTATTTTATTAAATAATTCATAAAACAATGCTAAGGTATTCAATGTGTGTAAGCATCTGGTGTTTATGCTTCTTCTGCAGTACTACAGATGACTAATAATTTTCCAGGTGTCATGGAGAAAATAATTGGTTAATCATCCAGTCAATTTAGCCTAATGTTCTGCAGCTAAGAGCTGCTGCTTCTAGTTCTGTGTATGCATACGCATGTCAGCCCTATTGTTCTGCCTCTTATCCCCACATCCTTGCAGCTCCACACCAGAGCCCCTCTTGCTCAGATGTTGTGCAGCAACTTAATGGTTCTTCCTTTGAAAATACCCGAGTTCAGAGCATGTTTACAATGTAATCACATGGGTGAACACCAGGGCTTCAGACACACCAACTGGGTTACATTTATTTATTGAGGATGACAAAGGCAATGACAAAGCAGAATTTCTCCTCTTCAATCACTTTAAATTAATATCTGGAATCTGTGGCTTCCTATTTTTCATATTGAAGTTAACTTAATTCAAGCTAGCTTAGTTCAGTGTGGCAAGTGCAACAGTGATTCTCTCCATTGCAGAATATGTGTATGCAAATATACACATATGTATGTACAGAGATATATAGACATACATGTGTGTGCATATATATGAATATGCAATATATATAAATACGCATGCATACATATATATGAAAAATCTCACAGAATACACAAAAAAAAAACCCATGCAAGGGCCAAAATATTAAAAACCGTCTCCAGAATAGTTTAAGGGTTATTATATCCAAATTTAGTCCTCTGGACTTCAACTGCTCAACAATTTTATTTATTTTTTTTTTAATTTTATGCAATTGCCATGTGTTCTTCCAGTATGTTTTTTGTTCTCTTTATAGGATATAACACACCTTGCTGTAGTTGTGATGTTTTCACACTATTCATGTTTACTTTATTGATGATTTTGGTTTGTTGGGGTTTTTTGTTTGTTTGGTTGGTTTTTTAAAATATTGATTACTTTTTTCTTTTTTTTTCCTTTTTTTTTTCTTTTCTGTTTTCTAAATTATTCTGTGAACAATATTTCCTGTCAGATACTTTGTTTGTAGAGGAAATACATAATCATCTGGATTCCTTACAGATAATCACAGCCTGGATTCTTTACGAATAATTAGTGAATAAACTGTAGTGGCATAGAGGAAAGGAGGTAGGTAGGCACGGGAAAAGGTATCACTCTTTAAGGACAGCTTGTCTCAGTATGAACACAGCAGAAACTGGGAGTAGCTCATTACTGATTATGCCCCATAGCTGACATTTCTGCAGGCCCTCAGGCAGGTCACCTCTGTAAACATTTCTTGATATTACATTAGCTGCAATGCTCCAAATGTAATTTTTTAGGCACAGCTGGTATGCTGATTAAAAAAGATTTATCCTGGGGATCTTGAGGTCCAACTAAATTTTTAGGATCACAGTAGCTAAATCATAGTCCAATTGTATGAACTTAAGGTAATTTATTAAATTTGTTAAACTTCACATATCTTATAGTCTGAAGTAAGTGGAAAACTTTGTAAGACAGCTTATATCCACACAGCCCCTGGGAGAAGCAGAAGCACCATATTAATCCCGTGTCTGAATCAGTCACAGCCAGGCTCTTCCCACAATTGCAATTAGCGCTGTCAGTGACCACTTTATTAATGCTTTGGAGAGCGAAGAAAGATGGACAGGGAAGGCACGAAAGTAGCTGTGCTCATTATACAAGGTGTCAATGGCAGGCACTCCCAGTGTAACACTTAACAGATGTTGGGTTTTAGTGTTGTTCTACTCTCACCACCACACTACATGGACAACATCTGTACTGCACTTTGGAAAACCCAGCCAAAGGGAAAAGTAGGCTTGGTCCCCAAGTCATCTTCATCTGCAGTGCCCAATAAAATGTGCAATACAATGCAGAGAGTAGCCACAAGCTGCTTCCAAAACTGATATAGCATGTGAAGATATAGGTAAACCTGACTTTGGTCTTGGGACAGTGCTATGAGGGCATTCAGATACACATCAGCAGCCTACAATATAAGGCAGGCAGATCTTGGTGTCTGTGACAGTCAGAGGCAAGCAGCCACAGTCGTTAAACCACGTAGTCTTCTTGTAGTAAGCATCTAATTTAAATGTCACTGCATCTCATCAGTAACAAAATGAACATGTGGCATTTGGACAGTAGAAATACAGATTCCTGTTTAAGCAGGACAAGGCAGAAATCAAGCTTGCAAAGCCTTAAAATGAAAATATAAAGTCTATCAGCAAGCCTGGATCTAATGATTCTTTCTTATAGTCTGACATTAATAGTGTTAGCATGTTGAAATTCAAGACATATTATGACATTGCCCTTCTCCTTTTTCTTCCTCAAAAATGCTTTAATGGCCTTTAAAACCAGCATAATCAACCCATGATTCTATTGTCAACAGTCTAGAATAAATCTTGCTCTCCAGCATTTAGTTATTAGGTAACATAGTCACGTTTCTTCCAACTGTGCTGTGAACACAGAATAAATGGCTTGTGATGTTTAGCACTCTTGGTTAAAATCCCATTTTTATGGTTCAAGAAAAATGCTATGACCCATGCACTGCAACTACTGATTTATCTGCACGGCAGCTTGGGTACCAAACCAGTTTTAAAATACTTCTGAAAACATCAAGTGTGTTAAGACTTGAAACTAAGCAAAAATAAAATAACACCATTAAGTTTCTGGCAAGTGGAAAAATTCAGAGAAATTCATTAGTAAAAACTGAATGCAAACAAAACGTGTCACCTTAAAGGTACCTTGTTTGAGAGAATTTGTAAACAGTACAAAAATGTTCTCATACAAAAATGCCAAGGAGCAAGCTCAGACGTTCAGAGGTCTGCAAATGTAAAATATAATTAAACATTTAAATGATTTTTTTTCAAAAAATTCTGAAATTCTTCATCTGTGATCTCACACTATAGAAAAGGCTAGGTACAGGTTTATGGTTTTGCTGCACAACTATAACCAGTTCAATCCACATCAGGCCAACTGCAGTGCTGGCAAGTGGTCCTACAACATGGGCTGATTCCCATTCCTAGCCTGGTTTTGGATGCCTGCACAAGTGTAATTTTGATTTAAAGTAATTCCGAATTAAAGAGCGTACAAAGCTAAGCTGTCTCACCTGCACAGCTGGTGCTCTGAATGTTTCTTATGTGTGATTCACAGTAGGGCTCTTCTTCATCCAAATTTTCCTGGACTCTTAAACTTTCTGCTATACTAACTTTTTTAGGTAGGTTTGAACATTTGTTCAGGAATAATGATTAAATCAGAGCAGGTATGAGCCCTCCCTACCAGTCTCAGCACAAGACTATACCCTTCTAATGTATATCCAAATTCATAGATTTTCCCCTGCTCCATTACTCTCTACATCCTCCTTTGTGCAGTGGGAAATACATTAGTAAGGAAATGCAGTTCGTAACAAAAAGGTACTCTGGAAAGTGAAAAGCACCTGCTATAGATATATGGAAAAGCTAATTTAGAGCTGCCATGGGTATCTTTAACAAGACAGATTTTTGCAGAAGCTGCAGCAAATCTTACTTAGATATTATTTAACCCAGGTTTCTAGAGTCCAAATCTAAGTATACTTGCTACAAGAACTTCTCTAAAGCCATGCTTTCCAGCAAAGACCGAATAACTACTTTCTATTGTTAGAATATTAATTCCTTTCTCATCTTTGTATGTAATGAGCTAGAGGGTTCGCCTTCCCCAGCAGCAATTCTCTTATAAAGGAGGGTGTCCTGGGTTCAGCAGTAGCAGTCATTTTTTCTCCTTCTTGGTAGCTGGTGCAGCACTGTGGTTTTGACTTTTGGCCTGGAAACAGTGCTGATAACACTGATGTTTTTAGTTACTGCTCAAATGTTTACTCTGGCTAAGGACTTTCTGAGCTTCACGCTCTGCCAAGGAGGAGGGAAGCCAGAAGGAAGCAGAGACAGGACACCTGACCCAAACTAGCCAAAGAGGTATTCCATACCACAGCACATCATGCCCAGGATGTAACTGAGAGTTATCTGGAAGGACTAGGGCACTGCAGGGTTGGAGGAGGTATCGGTCGGTGCTCAATCGGGGGGGGGGGGGGGTAAATTATCAGTCGGAGGGTGGTGAGGTGTTGTATTCTCTTCCCTTGCCTTATTTCATTTATCATTATTATTATTGGTGGTAGCAGTAGAGGTTTGTGCTATACCTTAGTTACTGGACTGTTCTTATCTCAACCCATGGGAGTTGCATTCTTTTGCTTCTCCTCCCCATCCCTCTGGGAGCAGGGGGAGGGCAAGAAGTGGGGGGCTAAGAGAGAGACTGTGTGATTTATAGCTGACTGGGTTTAAACCAGGACAGAGACATATGCATGTGAGGAGAAGTTTCAATACATCCCATCCTTTGCTTTGTTTAAATCTGTGGCTAATCTCTGACTGCACTATAAGAATAATGAGGAGCTCCTCTGTCTCAGCTTTGGTGCTCAGGAGGTTTTAAGAGAGACAGGGCTTTGACCTTACCCATATGCCAGACAGCAGACCTGGCTGGCTGAACTGGCTGGCATTCCTCCAGGAACAGAGGTATTCCGCACTGCAGAAGTGCAGAACTTGAATTTGGTATGCTGATTTGGTAATCAGCATACCAAATTCAAGGTCATGTCCACTAAGTTAAAACTAGCCTTCAGTGCCACAAAATCTCACTCACAATGGGTGTTCAAAAGTTTTCCTTAATACACTGTAGAGCTCCTGAATAAGAAGCATTTAATAGTACTGTGGCATTTTGGGTACGAATTTTTACACTAGGAAAAACTAGATATGCCATGTTATAGAAAAACAAGTGTAGATTGACAATGCCATATGGAAATCTTACTGATTTATACAAATAAATAGATTGTGCTTTTAAGGCATTGGAGTAGTGAAACTCATCTTCAGTTTCCAAGAACACATGTATCCATTGCATTTTCTATAAAAACAGATAGTTCCATTAAATCACATTATAATTTAAAGATATATGAGCCAGTCTAATTTATCACATAAAACCCCGCAAACTATAATTGAGAAATTAGCAATGGGAATTGGGGTTACATCACCTTTGCCTTTGCCTCTTCTGTTCTTGTCCAAGCTGGTGAGAATTGTCTACTCTTTCTTGGTCTCTGACAAGGTATCACAAGGTATTCACAAGGTATCACACACATTTTTACTCGGTGTTTTCTTCGTTTTGTTTTCTCCTAATGAAAAAAAATAGCTCTGCCTCCTTCCTTCCCCAACACTTTTCACTAGTGTTTAGGCCTTTTTTACTACTTCGGTGAATATCACCCAAATGGGATGTAAAACTCAGTAGGCCACTAAGTTACTGTCCTTATGAATCTCTTCATTAGTTGTGAAGTGCTGCTTCAAAGTTGCCTTAAGGATATTTCTTCTAATCCCAAATTTAATACGTTGGCTGCACATGTTTCAGTTCCTCCTGACAATGAAATAAAGTCAAGAAAAACATTTGACCCACTCCCGTCTGTAACAAAGAGATCTGGTATAACTTACCTCTGATATTGCTTCCACTTTTGGAAGCAGATTTCTTGACAGTGCTTTTTGTCAGACCAGATTACTTTCACATGATGTTTTCCATACTCGCTCGCAGACAGGTAACTGAAATATAAATTATACTTTCAGCATATTGACCTTACTATTAAAATTACCTTGCCTACATTTAATTCTGTACCAAATTGCACCAGGATAGCTTTAGAAATAACTCTATGACTCTATGAAAATACTTTGGAATAGCACACCTCTGAAAATTTTCTTTCAGCAGAAGAAGCTGCCAGGCAGAGTCTAATTTGTCTTTGAATTTATCAGCAGTCAGGGGGTATCCACTAGCTTTTGATGTTGAAGCATTGTCAGGTGTTTGTTATTTTGCTGTTCACCCTGCTAGGGTACTTACCATGTGGCAAACCAGGCATTTATCTGCAAAGCATGTAGTATTTTGGTATGTATGTTTTTCTGAAGTCTAACAGCACAACAGCTCAGCAACAGGCTCTGTGTATCAAGCCAGTGCTATGGGATTCTGTACGCATTGTTTTTACAGATGATCAATTTATGACAGCAATCAAACAGATATTAGAACTTTAAATAATGACTCTGAAGCAATTACTTTCAAAAATACATAGGGCTGAAAACCTAGGTGTTACTCAAGAGCAGGTACTTTTACACTAAAACACAGTTTGTGGCTGAAACTCAGAAAACTAAAAGTATTTTGCTTATGTGAGATGATTCATGAAATTATCCGAGTATGGGAGTAAACAGGTTTAGAACAATGTGGTGATTGCTGTCTTCTTATATTTTAAACTGAGTATTTGCTCTCTGATTTTCTTGAAAGAGTCATTAAACTCTTTGGTGGAAGTTCACACTTGGATTTCTGCAGAGAATATCAGCGGTAAACCAAGGTTTGTACATAAAGGCCTAGTTGGCTGGATCTGATCAGAGGTACAACTCAAGACTAAAAACTGAAAAGGAGAAATGCACTCTGATTAATAAGGTGACAATCTAATTGTCAATAGGAATATTTCAGGTGGTCACTGATTTAAACCTCATTATACTAATCATCATGTGAACTTCTGTTCCATGTGCCTAATAACAGCAGCAAATCTTTATTCCCTGTCACTCAGACTAGTTGTTGATAAAAGTCACTTTCTTATGAGAAAGGTAGTAGAATTAAAAAAAAAAAGCCTCTTGTGTTTTTTGCCTTTGCATTAATATCCTTTCTATTTCCAAAACCAGAATGAAATTAGCATCGGTTCTTTAAATAAGAATTGACTTGTGTTGAACTTTTCATTCTGGTTGCTTAGCAGCAGCAATGCAAGCATACAGGTGTGTCTGCTTCTAGGGCACTTCTACTGACATTTGATTTCTTTGGGCCATTTTACACATTAAGAAGACAATGTTGAATCTGCTGTTCTTAAAAAAACAACCCTGAAGCTCAGTTTCTGGTTCTTAGTTTAACTGTAAAGCCATTAAAGGGAAGGACAGGAAAATACCTGTAAGGTAATGCCTGTCTTGCAAGAGAAATATATATCCATTAGTGGCAGTGTATCTTCAACTTATTAATTGTATATTACTTTCTTCTGTGCCTTATTTTATACAAGCAAGGGCAGTTAAAAAAAATGAAATCATTTGAGCATCTGAGAGTATTAGGAATTAAATATGTAACTATTTTTCTGAATATCCACAATTAAGTAGTGAACAGTGAAGTGGTTAACAGTTCTATGTGTTATTAAAGTCTAGCCCCTAAACCAGTGGGGAATTCAGATCTGGTATCTGGTCTTTGCACATCTGTCTATAAGGGTATGCCTGCAAAAATGATATTAAATCAATATTTTTTCTCTATGTTTTTCTGGACTTTGAGCCATATTGATATCCAGAGTCTAGCTACTGCAGATCACAGGTTTACTACACCCCCTTGATCCTCACAGGTCAGCTGCTCTAGTGGATTTGGTAGAAAAAGATTCTTTAGATTTGCTAGAGCAAATGAACAGTACTGAAAGATTACCTTGATTAGGAAAATTTTTGTGTACTTATAAGGATAACTGAAGATTATTGTGCTTAGATAAAATGACAATAAAATCAGCCTTAGTAAGCATAAGGTCTACTTCTAAATATATAAAAGAACTAGGTTAGAGGGGGAAAAAATCACGCACATATTTTTAGAGTTATTGTAGGATTTTCATAATGAAAAAGAGAAAAAAGAAAAAAAATACCCAGGGTTTCAGGAAAAAAAAACCTCAAACACAAACCAACCAAAAACCAAAAACCAAACACAATTGCATATACAATTGTGAGTTGATAGAAAAGGTGTATGCAAGAAAAGATATTTAGGCAACTAAATAAATTACTTTGTTGTAACATAGGAGGTGATATGCAGGCTTGCAAACAGAGGTATATTAATGGATCTAATGTGAGACTATTTTAGGTCCTATATGGACATAAATGTTTCAAGTTTTAACTATTGAGTTAAATCGACCATTTATGTCCATTTAAAATTAATTTAAATTGCTAAAATTTTTACATTCTTCTAAACTTTAAAAAAACCTACTTATTTAAAAGATTAAAAAAAATAACAAACCCAAAACAAACAAAAAACCCCCCTAACTGTTCTGTCATAGGTTGAAATGTTTTGCCAGTAATTTCAGTTATGATAATTCTGGAGGCCAAGTTTGGATATCTTTTGAAGATAGGAAGTAGTTAACAGAATGGTGTGCTCTGTTCTGTAATTTTTAAAATGTTTTTCTTTCTCAGCCCTTCTAAACTACAGGTCTATTTTCCCCAAAGATTTAAACATGAGTTTGTTGACCAAGCTAGTTTGCATAATTTTATGGGCAAAAGACCCCTCATTGCCAGCCAGCCCTGTGTATCCGGAATTCAGTATTATTAACAGTTTGACAAAATGGACTAATTTTGATTGTGTAAACATTTTAAATCATTAGGAAAAATATTTCAGACTTCTGTAAATGAAAAAGGTAGTGCATTGGAGAGGAATATTATGCTGTGGTTATTACTTTGTGTGGAAAAAAATCAATACAAATTGCATGAATCTGTAGGAAGTAGAATAAGAAATACATTTAAGGCTGGATGATGCTTATTTGCCAGTCAATCCTGTATATTCATATGGGTTCTCTGATATGGTAAATATTTTATGGACTAATTCAGGTTCACACTGATGGATGATTTGTGGCTGGGGGAACAACAAAAAAAAGTTCTATATTTACCATTAGTGCTATAATAAATATTTTAGAAGGCAGAATATTTCTTGTTTCTTTTGGAGTAATTTTCCTAAATTTGTTTAAACCTTATTTTAACCCATGCAAAACTACTTTCTTACCTACTTGTGGTAAACAGTTACTTTTTCTGTGAGCAAAACATTTCTTAAATTGATCTTTTCTACCTAAAAATTGCACCTGTTATCCAAATGTGGCTTTTGCAAAGGTGATCTGTAGGTGAAAGTCAATTTCACACTAAGATTAAAAGCACTGGCCTAAAACAGATTTTTCTGCTCACTAACTCACTATTTCTCAACCATTAGACCAATGCATTATGTACTGGTTCTACATTTCTGTTTCTAACATTAATTAGAACCAGAGCTGCTGTGAGATGTTTTGCAAAGCTGTGAACTTTCCCAACTGTTAATATTCTTAGCTGAGCTTGTTCAGAATAATATATAAATATTCAATTCTAATTGACCTGCTGCACAAAGCTACCTTCTTTGCTGTATCAAAAGATGACATGCTGATCACTGCAGTATTTAGCTAGATCAAGGAAAAAGCCTTGTGTAGTCACTTTTAGTCAGAATGTATAATGAAGGCTTCCTTCAGCTCCAGTTCAAACACAAACTGAATTCTTCCCAGGCTCAAGGCTCCTGCATTGCAAAAGACAGTCCTGGATGTGAGCTAAGAAAGCTGAGAAACACATGAATCTGGCCAATTAGTGTGGCAGGAGTAATCACCGACATCCATCATACAAGGTCTCTGCTTTCCTGACTCACACATTTAGCTCCCAATCTACCAGGTGCCATGCTGAGCCCTGCTACCACATCATTATTTTTTTGAAAGGAGAAAATCAGGGAAAAAAAGTAAGTGAGCTAAGGAGGTTGTATCAAGAATAACTATTTGGAGCTAAAATAAAGGGCAGTATTCCTAGCTAGTTGTCTTTCTTGTAAAACAATTGACTAAAAGCTTCTTAATTATAGAATATTTAGGATTGGAAAGGACCTCAAGATCATCCAGTTCCAACCCCCTGACATGGGCAGGGACACCTCACACTAAACCATATCACCCAAGGCTTCATCCAACCTGGTCTTGAACACTGTCAGGGATGGAGCATTCACTACCTCCATGGGCAACCCATTCCAGTACCTCACCACCCTAACAGTAAAGAATTTCTTCCTTATATCCAGTCTAAACCTCTGCTGTTTAAGTGTCAACCCGTTACCCCTTGTCCTATCACTACAGTCCCTAATGAATAGTCCCTCATCAGCATCCCTATAGCTCCCCTTCAGATACTGGAAGGCTGCTATGAGGTCTCCACGCAGCCTTCTCTTCTCCAGGCTGAACAGCCCCAACTTTCTCAGCCTGTCTTCATACGGAAGGTGCTCCAGTCCCCTGATCATCCTCAGTTCTGGATGGCCCTCCTCTGGACTTGTTCTAACAGTACCTTGTAAGTAAATCATTGTTCTGGGTATTTAAAGGAATATTTTGTATAGGTGAATCCCTTTGTTAGATGGACATACAAAGACTGAAGTTGTATTGATGCGAAAGGTTAACCAATGTACAGGTCTGTTAGGCTTAAGCCACTTGATTAACAATGTTACTGCTTACTTATGCTTACTCAAGGAATGCGTGCTCAGCACTTGTGCTTGCCAGAACAGGGTGGGAGGACCAAGGCTATTAATAAGAGAAAGGAACAGTAACTTGGTTCCTGCTCTCTGGACCCCTAAACTTCTGAAATCAGCTTTGTGGTTTGGACAGTGACTAAATCACCAGGGAACATGCACAATGACTAGAGCTGAAAAGTTCAAGAAAGACTCATTTATTTCACCTTGAGACCCTCACCCACGACCACCAGGAGACACTATGCAAGCAAGGGCCTTTTACCTCATAATCCGAAACTGGGATATGTAATGAATATGTATAGACGTGTTTTGTAACCTCATGAATATGTAATAGTTTAGACGATAAATATGAAAGAGAACAACGCTGAGGCATGCATGCATTTGGAGGAGCGATCTCCCATTCACCTCAGTGCTGAATAAAGCATACCTACTTTACAACTTTAACGAGCTGTGGAGTCTATCCGCTCATCAGTATAACTTTGTTAAAGCACCATATTATTGAACTTCAGTCAGTGCCATAAACATTTTGTTTTTAGCCAGTCTTGAAGAGAATTCCATGTTCAGAGAGAAATTCCCCCTCTACACATATCCATCAAAATAAAGTTGGTGTGAAGAATTCACATGCATTTTTTGCACTTTCCCACAAATGTGACTGTTTACTAGAATTGTGTTGGGTTGTGGGTTTTTTTTGTGTGTGTTTTTTGTTTTGTTTGTCTAATTCATGGCACAGGAGCTTCTCAACAGCCATGTTCAAATGTATTCTCCTTTAAATGGGATGTTATAAAGATGTAGGAGAATTCTCATTCTATTTTAATTAAAACATAGCTATTTCTGTAGTAATTTCCAAACAGTAAACAGTTACTGAAAAGCAAAGAGAAGCAGTTTACTAAACGAGGCTGAGAAAGTATCTTAAGGTATGGAACATTTACTTTAGGTATGGAAATGTATGGCTTCTAGGATAAGCTTTTGGGTTTTGTTTTTTTTTCAACATATTATAGCAGTGGCATGGTTTAAAACCAAACTGCACAGCTCATTAACTCACTCCCCCCCTCGCTCCCCCAGCTCCTGGAGAGTTAAGAAGGAGAATCCAAAGAATGTAGCCCCCATGGGTTGAGATAAGAACGGTTTAATAACTAAGGCATAACACAAATCACTACTGCTACTACTACTACAAATAATAATGATAATGATAAAGGAAATAAAAATTGAAGAGAACACAACATCTCACCAGCCACCGACCCATAACTCACCCCACCCTGCCCGACCGAGCACTGACCGATACCTACTCCATTCCCCCAGATTCTCCAGCCCTTCTGGGTCTCTCCCAGTTACATTCTGGGTATGACATGCCATGGTATGGAATACCTCTTTGGCTAGCCTGGGTCAGGTGTCTTGTCTCTCCTTCCTCCTAGCTTCCACTCCTCCCTGGCAGAGCATGAGGCTCAGAAAAGGCCTTCGACAAACCAAACATTTGAGCAGTAACTCAAAATATATTTGCTATCAGCAACCGTTCCCAGCCCGAAAGTCAAAATACAGCACTGCACCAGCTACCAAGAAGGAGAAAAATGACTGCTACTGCTGAACCCAGGACAAGCAGCATGTTCACACTGGCTAGAGTAATAGCAGTTTAATTCAGAATAATGGAATAACAGCTCATTTGTATTCAGTGGTCACACATAAAATCTTTATTGGTTCAACAGCAGCAGTTACTGGTCTTGAAAATTGCTGGCTTACAGACAGATCCAAGAAGAGTATTTTTTTTTAAATAGAAAACACTGTCCTACTGTTTAAAACTAGGAAATTAAAGTTATGATTTCAATTTCAGACCCTATGCCTGATGCATTTCTTCAAAGAGAATATCTAGTCTCTTCAGGTTTCATAAAATGTGTTACAGCCCGTAATAAGCTTTTATGGACAACAGTTGCTAAATCATTCAATAACTTCAGTTACACAGTGTCTCCTTATCTCATTTGACAATTCTTTGTTGTGAAAAACATATGAGAATAAACATATACAGTGAATGTCTATCCTAATTTGTCAGCCTTAAATGAATCTTATTCACTATCAGTTTATTTGTAATTAAACTGGGCTCATTGTTACTGGAAATAATGGTTTAATTGGTAATTTTTATTGATTACTAACATATATGAGAAGGAGATAAATGACCATTCTAATTGTTCGTGGATTATTGTTTCCTGTGGACTCATTAAGCTGGGTCACACAGGAATAAGGGATGCATTTCTCAAAGAGAACAATTATTGCTTTTTATTATCTGAGCCAAAAACTTCTGAATATCAACAGAAAACATGTGGTTGCACATCTGTTTTATGCAGAGGTAGACTCAAGGAGAGGGGTGGAGTTGTAGACCCAAGAAATCTGAGACATACCAGGACACATTCCACAGTTAAAGGATAATTAGCAGAACTGAATAATTATTTAGGTTGGAGGGGACTCTTGAAATCACCTGGTCCAACCTCTAACTCAAAGCAGAGTGAACTTAAATGTTTGGTTAGGTTGCTCCAGTTGCTGCCTTTTCAACATCTCCAGGAATGGAGGTTCTGCAGTTTCTCTGGGCAAGCTGTTATTGTATTTGATTGCCTTCTTGGTGAGTTTTAACTCTTAATATTTAGAAGAAATTATTGTTGCCTTGAAGAAGCTGAAGACAGCAATAAATTTATTAATCTTCTTTTCTTGCAGCTAAACAAACCCAAGTCCCAGAGTCTCTCCTCATACATCCTATGCTTCAGCATACTGTTCAACTTAGTGGTGCCCCATGGGGTAATCCATGTTTGTTTGCTTTATACTGGAATGGATACGAAGTGGATAAAATGCTTTGGATGTGGACTCATAAATGCAGACAGGAGGAAATAACCTTTTTCTTCACTTGCTGACCATGCTGTTAATGCTTACTCTTATTTATTTTTTTGCTGTCCATATACTTAGTTTGCAAGTAATAAATTTATTTTTCTTCTTTTAGATATGATAACGATGAATCCAGGTATTCTATGCTAGTTTTGGCTGGGATAGTTAATTTCCTTCATAGTAGCTAGTATGGGACTATGTTTTGGACTTGTAATGAAAACAGTGTTAATAATGCGGGGATGTTTTCATTACTGCTGCACAGTGCTTACACAGAGCCTTCTCTGATCCTCACACCACCCCACCAGTGAGCAGGTTGGAGATGCACAAGGATCTGAGAGGGGACACAGCCAGAACAGCTGACTGCAGCTGACAGAAAGGATATCCCATCCCATATGACATGCTTGACATATAAAGATAGGGGAAGAAAGAAGGTGAAGATATTTGAAGTGATGGCGTTTGTCTTCCCAAGTGACTGTTATATGTGCTAAAGCCCTGTTTTCTTGGAGATGTCTGAACACTTGCCTGTGCTGGGATGTAGTGAATGAATTCCTTGTTCTGCTTTGCACTCACAGCTTTTGTTTTACCTGTTAAGCAGTCTTTATCTCAAGTTATGAGTTTTCTTACTTCTAACTTCCAATGGTCACCCCCATCCCACTGTGAAGTGAGTGAGCGAGTGGCTGTGTGGTACTTAATTCCTGGCTGGGGTTATACCATAATATTGTCCATAGTAATTCAGCTTTTACTTCTATTTCCAAACTAAAATTAGTCTAGGTCACAGTGTTCTCAAATTCTTTTCTTGTAAGTATGTCTGTACCTCCCTAGATATCAACAATATTTTAGCCAATGGGTAGCTTGTTTATTACAATGAAATTAATATTGCAAAGCTTAGAAGTAGGTCTCAAATATTTCTATTTTCTCTTTTTTCTTCTTCTGCAGAAGGATTAGATTTTTGAATCCAGGTGTGCTGTGAGACATAATGTGAACTTTAGGATGCTCAAATCAAAACTGAAAAATTTCAGGTTATATTCAGGTTTAGCAGGAACCTAACTGATCTGAGAGATAACTATCCTTGCAAATAAATGCTAGCATCCCTTCCAGGATCCCCTAGTATGGTCTTTAGGACATACAGTTTACATGAAAGCAGATATTTGCTGTCTTGTAGGGGCTGAGTTTTGCCCAGTTGCCATGCATGCACTAGAAGTAATGAACTGTGAACCCACCAATGCTCAGCTGAAAAGGAAAAAGGAGTAATGCAAAAAATTAAGAAAATGAGCAGAATTTCTCCTGTCAGGAGGAATGTTTTACAAGAACATGCAACTTCTGAAAATTTATGGAAAAGGAAGGAGAGTGCCAGAAAAAAAAAGAAAACTAGTGGTTGTTGAAATACCTGTGATGTGGATAGGCACAGGCAAGGTTAAGAAAAAGAAGTTTAAAGCCTCTCCTTTGCTAACTTGAAGAAAGGATTCAGAAGGTGCATAAATATCTTAGTCAGTAAGTTTGGCACTGGCTGGTTTCTCTTCTCCTCATGACCTATCTAAATTTTGTGCAAATAATTAAAAATTTATTTCAACAGAGGAGAAACAGAAGCACATTAACTGCATAGTGTGCTGGCTCTACCTGAGATAGATAAAAGATGCAACATGAGGTCACAACCTTATTAGTTTTGAATATCTCAGCATTGGGACTGTGCTGGGATTACAATTTTTTTTAAATGTTCCACTGTACACCTGACATTGTTGATAAAAATGTATTGAAACTATTTTGTGTTAGGCAACAAAAAAGTCATTATTTTTTAACTGAAACATCCTTTTAGAAAAAACATCCTCATTTATTTAACTACAAAGTTTATTTGTGAAAAAGTCCTACCTTTGATGCTTGTGTTGCACTTGTTCCACGGAGGTAAAGTTATGTAGCTTAGACTTACCTCAACACAGAGCAAAAATCTGGGCAAGGGCATAGTGAATGAGTATATCATTAGTTTATAGCTCAGAGAAACCTGTGTAACATAGAACTGAAGATATTTGTACACCTCAACTCTGCAGTTGAGACAAGCAGCAGTTATGAATTATCATATTTCAGCTTTTTTTTTTTTGCGAATGTCTCAGTTCAAAAAAATCACTTTGGAGGGAATAAATCATTCTACAGTTTTTGCTCTATAAGGAGTATCAGACTGTTTTTTATTGTTTCATATGACCACAACAGAAGCAGGAGAAGACTTGTTTCTTTTAGGATTGCATGTACTCCCTAGCAGGACTGTTTTATAATGGTAGCTTAAATTTAACATATGTATTATATATTTCACTTCTTATGTGAATATATATAGTATTTTCTTTGTGTCGTATCATAAAATTAGGGTATAGTTTGTATCTTGATAATTGTACTAAATAGAAGTAATTAAAAAATTACAATATATCCATGTAATTTTCACTGCTTTTCTCTGCAAACTCCTTTTATCCTTTGTCTGCAATGATATGATAATTTACTTTTTCAAAGTTTTGTAATGTCTGCTAAGTACTTATCTATTTTATCTTTCCCTTCAAGTTCCCTTAAAACAAATTTCTACATATTTTTTTAATCGACACTAATACAGAAGAATTTAGTTTGATTGTGTTACTTATATGATCACTAAAGTAATGATTTTTTGTTGTGTTAGTCATAAAGATTGGTTTATTAAGTCCATTTTTTGTGAAAGGGTAAGAAACATCTTGCAATATATCTGATAACTTCTCTTTCATTTATTAGTTTCATTATGCTTTCATTATTTTTTCTCTTGCATAATGAAGAACAAAAGTAAAAAAAAATTAAATTCAGTCTTTCTGAATACAGAACCACTTTTTTTTTTTCTAGTTTACTGTGGCAGAAATATGCAATATGTTACAGAACATCTAGGACCTAACTCTACTGTCTTCTCTGTTATTTGGCTGTTCAGCCAAGCAAAACCAGTGGGAACCAGATAATATATTTTGAATCAGTATTTTACAGTCATAAAAATATGAGTTAGAAGGCCCTTATGGAGGTCACATAGTCCTGCCTCTTTCTTTAAATGGGACTGTTTTTCACCCTAGAGCAGTTTAGCAGTGATTTTGTCTAGCCAAATCTCAAAATCCCCAAATTTTCCTAATATCCTTTTCAAAGCTCCCAAGCTGGGATTTGTGACTGCTGCCCTTGTCATACTGTGAAGCAGACATGAAAAATGGACACAACATTCCAGGTCCAGAGTCATCAATGGCAAGCAAAGTAGGCTAACAATTCCCTTCAGTCCAAACTTTAATCATGCTGTAACCCAGTATCTGACGTGTATCTTACAATAAGAGAGCACTGCTGACTCATACTCAGCTTGGTATCAATTGTAATTCCCAAGTACATTTCTACAGAGCTGCTACTAGACCTTAAGATTCTCAAGGTCTCCCTGAAGCTCGTCAACTGACATGTCAACCACTACCTCTAATTTAGTATCATGCACAAATTTGCTGAGAGTGAATGTTGTCTCATTTCTTGATCATCAGTGGAAGTACAAAAAAACAGCATACAACATGGCCTGTGCTCATAGCAGTTTCATTACTTCTGATCTCTTTCTAGTTGAAAGAGATTCAAAAAAAAAGCATTTTTGAGATTAGCATTTTCACATCCAATTTATAAGGTAACAACCAGGTCAGACACAAAGTAATTAACGTGCTCTTTTCTGGTTCTCAAAACACCATCTTTTTCCATGTGATTTGCAGGTAACTTTGATACGTAAAGTTTAGGAACATTATCCTCTCAGCTCAGTGAGAACAAGTAGGGTTTCCATTAACAAAACCTCTCAGGGTATCATCACACTGAATGGGCAATCAAGAAGTTTTCTGTAATGAATAGCAGTGTGAAAATCAGGTTTCCCAGACCAATGCCACTGTTGGCACTGTTCATTTAAATGAAGAATCTTAGAATAGCTTGGTAATCTAGTCCAAACCCCCTGCAATGGGCAGGGACATCTTCAACTAGACCAGGTTGCTTTGAGCCCTGTCCAGCCTGATCTTGGTTGTTTCCACGAATGGGGTATCTACCACCTCTCTGGGCAACCTGTTCCTGTGTTTCCACATCTTCTTCATAAAAACCTTCTTCCTTATATCTAGTCTAAATCTCCCATCTTTTAGCTTAAAACCATTACCCCTTGTCCTACTTACACAGACCTTCCTAAGTGACTGGCCCAATGTTTCTTGTAAGTCCTCTTTAAGTATTTAAATGCCACAATAAGGTTCCATCCCCCTGATCATTTTCATGGTCCTCTTCTGGAACTTCTCCAATAGGTCTTTCCTGTACCAAGGACTGCAGAGCTGGATGCAGTACTCCAGGTGGAGTCTCATGAGAGCAGAGTAGAGAGAATCAACTCCCTTGACCTGCTGGTCATGCTTCTTTTGGTGTAGCCCAAGATACAGTTGGCTTTCTGAGGTTGCAAGCCCAGAAAAAAAGTCATTGTTGTAGGATCCCACTTTTGATTTACAAAAATTAGGAAAAGATTCTAGATCTAGAGCAGACCTTTTGCTGCATCAGAGTAATGAATCTACCAAGAAGAAATTTATGGAAAAGAAGTAACTTTATGCCTTGAATCTATGATAGGCGTAAGTGCAGCAAATATTTAAGTAAAAGGAAGAGTTTTATAACAGTAAATTCTAGGAAAGATTTAAGACTGTTTTCCTTTCCCTAGTTTATATGCACATCTACCTCTATCCATTTTATAGATGCCTTATAAAGGACTGCATATTCTGACACCATAAACAGTACTTAGAAGTTTGCCTCTGCAACTTGGAGCACTGCTAACACAAGTGCTTTCCTGAATCCAGCTCTTAGAAAAGCAGTGAAAACACTTACCAAGAGAGGCTTAGAACTGGATGAAAAGAAAAAAATCCTACTGTCTATTACTCAACATTTAGTCTTTTTCTAAAATACATATTTTTTAGGTAAAATAATATCTCTTCTTGAGATTAACATTTTTTTCCCCAAACATGTGATAAGAAACTACTTCTTCTGGTATTTTCTCTAAGGCCAGAATGTTAACTTAAAAACAAAGTAGAACAGAATACCAGATGAGCACTTGGGTACAACAGCATATGCTGAGCAGTGGAGCTCAGGATGTAATTACATATGTTCTTTACCCCACATTATGTCCTTCCAGATTTTTACTTTTTCTATTTCAGTTGAAATCCAAAATCAAACACATAAATCAAATTGCTTGCATTCCCTGTTTATTTCTATTATTCCAAATCAACTGTATCAACTTATTATTAGATTTCTCTGCATTAACCATTAATGATTGCACTCAAATACTTTTTTCTTATAAAGTACTTCATGTAATTTTTTTTTTGTTTCTTAATCCTTTAACTTCATTTGAAAAATGAAGAAAATTTTGCAGCAAATTGAATCTGAAATTGAGCTGATAAATTATTCAGGAATTCCCTGATCCATAACCCCTAGTTATGTCATCATTAGGTAAGGTATGCCTGGTCTAGGAATGAAAAACATTAGTGCCTGCTGTATTGAGTAGAGGGTGTGAATATTTGACCCTCTTGGAGACACAGAGCAACTGAGGTTGGATGGCACCTCTGGGGGACCATCTGGTCTAGCCCTTGTTCAGAACATGATCAAGTAAAGTAGGTTAAGCAGGACTGTGTCCAGATAGAGTTCGAGTATCTCCAAGGATGAAGACTCTAGTATCTAATTGGACAATCTTGTGCAGTGTTTGACTACCATTGCAGTTAAGAAACCCAAGCTTTATTGCTATTTTAAAATGGAATTTCCCATAATTTAGTTTGTGCCTGTTTCCTTCTGTCCATTTACCGGGTACTACTGAGAAGAGTCTCAGTCTTTCTTCTTGACTCCTTTGCATCTGTTTTTTATATATATATATTGATGAGATCTCCCTATGTCTTCTCCATTTTTTTAATGCTGTGAAAATCAGGGGCATGTACTATTGGATATCTGGAGCCAGAAGATAAATATTGTCCTGTACTGCAAATATAATATTTAATTTACAAGTATCTTGCCCAAAACACATATTTGCTTATACAAACATGAATTTGGAAGTCCTGATAATTAAAGCATAGGACATTTCTTTTCTAAAAGTGAGATCCCTGGACTTTGATGACCTCATAGCTCTGCTTTTTACCCTGTGTCATTTCCCCCCATTTACCTTCTATCTCTTGCACCAGCTTTACCATTATAGGATTTTTCCCCTTTCCTATTACTTTGCAGGCATGTGGCAATGCTGGTTTCAGGAAATGGTGCTGAACCTGAAGCCTGTTCAGCTTCCTAGAACCACAGTACTAAGACACAACAGTGCTGTCATCTTTCTGTACGTAAAGTTTAATGAATGCCAGCGCTACTGACCCAGTACATCAGCTGAGAAGTCTCTGTGGGTTCTAGTCAATACCGTCCCTTAAAAGGCACCTTACCTTGTTATGCAGTACTATTATAATGATAACAATAACATGGTTCAGAACTTTTGATATCTGAAAAGATAAGGTAGTGTCAGTGAAGGGCTGCTTCCAAGCTAATTGCCTCTTTTCAGTAGCAGTTAATTAACTTTGACAGAGCACTGTGTTTAGGAGACTTCAATAATTATAGGTTTGGAGCTAGCTGAGGAATCTGTGCAAGATGCAGACATGCTTTATATACATATATTCTCTATATATTCCCTAAAAAAAGTTCCAGTTTCAGAATAAAATTATGATACATACTTAGTGTGGAAGAGTGGTGGAAGTGAACCTGAGGGGGGGGACAGTGAAAACTACATTTCCTGTATAGGTTGTTGGATTACTGGACAGGTTCTGCTCTAATTCATTCTGTAGCATCTCCAGAGTGTCTTTGCTTTCCTTTCTCTGAGCTAGATAAACCTTAAGATGTTAAAAGGACACTTGTACACATTTTTGTGAACAATTCTCGAAGACCATTTCTACACTTACAGAAACATCCCCTACCATTTAGGAGAGACAAATAGAAGAAATACCATCACTTTCATGGGCTCTTTTTTTTCCTAGCAACCCTTCAAGCCTCAGAATCCAGTATATTTTGAAGATTTTTAATTTTTTAATTGCAGTATGATTGAAAACAAAACAGCAAAAAATCCAAGGCCATCAATGTGTTAGGCATCGTTAAAATTTTCTGGAAAACAATTGCCTCTGTCCCACAGAATTATTGTCTCTGGTGCTAATCTGGCAGAAAGAGTTACCTCTATCTGCCCTTAACGTGAAATGCTGATACTTCAGACTTCTGTCATGATCAGTTCAAGTGGAGCCCAATAGACCCTCACACATCTGTGTAAACTGTTCTTTGTTTTGCTTTCTAAGATAATTAAGTAAAAGCCTAATAGATGAGCACAATTACTCAAAATTAATCACTTTCAGGCTGGTTAAATCATGACAGATTAATTGCTTGTATCTATTGGTACATTAGGATTTTTTTTATTAGCACAAATGCCTAAGTAGCTCTCCTGTTTTAGTAAATCATAGCTCTTTTTATAAGAAATTTTTTGTTTTTTTTTTTCCTATTATAATCAGTTGTACTTTAAATTAATCTCTAAAAGGAAAGTGTTTTTAATTATATTTTGCATGGATGCTATTTGGCTGATGTTATATCAAGCAAATTATTAAACACCTTAATGATTCTGATACCACTCAATTTCTTTCTGAACATTTGGGTAATGGAATGCCATTCTGTGTAAAACAGCCTGACAATAATACCAAATGCACCATATGACAAAGGATGGGACTCAACTTGTAGAAGCAGCTCAGGAATTTGAATATATTATTATGTTATTGGATATAAGGAAGAAATTCTTTACTGTGAAGATGGCAAAACACTAGAACAGGTTGCCAAGAGAGGTGGTGGCTGCCCCACCTCTGGAAACACTCAAGATCAGGTCGTATGGTAACATGAGCTAGTTGAAGAGATCTCTGATTATTGCAGGGAAGGTTGAATTAGATGACCTTTAAAGGTCCCTTCCAACGCAAGCTATTTTACGATTCTATGATTGTATTTAAAATCTCTGATATTAGATTTAACATTAATTATTTGAACAGTCAAGAAATAAGTGTCTGTGTATTACTGACATGTGAAAGATGCTTTAAGCCATGTAAAGCTTGCGTTATAGGAACAGCCTTAACAGCTTCCCAAGAAGATTTGAAGGTGCCTTAATTTTAGCTGTCCAAATGTTAAGCTTATAAGAGATTCTGGTTATCTGCCTTTGTAATTACTGGAAAGGAAATGAGAGAGGTACTGCCAAAGAATAGTCAATTCCACCCAGAAATCCATACTATGGTCACATTAATTAATTTTTCTTAACAGCAAAAGTTCTGTGAGATGAATCTAAACACTTGGTGCTACTACCACAGACTGCAGAAAAGAAAGACTGCTGTCTGCTAAGCAGATTTTGTAAGGTTGGATAAGCAATCCGATATTATGTCATATTGACATAATATGGCAATTTATCCTGGATATTGAATTTAGAAAGGGAGGCACTGCTATCTGGAAGCAGATCTCTCCCTGTTGGCTCTAACCACATCCTGGAACTTTTAGTTTTGATGTCTTGCTTTAACACAGCTTACATTACATGAACGTCATTCACAAGGTCTAGAAATTGCACTGGCTATTCAGGTGTTACTGTTGCTTCTGAGTTCAGGAAAATTCCTCACTGGTAGAAAACACTTAAGATCCATAATAGTTTCCTGAAACTGTTGTGGATTTTTTTGGGTTTTTTTTTTTTGAGTTGTTTGTTTGTTTGTTTTGTGGTTTGCTTTTTTTTTTACAAGACATGGCTTTACAGTTTATGATCAAGAATCCTCACACCACTCTAAAACATGGAATACTCACAACAATTAGAAAAGGGAATTCAAATGGATGCAAGCAGACCCTCTGCCTTTTACGGCTATTGTGTCAAGAATGCACAATTGCTGCTGTGATAATAATGGATTTGTTAAAAGAAAAAACCCAAACCCTTGACAATCTTGAATTTTGTTTTAGGGTTCAAATAGAAGTCACCAGAAATGAGCTTAGCTCCTGTGTTAGGGGATGAGTGAGAAAAATACAAAACCAAGGAGTAAGAAAAGAATATATTAAATAAGCATTATAAATTCTGAGTTGAAGGTATCAGGATACTGACCTAGAACAGATTGAGATTAACAATGAGTGTCTCTGCTACTGTATTGATCAGTGCCTGTAGCTATTTAGTAAATGATAAAGCTCAACAATGATTAAGGCTACTGGCAAAATGTTTTTAAATGTCAAAGCTGCAGTACTTTTCTTAAAGGTCAAGAAAGACTTTAATTGTGTGTATATAATGAAAAATATGTATAAACACATGCATACACTTAGTTTAAATACTTAACTACTGTCAAGGACATTGTTTTAGTCATAAGAAATAGTACAGGTTTATTACACGGCCTTTTCCACTATTTCAGCAAGCTGTCATGTAACTGGTTGATTGTACAGTGACTTTTACTACAAAATTGCCAAAATACAATATATGTGAAAGACCAAGATTTTTAACTCTCATTGTATAGAGACTTGGGGAAAGAAAACATACTGATATGTCTGTATGTTACTTGAGGGATATGCTTCATAGTTAGAATCTCCCTGGGAGAGATTGGAAATATAGAACTGAACTCATTAGTGACAGTGGAAAATGCTGAAATGTTGAAGAAATTTAAGAGAAAAAGAGTAAAATAGGAAGGAGGCATAAGAAATAAACATCTTCACCATTGTCGTGGTTTAAACCAAGTGCCCCAACTCCCGGAGAGTTAGGAAGGAGAAGCCAAAGAATGTAGCCCCCACGGATTGAGATAAGAACGGTTTAATTGCTAAGGCATAACACAAACCCCCCTACTGCCATTTACTACTACAAATAATAATGATACAGCAAACAGCAAGTGAAAAGAATACAACACCCCACCAGCCACCGACCCATAACTCATTCCACCCTGCCCGGCTCAGCACCTTCCAACCCAAACCATTCTATGATTCTAAATAAGCTGTTTTCTTTTTGCTTAATGTGCTTGAACTAAGTACTTCACATGGATATCTGCAACAGAAATGTCTAAAATTAGGTGAATTGAGTCCTATCCATGATATTTTAAAGATTAAATGAATAGGTTTGATGTTGAAAAATATATTAACAAGTGAATAGAAGAAAAAATAAACTATAGGCTTATTTCAATACTTGAAAGCCACTGTTCAGGGTAGTGGAGGCTTAGCATACATAATTGTTTCATTATTTCTTTTTTTTTCCCAAGAGAACTTATGGGAAAAGTGTTCTTTTTAAATAAAAATGTTGCTGAAGTAGTAGAACAAGACTGCAATGATTTCATTATACAAAAGGGAAACATGGGAGACTGAGTAGCACCTTGTTAGCATTTGAAAATGTGACTTACATAAATATGAAACAGATTTTGAGGTTTTTTTTTTTCTCAGATAAAATACTACACAATACTTTAAAATGGCATAACATAAATAATATTTTCTAGCACTCAAAGAAAGTGGAAAGTGTTTTCACCAAAGAAACTTTAGCAACTAAAATCTTATTAGTGACAACAAAATGGATTAGAACCTCTAGAAATGGTACTCAGTATTTGACGTCTGCATTTTGCAGAAATACATAGTATTCACATTTGTCAAAAAAAAGAATGTATATTTGAGAGATATTGTCAGATCCTATGCATGTAACTCAGAGACATATCTCCATCTTAAATACTTTTCTTAAAAAATTATGATAATGAATACAGGAAAAATCAACCTCCAAAGATTTATTTTAAATTATTAAAATCCTAAAAATGAAAAGTGAACTCACTAAAATAATGGTATTTATTTATGCCAAGGTGTGGATTTCAGCTCCTTGTTAAAAGCAAGCAGCGTATTAAACCAGAGACATTCTTCAAGGTAATTCATAGGATTTCCTATCTTTACGGAAAGATATCAAAAGTTTGCACTTGTCTTGTCATGTCTGTTCTATTAGATTCTGTGCATGCCTCTGAATGCAAGGTCTGAATTTTTAGCTGTTAGTAAAAAAGAGCTCTTGGTAATATGAGAGCAGTTTGTCAGAACCTGGCTTTCAGTATCTTCAGAAGATCTCACTTTTCTGAAGGACTGTCGTCGGTTCCTCTGCATTTCACTGTGTCGTTTGAGAGACTTTTCAGAGTTTATCCAGTTGAGGGTGCCAGCAGTTTCCACTGGTGCTGCCGCTGGCCTATCTGAATAGAAATAAGAATCTGTACAAATCCAGTTTTCATGACTGCTGTTCTTATTTATTTTGCAACTGTTCTGCTGAGTCTGCAGAGCAGCTGTAGCTTCCTCTAGTAAAGAGAATCTGCCACATAGGATGGACTCCTCAAAAACCCTTAAGATGGCACAGATTTCTTTATGCCATGCTTCTTTTCTTCATTTCCAGGCTCACATACATATGCATATAAGTGTAGCTAGGACATAAAGTGAAATGCAGGGGCCATGGTAACATGGGGCAGAAGTGATTAGGGAATCCTGAAGTCAAGAATCAGTTAGAGCTGCCATACTCTCCATACCAGGATGAATCTGTGTGTGACAATGTTCAGTTCTTTCCTGTTCTACAGACCCTCTATCCAGTGTCCCATTCTGTTAGGCCCTTTATACCATGTCCCAAATTGAGAAAGAGTGATTAAAATGCCAGTTTCAGACTCAAACTCATTTTATGCTGTTTATCAATTAAGCAAAGTAAACAAAATTCTTGGAATCTCAGTGTGTTATATATCCATGACCAGTCCTGGGGATTAGAAAAGCGTATGTGTTGTGTTATTGTCGTGGTTTAAAACCAGCTGGTAATTCAGAACCATGCAGCTGCTTGCTCACTGCCTCCCCTTCCTCCCCACACTCCTAGAGGGGTGGGGAGGAGAATCGAAAGAATGTAACTCCCACGGTTTGAGATAAGTAAGTAACTAAGGTATAACACAAACCACTATTGCTACCATCAGTAATAATAATGATAAGGGAAATAACAAGGGAAGAGAATACAACCGCTCACCACCTGCAGGCTGATACCCAGCCGGACTGAGCAGTGATCTAGCCCTTCCAGGTAATTGCCCCTAGTTTATATAGTGGGCATTACATGCTGTTGTATGGAATACCTCTTTGGTTACTTTGGGTCAGGTGTCCTGTCTCTGCTTCCTCCTGGCTTCTCCTCCTCCTTGGCAGAGCATGAGACTCAGAAAGTCCTTGGTTGGAGTAAACATTACTGAGCAACAACTAAAAACATTGGTGTTATCAGCATTGTTATTAGGCTGAAATTCAAAACCACAGCACTGCACCAGCTACTAAGATGGAGAAAAATTACTGCTGCTGTTGAACCCATGGCAGTATACACCCCTTATTCCATGCCATTCACATCATGCTCAGATCTCACTCAGATCTCTAACTCTTAAAGTTACATCATGGGCAAATTCAGATCTTGGGTTTATAACGTAGCTATTAATCTCATGTGTTCAGTTTGTATTTCAGTACTATTCCTGCAAATGTCATTTCAGGTGGTGTATAATTATTGAAATTTTTCATTTTACTGGGATTTTCTTTTTTGAGAAAACTGAACAAGAATATATAAATAAAAATATTGATATATGGAGCAAGAAAAAATATAACACTTAAACATGTATGCTATTAAAAATATTGATTGCAGAGCTAGAATAAAAAAAAATCAAAATAGGCCTGTTAAAAATATGACATCAATGCATGTTAATCCATGAAGAAACAAATACTATTCCTACGCATATCATGACCTGCCAGATTTTGTAATGAAAAAGTTCCTGACTGTCCACATTGCCTACTTGGTATCTCAAGCTCTGTCTCTTGCATGGGAGATCTGAGGTTCACTTATCTGGGTCCGTGCATGGGCTTTCACAGCAGGCAGACAGAGGATGGACATGGGCAGCTGGACCAGGGGTCTCACTGCGACAGGCAGGGCAGTGGAAGTAGGTGTGACACTGGGGCTGTGGGATGGGAGCAGGAATTGTGTACAAGAATGGCAAAAGGTGCTCCTCCTCTACAGTCCTGGAAGAGCATGGCATTCCAAAAATGGTTTTCAAAACCAGATAGTTTTGACTAATTATTCTTCCAGAATCTTTGCTTCTTAGCTCCCCAGACTAGATCTGGGATTATATTTCTTATTATATATATTATATATTCTTATTATATATATAATTTATATAAATTATTCAATTTAGTGCTTGTTTTTTGAACAAGTACACTAAAACAAGTGAATTCAGAAAGATGGGAGATTTTTCAGTTCTCTTCCAGAGAAGAGTTCTCAGATTTGAAAACTATACTAAATTAGACTGAACAATCTACAGTTTTTAAAAAATGGAGTAAAGAATGAATTCTGGTTATGAATTCTCCTACTGCTATGATTTCAAGTATGGTACTTTCTTCAGTAATATTCACATTCTCATAACACATCCACCAAATGTATGTTCCCAAGTGTGATATTAGAGGTGCTATACAACAGAAAAGTGAATGAATCAAATTTGGGTTTCAAGTTTTGAACAGCTTTAACTACAGTTCTTAATATACTTGTTATATTTTTACAGAAATTTTAAATAGTAATTGAATTATGTGTGAACATTCTTTGTTTAACAACAGTGGAGTATTTACGTATATATTTGCTGTCAAGACTTATAAGAAATAAGTAATGTCTACACCTCTTTTTAATACCTCCAGGAATGGTGACTCAGGTATTTTAGAAATATCCTGACTGATATCCACAGGCTGCTTCATTGCTTTCTAAATGTCCAGATGACAACATAGATTACTCATGTATTTCATCACTTTGTTGAATTGAGATTATTAGAATGAGAAGATTGGAAACTGGATCTATGACAAAAATGTTATATTTAAAAGGGGATCCAATATAAGGCATCATAACAATTTCATATGTTCAAATAACTGCTATCTGTTAAATTTATTAGAAAAGAGCCAGTGAGTTCATGATCTGTTTATATATTTGTATCTAAATACCTCCCTCATGTTCTCAAATCCTTGTTAGCTTTCATTAAGAGTACTTTCTTGAATGGGAGAATTGTACTAAAATTAAACAAATATGTGGCCTCAGAGTGACTCAGAAAAAACCAATTTTTCTTCATTTCAGTGCTGGTTCTTTATGAAATATGCATGAGGCACAAAATCTGCAGCTGCAGATGTGCACACGCTGAGTATCTGTTGGTTAAAATCAAAACAAAATAACAGTACAAAGAATGATCAAAACCATCAAACAGAAAGCTTTCCCTTAGAAAAATTAATTTAATTCTTAGGGGAATATTCAAAGCTATATGCTTTTTATTTTAGCTACTGGAAATTAAGCTTTAGTAGCATCCTGTGACTAACAGTTGTGTTGACTGTGTGTTGAAACATCATTACCTAATTGTGTCATCACCATGACTTCAATTGCTTCAGTGACTTTGTGGCTTCAGTGGCTTTGTGACTGAGACAAGGAGACCTAGTCTGCCAGTGATATAAATGGTGATGCTTTGCTTTCTAATTTGGTGCATTTGAGAAAAAAACCCAAGGGTATGTATAATCAAAGGATTCAGATGAAACTCTTCAGCTTTGCCAAGATCTGTGGTGTACTTTGTTTAATAATATAATTTCATGATTATCCAATACTGAATATCAAGTTACACAAGAGGGGCAAGTCTCACTGAAACATCCTGGGTTCTCTGCATTGAGAAGCTGTCAGGTAAGAGGAAATGAAGGGCCTGATGTTGTATAAAACATGTAGGATATGCTGCATTGTAAAATTTTATTGATAATTAACATAGTAATGGAGCTTAATGAGATATAATATAAAAATAGTAGATATTTTTTTCAGATAGTTGAGTTTCTAAATCTGTTCTAGCAATCTCATGTTGAAAATGTATTTTGCACATTTATTTATTTACATAATTTGTTTAAACAATTATCAGGATGCCTACAGCTTTTCATAAGGATATTTTCTACTTCTGACCAAATTCAATTTCCCTTCTGTTATTCAAAAAATTCTAACAAGATTAAGATGAGGCTAACCAGAACCTGAGCATTTAAGATTATTTTTCTGGCAAGAAGAAGTGGGGGTGTTTTAATAAAGGAATCAGAGAGAACAGAAGCCAGCAACCCCTGACAACTTTTACTGTGTCTTACAACATTTTCTTTGGCCCCTTTTTTGAAGACCCTCGTTGTGAAGGTATGTCACATAGATGCTCATGTACCCAAGAGTTAGGCTGTGAAGAATATCAAAACAACTAGCAGATAGATCAGTCTGCTAAGATTGAAATGGCTCAGATGGATCTGGATTGTCAACATAAGGGTGACTTTTTTATAGCTTGGCTGGCCCATGGCACCTCAAGCCATTAAATAAGAGATGCAACATACAGGTGGACTTGTGATTGAGGGGTGGACTTGACCATGGACACTATTGCACAAGTTATTCATGAATGTAAGTGTGCTACAGCTAAGCCAAGCTATTAAAGCCTCTTAGGTATGTAAGAAAATGTCTGAAATATAAAGATGCTTTACAGACTGACCATATCACACTCCCATAAACCTGCCAAGGCAAATGCCATATTCTTACAATGGCAGAAGCAACCACCAGATGACTGGAAACATATCTGGTGCCTTATGCCACTGTCCTAGGTTCAGCAGTAGCAGTCGTTTTTTCTCCTGCTTGGTAGCTGGTGCAGTGCTGTGTTTTGACTTTCGGGCTGAGAGCGGTTGCTGATAGCAAGTATATTTTGAGTTACTGCTCAAATGTTTGGTTTGTCCAAGGCCTTTTCTGAGCTCGTGCTCTGCCAGGGAGGAGGGGAGGCTGGGAGGAAGGAGAGACAGGACACCTGACCCAGGCTAGCCAATGAGGTATTCCATACCATAGCACGTCATACCCAGAATGTAACTGGGAGAGACCCGGAAGGGGTGGAGTGCTGGGGGGATGGAGGAGGTATCGCTCGGTGGTCGGTTGGGCAGGGTGGGGTGAGTTATGGGTCGGTGGCTGGTGAGATGTTGTGTTCTCTTCAATTTTTATTTCCTTTATCATTATCATTATTATTTGTAGTAGTAGTAGCAGTAGTGATTGTGTTATACCTTAGATATTAAACCGTTCTTATCTCAACCTGTGGGGGCTACATTCTTTGGATTCTCCTTCCTAACTCTCTGGGAGTTGGGAGAGCAAGGGGGGGAGAGAATGAGTGAGCTGTGTGGACTTGGTTTAAACCATGACAGCCACCATCCAGAACGCTATCCTGGGACTGAAAAGCAAGTCTCATGGTGATGGTACTCCAGAAAAAAATGAATCAGACAACAGGACTTATTTCTGAAACAACCTCATAAATACCTGGGTCAAAGAGTACTGCATCAAGTGCCATCCCCTATCATACACCAGCCTCCAAGAAAAATGAACAATATGATGAACTTTTAAAGACTACACTGACATCAGTGGGTGATGGGACCTTTAAATATTGAGATATGCATTTAACAAAAGTCACCTGGTTAGTCAACACTAGAGCATCTGCCAACAGGGCTGGTCCTACCCAGTCAGAACTTTTATTTACTGTAGCAGGGAATAAAGTTCCTGTAGTATAGTGCATGTAAAATTATGCTGGGGAATACAGTCTGGGTTATTCCTACTTCAGGTGATGGCAAACCCATTTGTGGGATTGCTTCTATGTTGCCTTAAATTAAAATTCTACAAAACAAAACCTGTAATTTTTAGAAATTTAAAATATGTTATTCTGACAGAAAGTTTGGCATGCAATGTCAGTTAAATTTAAATTTCTAATATTCATATTTTGTATATTCCATTTTTGCTCAGTATTTCTTCAGTAGTAGCTCATTTGAAATTGTAGCAGTTCTATTACAATCATGTATTATATCATCATACTGAAACAACAGATTTTCTTCCATCACAACTGGAAGGATTCCCTGAAAAAACAACATAAATGCCTTATGACTTACTGCATTATGGGGTTCAATTTATAAATAGATCAAACACATCTTTCTAAAACAAATCATTCACTGCTTGCTTTGCAATGACAGTTGGAAGCCTGCTGTCTTGAACAGGAGAATAAGAGGAGTATTAATCTGAAGAAACAGTGTTTTTTGGTATTCTAATGATAGGATAGTATGATTTCTTTTGCTAAATATTAATATTGTATTGCCCATGCTGTATTTTCTTGTCATGACTTGGATATGTAAGTAATAAAAGCAGTATGAAAAGCTGAAAGTTGAAATTATCTTGCAAGATATTCTGGAGACTGATATGATAGCAAAAAGTATCAAAGATCAGAAAGAAATTAAAAGGACACAACATTTATTACTTGACTTTCAAATAATGAAGTTAAAAAAATCCATTCATAGTTTGTTATCCTGGTGCATGACCCTTGACACTGTAGAATTGGCAACAATGCATAAATAAAACAATTCTTCAAAACCAGAACAAAGCCTCTAGGAGAGTGTATTAAAGGTCTTTAAATGTTTTGCATTTACTGCTCTGAAACCGATCCAATGCTCAGGGAAGAAGCAACCTCTACAGTTTGTTGTATTTGCAACAAATTGTTGCAGTCCTTAGAAGATATGGGCAGACATACAGATTCTTGCTGTGGTGTTTTAGTTAACTTCTTATGTCATATTTATCCCTATCCATCTCATATATGATTTGGAAGTAAGTCTAAATAAATTAGTATTTTCAGGAAATGCTAAATCTCAGTTATCAGCTGTTACCATGGATCATGTTTTTCTAGTGTCATTTAATAGCACACACTTGGTGGGCACTTGGACAGGCCATAGACAATAGACACTAAGAAATGAGGTCATAGAATCATAGAATCATGAAAATGCAGAAAATGGGGTTTAGTAAAAATTCTGTAGGCAGATAGCTTCTCCCTAATGTGAAATCCATCTCCTTATAAATAAACATAAAAATATTTGTATACCCAAGAAAAGTAGTATTGGCAGACCACTCCAGCACTGTTTTTACAGTAATTTAAAATCTTTTAAACTGCCATAAAACCTGAGAACTTTCTTTCTGCATGCAGCTAAATGCTCAGTTCAGCCTACACCTACAGCAACACGATGGCAAAGCTGCAGAGCAGAAAGGGACAAAAGGTGAAATAATATGAAAGCAGGGTTTTCAGTATGACTTTGTTTAGCATCTTGGTAATTGAATAATGCAGAAAGCTTGCACATATGGGTATTTTTCATATGTTAGATAATGTCACTGGAATGGCAGGGAGACATTTTTAGCTCTCCCAGGCATTTTTAACTCTCCTCTTTCCCTCAGGCATCTTCTAACTCTTGTTTCTGCCTCCTACTTGCCAGACCTGCACAACTGTTCTCCCTGGAATGCAACACCCACTACCAACTGAAATCAGGCATAATTGCTTCAATTTGATACCACTTTCTTACCCTGCCTTTGTTATAGGTCACAGAAGAGAAGAGGTGGACTCACAACTGGAC
Source organism: Melopsittacus undulatus (assembly GCF_012275295.1). Classification (NCBI taxonomy): domain Eukaryota; kingdom Metazoa; phylum Chordata; class Aves; order Psittaciformes; family Psittaculidae; genus Melopsittacus; species Melopsittacus undulatus. Next base: position 28,935,312 of record NC_047527.1, on the reverse strand, counting down.
ATAATCACTCTGCTTGCCCTAAACTTTTACAATTCCCTAAGCATTATACTTGTTGAATTTGATGTAGACTATATTTAAGTATCCATTGATGGTTGTGTAATTCTGCAGTTCGGGAGACAGGCCATTTGCAGCCTTTATCAATTAGTAAAGGCTAAAGTTTAAGCAGGAAGAAACCATCTAAATTCCAGAGAATGAACACACTATCTGTGGAATTAACAGGGAGAAGTAACATATTTCATTTTAACAAAGCTATTGAAAGCGCTCACATATTTTGCCTTCTTTTTACCACCACAGCACATAAAATATTGGGTCTATTTTTCAAATCACCCAGGAATTGCAAGCTCCAATTAGTTCTTTGGCATCAGTTTAGAAAATTAGTGTCTTTAAAACAGAAAACAAATTCCTTTCCTTTCTTGGTGGCTATCTATGTTTCTGAAATGGGTTATTGGAATTTACCTCTTCTTTGTTCAGGTTGCAGCCCATTCTGAACCCCTCTGTCATTTGATTAGCTGATTGAGGATATTAAGGGCTTTATGGTTTGCCTCTACAGTTTTTACTCTCCTTGTGAACACTGACATGGAAGAATAAAGAACTGAGAACTTGAAAGCAATTCCCACAACCCGAATTCAAATTTCTACCTACACCACAGGGCAGAAAAGGAGTAATCGTGAGACTGAGTGTCTCTGAGTCTTTTTATGCTTTCTTTCAGTGCTCCCCAGAAACATCGGTATTTTCAGAGTACAGATGGAGAAAGCTGAATTGATCTGGCTTTGCTCATTTAATATCCAATTCTTTACAATGAAAGAGATTACTGAAGAAAGCTGCAATGTGTCAATGCACAGCAAAATTGCATTGAATTTAAGGATGAATGTGCTCAAACCATGCATCTCCTTTTTACATTGTATCATTTACACATCATTTATGTCAGCACTGAGAAAAAAATTGCATGTTCATACAGTCTTTTTCAATGCCACTTAGCAGTATTTCAACATCTGCTTTCCTGCTGCAGGCCACTAACATCAAGTTTTGATGTATTTCAGTCAGAAGGAAAGCAGTAACTAGATGACCTTCTGCTCTTATCATAGCATATTATGTTCTCTTGTGTTCTAATATAAACAATTAAATGTGAAGAAGCCTTAGAATTTCCTAGGGAGAAATAACAACTTATCCATCTGTCCTCACATTTCTGGGGTTTGGGTGAAGTAAGAACCCCAGAAGGAAAGCACCTCTCCCTTTTAATTTACTTTACTATGAAAAACCCTTTCCATTTTATAGGCTGCTGGCTATGTGGTCATGTATAAGCATTTTGCTTAGGAAACAATAGTTTACCAGGCTAAATACGATCATATACTAAAATATTTCTCTTTTTTCCAAATATGATTATGATTAAGCACAAGGTTGTCTAAACCTCCTATACTGAAATAGCCAACATAACAGTGGCAGTAATTTTACAAGGACTTGTAGAATCCTCAGTCCTGTATCAATGGATATTAAAGAATTATAGATTCATTCCTTCTACGTGTTCCTAATAGAATTAAGAGGTCCTATACCTCTGTTTACTCCTTCAAGGCCAGATGGAGTATATAGGTAGCTTGTTTAAGAGTTTCTTACACAGCTGAATGAATAATTCATTTGTTGATCCCTGACCAAACTAAAAAAGTACTGCCCTTGTATCATGTCAAACACTTTTTCCCTGCTAAACAATAAAACATAGCTGGGGCCTTGAGCTATGTAATTCATTCCATCTAAACCAATATTTTTTCTATTTAAAATTTTCTTAAAGCATCTGTTGTTACTATAAAATAAACTTCTAAAGAGATGGTTTAGACAAAAAAATTAAAATATCTTGCCTTCCAAAAGCAACTTCCTTAAACAGTTTAAATTGTCACTAAATTCAACATGCCTCTACAAATGCATTCATGTCACCTTTAAATGAAGTTTTTGAAGTCCTGATTTTTTTTTGTTTTGGTTTTGGTGTTTTTTTTTTTTGTTTGCCTTTTTTTTCTAAATATTGTTCATAATCCTTAATGCAGTGCTCTGAGGATTGTAAAGTTTTCAAAAGATACATTTAGATGTAAAAGGCCTAATTACAGGATGGAGTATATAGCTGACCAGAACCTGGACAGAGATAAGAATGCATGAGAATCTGAAGTGACCACCTGGGATGAGAAAAAGGCAGTACAAAAAGGTTTCTGATGAGCATGCTGAACTCAAGCAAACATTTTGGCACATAATTAGAGCTCAAACATCCTAGAAATTATTTAGGCTGAATTTTAATTATGATTCCTTCATTGATGGCTATCCTTACCACTGTTGGTCCAGCAGTCACACTGATATCTCTCATGGAAACCTTTCAGTAGACCTGCCATTTTTCCTTTGGTCAGTCATTTCTTTGCCATCTTCTCTAGACCTATTTTTCCAGTAGAACAGTTAACACATAATTTCATGTTGTCCCAAGTCCCTGTGCATTTCTCAGTTGGTCTACTTCCCTTAGAGAGCTCCTGCAGACATTGAAATAAAACACCTAAGCCGTTCTCTATTTGTCAGTAAATGATTTGGACTCATCCTATCACGGTTAAGTCGTTTTATTTTAAATAAGAGCCAGATGCAGGGAGGTGTATAATGTCACAGAAATGCCTCATAAATAGGAAAAATATAATTAAACTGGGCATAAAGAAGGCTGGGTTTAAAAAGAAACAAACCTATACTGGTAAAGATGGTGATATATTAAGTGGGAAATACAGCATTTATCAGCCTAAAAGAAGGTTATAGAGCAACTACATTTATTTTGGATATTTCACCTGTGATGTTTTCTGAGTTTATCAAGAAACATAATTGGATAGGTCAGCTGTTTCTGACCAGATCTCTTTATTTTCTCTTTCCATTTGAATTAGATAATTCCTGGCATGTTATTTTTAACTCCTCTGTAATTTTTTAATTTTCACTGAACATATGAGTAAATTGTATTCAAGACCCCTGAGAATCAATTCCTAGTAGGCATTGTCGCATATGACATTGTCCATTACACTTTGTAAAGTTGACACAAAGCTCCCTAGTGTCATTTATATGATGTAATTAAATTAATTACTATAGCAAGCTGCTCATGAGAGGGGTTTAAAGTAACGAATGTCAAACCTTTGCCAGGATACAATAAGACATTACTGGTAAAGAAAGAGTCCATTATGCCCAGTGGCAAATTTGGAAATAGTTTTAATATTTCATGTCAAATTCATCTTTGGTTCTCACAGAACTGGATACAGACTGTCGTGACTGAACTGAAATTTCAAAGATTTCTAATGATAATGCCAATTGTAAAGACATTTGAGAGTGTTTTGTTTGATTATTCTCTTTCCCCCCTCAGCTCTTACTATCCAGAAGATGAAGAACAATTGTGATATAGAATTACAGAATCATAAAATAGTTACGATTGGAAAGGATCTTAAGATCATCTAGTTTCAACCCTCCTGCCATGGGTGGGGACACCTCACATTAAACCATGCCACACAAGACTTCATCCAACCTGGTCTTGAACACTGCCAGGGATGGAGAATTCACAACCTCCCTGAGCAACCCATTCCAGTGCCTCACCACTCTAACAGTAAAGAACTTCTTTCTTATATCCAATCTAAACTTCCCCTGTCTAAGTTTTAACCTGTTACCCCTTGTCCTATCACTACAGACCCTTCATTAAAAGAGCCCTTCCCCAGCATCCCTGTAGGCCCCCTTCAGATACTGGAAGGCTGCTATGAGGACTCCATGCAGTCTTCTCTTCTCCAGGCTGAACAGCCCCAACTTTCTCAGCTTGTCTTCATATGGGAGGTGCTCCAGTCCCCTGATCATCCTCGTGGCCTCCTCTGGACTTGTTCCAACAGTTCAATCTCCTTTCTATGTTAAATACACCAGAACTGCACACAGTACTCCAGGTGTGGTCTCACGAGGGCGGAGTAGAGGGGCAGGATCACCTCTTTCGACCTGCTGGTCCTGCTCCTTTTGATGCAGCCCAGGATACAGTTGGCTTTCTGGGCTGCTAGCACACACTAAAGCCAGCTCATGTTCATTTTCTCATCAACCAACACCCCCAAGTCCTTCTCCGCAGAGCTGCACTGGGTCTCTTCTCTGTCCAACATGTAGCTGTGCCTGGGATTGCCCTGATCCAGGTGTAGGACCTTGCACTTGTCATGGTTAAAGTTCATGAGCTTGGCATCAGCCCACCTCACAAGTGTGTCAAGGTCCCTCTGGATGGCATTCCTTTCCTCTAGTGTATCAACTGAATCACACAGCTTGGTGTCATCAGCAGACTTCATAAGGACACACTCAATCCCACTGTCCATGTCACTGATAAAGTCGTTAAACGAGACCTCTCCCAACATCGATCCCTGAGGGACACCACTCATTACTGGTCCCCAGCTGGACACTGAGGCATTGACCACAGCTCTTTGCATTTGTCCATCTAGCCAGTTCTGTACCCATCGAGTTGTCTACTTATCAAATTGATGTCTTTTCAATTTAGAGACAAGGATGTTGTTGTGGGACAGCATCGACTTGTGTACATTCAGGTTTTTAAGATCTACCAAGATAATTCCATCAAGTGTCTTAAGATCTCATTTGATACCCAAAACCGTAGTATCCAGGAGTCAAAATAAAACGTACTTTGAATTCCAATACTGCCAAAGTAGCCAGATCTTAGTAGCAGATGAACCCCATTCACTACACTTTCTGCCCTACCCTTCAGCTAGTTCTTCACCTAGTGCACTGTGTATCTGCTAATCTCATAGTTGGGCAACTTGTCCAGAAGGCTTGCTAAAATCCAGAAAATGATATTCACTGTCTTTCCTTTATCCATTAGGCAAGTGACCTTATTATTGAAGTGCATCACATTAGTTAAATACAACTTTCCCTTTATACATAAGCCCCCTGTAAGTACTGAAAAACCATAATGAGGTCTCCCTGAAGCCTTCTCTTCTCCAGGTTGAACAACCCCAACCCTCTCAACCTATCTTCACATGAGAGGTACTCCAGTCTTCTGACCATTTTTGTAGTCCTCTGCTGGACCTGCTTTGACAGGTTCATCTTCTTTGGCTGGAGATCCCAGGGCCGGATGCAGTGCTCAGAAAAGCAGAGTGGAGGGGAAGAATCACCTCACATGACATTTTGCATGCAATCAGTTTTCTGGGCTGGAAACAGATACTGTTGTTTCATGTCCAATTTTTCATCTCCCAGTGTCACTAAGTCATCTCCACAGAACTGCTCTCAATCCATTCATCTCCCAGTCTGTACTGATATTGGGGATTTCTCTGTTAATTTACATCACTGGATCTCAAGATACTTTACTCAAATCTGACAAGCCACGGTGAAATGAGAAATTATGAGAAATGGACTAACCATAGGCTATAAGAATGTTTCTGCAATTTGCAGGCCTATGTAATTGTTTTTAATCAGTATAATTTCTGTTTTTCAATAGACCTAGTTAAACAGTTGTTTTAAAAAGACTGCTTAATTAATTCTAATTTGTTATTCCCCTGTTAGAACCAGACTGTAAACCCATTAGGTGCATATCAGATAATTTACTTTTTTGAGTGATCCCATTGGAAAGAGCTACATATTAGAATAACTGCTTGCCACTAGGAATAAGAACTGTATGCCTCAGAATTTCTGAATAAATTTGTCTTCAATTATTCAGGAATTAAGCTCCAGTAATGTTTGTTATAAATGGGAATTTATGAACTTTTATGTGAAAAGCTGAATAGAATATAAGAAAAAATAAGGCTTGGATCTGGCCTTTTTGTATACATGTCATATGATATCTGCCATTTCAAATACATTTCAATAATGTTGGAAAAAAACAAATTAAATCAAAATGTAACTGTACTGTGTTCAGAAAAAGAAGCTAAAAAATAAAATACTGCAAATAAATGAAAAAGCATCATGATTTCAAAAGAAACTAGGAACTAAACAGAAGAGGAAATTCATAACATTCTTCTGAATATGCAATGGTGAAAAATATTCCTTTCTAAATTTTCTTTTTTTGTTTTTGTTTTTTTTTATTTGGTTGATTGGATTTTTTTTTTTTGGTTTTGATCTAAAAATCTTGACTTAAAAATTAAGATCTTTTGGTTTGCAAGATCTATTAATAATTTTCATTCAGGTTTAGTAGTCTAACAATTACTAGATCATCATTGCAGACAGCGATATTCAGGAATAGGAAGATCTTTCTCTCAGAATGGTTAGCTCAGCCTTATCACACAAATGTACAAATGAGACAGTAGAGAGCGAATAGCTAATTTCCTTTAAAATACTGTTATGTAATTGTCAGAGAACTGTGTGTTCATGTAGTTGAAATATATGGCCAGCTGTTTTCATAGATATTTTAATTATTTTATCAAGAAAACTTCATGGTCTTCAGTGCATGTCCACAGAACAAAGAATTGTTTAAATTATTCTGCTAGATGATATGCATTAGGTCTCTGAATTTTAAACTTTTTTTTAACATAGCCAATTTTATGAAAGGAAAAGAAGTCCCTGAACTCAATTTGGCCTTCCCCAATGTCAAATATGTTATGAACAAGCTTCTTCATAGTGGAAGATGAGAAGTACTTAATATGATGTGAAATATTTTATATGTGCAGCATCCTATGAATTTTGTTATGTTTAAGAGGCAAATTCTACTGTCAATCCTTATTTGTTTTTAATTCCTCTGTGATCGTAGAAAGCATTTCTGAGTAAAAACAATAGTTATTACTTTATTACCCAGTGTTTACTATAAAAACATAGCAGGTAAAGCTACCGGATTCAATACAGCATAAATATTAAAATATTGGTTTTAGAAGTTACACAGGCTGATCTTTATGTCTTGCTATAAATTCTTCCTTAAAAAAATAAAAGTGTAGGTTCAAGAGTATTAAAAAAAGTCCTCCCCCAATTTTATTAAAAATATGTGTTGTGGTTTAAGCCCAGCTGGCAACTCAGAACCATGCAACTCCCACAGGCTGAAATAAGAACAGTCCAGTAACTAAGGTATAGCACGAAACTACTACTGTTACCACCAATAATAATAATGCACCCCTGCAGGGAAGGACTTGGGGATGTTGGTCATTGAGAAACTAATCATAAGCCGGCATCCTAGAAAGCATCCTGGGCTGCATCAAAAGGAGCATGACCAGCAGGTCGAAAGAGGTGATCCTGCCCCTCTACTCCGCCCTCGTGAGACCACACCTGGAGTACTGTGTGCAGTTCTGGTGTATTCAACATAGAAAGGAGATGGAACTGTTAGAACAAGTCCAGAGGAGGGCCACGAGGATGATCAGGGGACTGGAGCACCTCCCATATGAAGACAAGCTGAGAAAGTTGGGGCTGTTCAGCCTGGAGAAGAGAAGACTGCATGGAGTCCTCATAGCAGCCTTCCAGTATCTGAAGGGGGCCTACAGGGATGCTGGGGAAGGGCTCTTCTAATGAAGGGTCTGTAGTGATAGGACAAGGGGTAACAGGTTAAAACTTAGACAGGGGAAGTTTAGATTGGATATAAGAAAGAAGTTCTTTACTGTTAGGGTGGTGAGGCACTGGAATGGGTTGCTCAGGGAGGTTGTGAATTCTCCATCCCTGGCAGTGTTCAAGGCCAGGTTGGATGAAGTCTTGTGTGGTATGGTTTAATGTGAGGTGTCCCCACCCATGGCAGGAGGGTTGAAACTAGATGATCTTAAGATCCTTTCCAACCCCAACTATTCTATGATTCTATGTTTCTGTGATAAGGGAAATAACAAGAGAAGAGAATACAATTGCTCACCACTCCCTGACCGATACCCAACCTGACCCGAGCAACAATCTAGGCCTTTAAGGTTGCTCCCCCAGTTTATATACTGGGCATGACGTGCTGTGGTATAGAATGCTGCTTTGGCTAGTTTGGGTCAGGTGTCCTGTGTCTGCTTCCTCCCAGCTTCCCCTCCTCCCTGGCAGAGCATAAGACTGAAAAAGTCCTTGATCAGACTAAACATTAAGTAGGAACCACTACAAAAATTGGTGTGTGATCAGCACTGTTCTCATACTAAAGTCAAAAACCCAGCACTGCACCAGCTACTAAGAAGGAGAAAAATGACTGCTACTGCTGAAGCCAGACCAATACATCTTTTTATTGAAGTTTCTTAGGCACTATTAAAAATGTTGAAGCCTAAACCTATCAGACTTCCGTCCTGTCAGATGTATTTCCTAAATCAGTCACCACTGTAAGGTGTGCCACCCTCTATCCTCCCTACATTTTTTTCCCAATTAAAAAAGTTTAAAGAGAGATTTCCTCTTTCTCTGTATTTTGCCTATTTTTTAAAGGCTCCTGAGGTTCTGTTTTGGTGTCTTTGAAGGTTATTTATCATATAGGAACCTATTTGTTTTGAATAACTGAGCTATTAAAATCTTTCTTACCAGTTCTGCAGACATAACATCTTTCATTTAAAACTCTAAATGGATTTGTGGCTGGTCATAATGCCATGACATCAATTTGATTTCTCTCATCATAGCTTAGACCTGTGCAATGCTCTTGCCAGAAGATATGACTAAAAGCTACAGGAACTGAGTGCAAGAGGGCAGAGAGGCAAGTAAAACATTCTGATTCAATCTCCTTTTCATCTCTTCATTGGGGGTTTGATTACTAAAGGTGTCTATTCTTTCTCAGCTTCAACTGGGCACATATCAAACTCCTGCACCAGTATCATGTAAATTGTTTTTTTGTTTTATGTAGCTCTACATGACAGCAGAATGCTGCTCCTGAGACAGGCATTATGGGTTCTGGAATGACTGCTGCTTCTTTTCTGAAGTAACATTACCAGTCTTTTTTATTGTCCAGCCCTTGGGGAACTTCTATGAAAGTGATCTGTTCCTCCCACTAAAGTAGAATATAAAGACCCATAAAGGTCTGGCTTTCAGAAAGCAGATACTCAGTCTTTCACTCTAAACTGTTTCACTTTGGATACCTCATATCACCTGTCACATTTGAAAACATAGACTGGAGTCTCTAGAATATCACACAAGAAATGCAAAGATAGCTAGTCATTACATCACAAGAAAGAGTCCATTGCAAATCAAATGTTTTTACTACTCTGTGTTAATGAGGACACAGAAAAATTGGAAGATCAGCTGTGACAACCATGCACTGCTAAGAATCATCTGTCAAGATGTTATGCTAGCTTAAGTCTTGTATTTTTTCCACATGCCACTTTAAGGAGTTCCCCTTTGCTTGTAGTTGCTGAACAGCTGTAGCTGATTCACAAAAGGATTTTAAACTTTCTGTAGTATAGAACAATGCTCACAGAAAACAGCAGGGTAACTCACAAAATAATATTGTCAATCATCTTGCTTAAGCCTAGTTGTTCCTTCTATACTGCTTCAGTGATTACAGAAGAAATTCCTGCAGATTGTTTCTGATAGGAACTGTAGTGTTTGGGGTTCAAAGCAGACAGATGGATAAATAGATGATTGATAGATAGATAGATAGATAGATAGAAAGACAGTAAACAATCAATCAAATAAAAGCACACAAAGTTAAAAAATATTCTGGTCCTTGTCCTTGGAATTTCTTTTCTTCTTCAGATCAAATGTCTTCATTCATACTGTGAAAGCTGAGCTTTATTTTAAATAGATAAAGATGCATATAAACATATACATATGTGTATATTAAAACAATAAACAATTTTGCAAAGTGCCAGGAACTTTAAAAATTTAGCTATAAACAGACTTGTTCTTGATTTATTCCCATCAGTCTTCTGATGAACTAGAGAAGAAATACATGTTTATCAATGCTGACAGTAATTATCCAGGAAAGGAAAGTGATAACCTTTAACATGTCAAGCTGCTTAAACTTAAAATTCACAGTTTCTGAGGTGCTGTCAACTACAGTGAACTAAGAAAAGCTCTGCTGGAATGTAGTGACAATGTGCTGACAACTCGAAGTCTGTGCAAGATCAAGGCAACTTAAAACATTGTACCAATTATTTCTTGGATATATAACAGTCTCCTACAACTGTCATGTTTGCAGAAAGAGAATGAGAATGAGGAAAGATACCTTACTGAGACATATGATACCATGGTCTCTGCTGGTCTGAACTAGGCATGTGTCATAGATACTGCTGAGGATGGAGAATCACTTCTGACTTCATCCTTCACAAGGTGCCATATATTTGCCTGCATAGGTTGTCTCATGTTGTGCTAGCTCAGGCTGGTTTTGAGCTGACAAAAAACAGAGTGATGATATTTGTTGCAGAAGAATCTACCACAAAACTGAGTCTGAATGCAGACTGGCATCACATGAATCATTTTTTACACAACAAATAAATAACAGGAGTGGAAAATGAACCTAGTATGTTTCCTACTAGTCATCTGGCAGCTTGATAGGAAAACATTGCAAACATTTACAGTTATAGTCTTTGGCAGTGAAATCATAGTAGGTATTGCTAGCAATAGTCAATTTAGCAGGTCAGCCAGCTGCAGTTATTAATCTGGAAATATTGACAAAAAAGATAAATGTTGTTTTGATGAAAAATTTGGGAAGTTCAGTGTTACCTAATACTCTGAATTTTTTAGTTTTGATATGAATTTTTTATTCATTTAATCTTTCACAGACAATTGAAATTCTTTGGGGTTGAACTATTAAACTTCAAATACTTGAAATGTTAAACTTGAATTAAAAAATTATTTTAATATCACAAACCTATTTTGGAAATGAAGACTCTGACTAATGCTACAACTAATATTGTAGGCCAAAACCCTTCTGGATTAAACACACATAAACCCCAAAGCTATCTTTGTATAGAGATGGGCAGATTAAACTTTTGAATAGCTTACCTAGCACAGGGAAATTGAAAAAAAGAGGTGTTGAAATAGTTCAGTATATTACTCTTGTTATGCATATCCCCAAATCAAAGTAACTAGAAAAAGAAATGCTTTCTAATTCCAAGCAAACTTCAGCTAAGTAAATGGGCTCTTTTACCTATGACTTACCACCCATGCCACCCCCCAATTTCTTAATTGCGGTCAACTGCTGACATTTCAAAATAGTGTGCAAAAATCCTAATCTGGAAAAACTCTGATTAAACAATATCCCACAAATCAAAGCAAAATTATTTAGGGAATTTATAGCCCAAGGATATGCCTGATATTCTTTCCCCACTGTTATTTCTTCTACCTTGTTTTCTATGAAAGTCCAATACTTTAGAGAGAAATTAGCCATAAGTAGTTCCTAAACCACCTACATGAAAATAAAAATTTTATGGCAATACATTTAAAGGACATTCCAATATCTGACACCTTAAGTAATGTAAATAATTACATTTTAAGAATTTTGATTTATTTTTTGAAGTAGTCTTACCTCAAGTAAGTAGAACTAGAACTGTTGGTGCCAGTGATTATCACTGATACATAAGAAACCCAAAATGGCCTCTTGTTCACAGTAGAAGTTTATTTAGCTCAGTATCATGACTCTCTGACAATGGTCCACAGTGGCGGTCTAGGAAAAAATACAAGCACAAGTATGTAGTTATAACTCCCCAGACTATTCCACTCATGTCAAACAAATTAGAGTTCTGGGACTTTCTGACTAAATGGGTGTTTTTTCACACTTAACAGCTCACCACAGATCTTTATACATGATTTAAGCCAGGTACTTATAGAGCCTCTGTGGATTTTTTGCATGCAGTCTTTGGCTAAGAGTTCCACAGCTTAACTACATGAAGAACAATTTCCTTGTCTTTCTTTTGAACCAGCACTTTGAGCTTTTTTTACCACCCCTTTGTTCTTGTATTTAATAAGACTGTGCCTTCTTATTATCACTTGGGATTTTACAGGAAGAGTCCAGCAGTTCAAATATAATCCTTACTTCAAACAACTAGAACTGTTTGGGTACCAACATACAGAATGATGGTGCTTGATGTCATACCGTTCATCATAGCATTGAAATATTAAGTATGTACAACAAAAATAAATCAATTAGAAAAACTGGTTGGTCTGTCTGGCTTAAATGAATTAGCAGGTTTTAAATAATGCTTCTGGAAATACCTGGTAATCTGATTTTGCAATGAAAAGTCATGTGCTGCAAAAAAAGAATGTTTGCTCTTGCTTTTAGTGGCTAGCTTCACTATGAAGTTTGAAATTTATTTCTAGTGGTCAAAATGTGCTATTGCTATTGTGACACTTTAAACTAGCACTAAAAATACCTTAGCTGGCACAGTGTTTAAAAACAGATTTTCATACTGTTATTTTTGTCTGTCTGTAGTAATAGCTCTAAATTTTCATTGTGGCCACAGACTCTTACTATAATGTTACAGTATCTTTCTCAAACTTTGGGTAAAATTTGTGATCAGAGTGGTCATAACAGATATTACAGTGTCATGCTCAATATATCTCAAGCGGTATTTTTACAGGCTTGAAAACCAAGCTTAAACACATTTTTAAGTTGCCTCATGCTTAACAAATAGAAAGAACTAAGATTCCATCAAATCTTTGAAGATTATTGGAAAGAGATGCGGTTTTAAGTCCTAACAAAAAAATTTTACAAGGGAAAAGTATGTATTAATTTAACCTTACTCTAGTAAACATTTCTGACATTGACCACATTATGCGTAACAGATCAGTAATTTTCAGCTACTTAATTATTTGGGTGGTTGCATTTGCAAACCAAACGTAAATAAATGTCTTACCGGATAGAATGCCCTATAGACATTGAGAGAATTTCTTCAGAAGAATGAAGTGTTGTAGTCTTACAAAGTCGAAATGTTTCCTACAGTGCTGACTGCTTGAGACTTTTTTATGTAAACTGATTTCATTTTTTTAAATATTTCTATTTCAGAAGTGACATTAAGGAGCTGTTAGCTGTACCATAAAAGAATCACTCAAAATGGTGTTATGTCCAGGCTTTTTTCCAAGTCTCTTGAAGAGAATTTAAATACACAGCAAAGATATAGAAGCTGGATAAGCATAAATGTCAGGGCTGCCTCTGCAGATGAAAATTCTGCTTTGTCATCCTACAGAAAATGGAATGTGATAAACTAAATCAGCAAAATAGAAAAAAAAAAATCAACACACACACACAAAGACCAAACCACCAAGTTTGGTTTTTTCAGTACTGCAATGAAATTTTGCAAAATTTTTGCTACACTTCTTTTTTTCTTTCTTTTTTTTTCCCTGCAGCCAAGTACAGCAAATTCCATATTCTGTCTTTCCAGAAATGAAGGAAACTTACTTTAGTGATATTTAAAAGCTTATTAAAGGTCTAGATCTTAATTTTATAATTGATTTTATGAGCTCCAAAATGTTTTAGTGCTTCAACAGAGAAGGAGATTACTGTAATGCTAGAAAAAGCAAGTCTCTTGGCATTCAGAAGTAACTGGTTTCCATCCTAGCCTTTTGGTCTTATTGCAGGAATCCATTTCATATTCTAATCTTACAGTAAAGCCAACCAAAGCATCACACTGTTTACAGTGACACAGAATGCAATGGGGCAATTTGTAGGCTGCTTTCAGAAAATTAAAATCAATAAAATCTCACCAGGAGATATAATTTTTATGCAAAAAAAAAATACAAAGACCAGTGAAATTCTTTTAATGCTGCCATTATTGCAAAATGGAACGATACTCTGTATTTCAAGCATTCCTTTCATCTGGATGTGTGCTGCACTTTGTAGAAATACCAGTCCCTATGTACACATAGAAAAGAGTAGAATTTCAAGATTTGTGAATCTCTTTACTATATCTTGCAGAATTACTACAAGAACAGTGCTGATACTTAACCATCACACCATAGCTCATGTTCGGTTAGAAATTATTACATTTTGATATGCAGGATTTATTTTTTTAGATTTTTTTTTGTCTGCTGTTTCTGAGATTGTGGTCAGACTGTGGTACCTATTTCTGGAGTCTGTTTTAAAAAGGCAAAGATTGGAAATGGTTCAGAGAAGAGTTACTAGAACGATCTGCAGTCTGGTCTGGGAAACATATTAGGAAACATCTATGAACATTCAGATAATAACTGATTTATCAAAAAAGATAGTTACAAACTGAAATATAGTAATATCCAGTGCCTAGAAGATGGATCACTGTACATTGAGGATATAAAGAATTGAAGAAGTTCTTCAAAGAGACTGAAATTCTTTTGCTGAAGGCAATGCCTTTCCTGACAACAAAAAGGCTAGGCAAAAGGCCATTTGTGTGATACTTAGAGCAAAGGTGAAAAGCCTAAGCTGAAAATTTTTGACTTACAGTGTGTAAAAGACCAAGCTTCAGACTGGTGTGGAGAAAAAGTATCTTAACCTTTTGCTGAAAGACTTTAGTAATCTTCCTAACATGCAGAGAATCTGGGACCTGGGAAGAAAGCAGAATAATTTTCACACCAACTTTCCCCTTTTAAAATGAAAATGCCCTGAACTGTAACTAATTTCTGAAAGTTTTTAGTGGGGTGTTTTGATACCAAAGGGCACTTCTGAAATCTCCCATTCTGTCCTCCCTTCTTCTCCCACTTTAAAAAAAAATTATAAATAAGCCACTGAAATTGCTTAGGTAGGCTAAATGTGAGAAAAAGTTTGGTATTCCCCCCCCCCCATGAATTTCCATAGACAGGATTTTTTTTCCCCATTCTGTGATATAACCACAGAATTTTGAAATATCATGTGACATGAACACAAAACAACGCTTGTTTCACTCAACCAAGATAAAACCAGAACATAAGTTTCAGTTCAAAAAAACATTTCTATGAAAAGATCAAATTAGAAATTTAGTTTAAAAGGCCTCATTTAGCTATTTCCCTAAAAGAATCTGACATTTTACTTAAAGGTAAAATATTTGTTTGAAAGATTTGCTAACTTTTGCTCCAGAAATATCTATATAAGATCCTTCCAACTTGCTTAACAACACCTCCACTGGCTGATGATTCATTGGCAGAGAGCTATGAGAGCTGAGAATCAGTGATCCTTTTAAAAACACATGTGGTTTTCAATTCTTTTATAGGAATTCTATGGGAATCAGTATAACAATACTTTTTTTTTTTGTTACTCATGAAAGGTAGATCCACTTTCCAATACCTAGCCAGGGTAGCTCTGTGAATTGAATAAGGAAAAAAGTAAACCATTAGGTTCCCTTTAGAAAAGTCAGTGGTTGCAGCAGACATTGTATCCTACATTTCTTTTTTTTTAAAAACAACAAACAAACCCACAACGTTGTAATTTTGGACGCTATATATAGAGTTTAAGCTTTTGGCTTTCTTTGGTCTCTTTGCTGAAAAAGGAATGTAGATCTGTTGAGCATTATTTGTAATTGTAATTGTTAGAGCAGCTTATTTTAGTGTTTTTTTTTTGTGTGTTGTAAGAGAGGTATTCAAACAGCTGTAATTTTGCAGATGGTTTACATTTTGCTTTGCTTCATCTGATCAGGTGTACATTAACACCAGCAGCTATGAGGAAATCAGAATCTACTTTACATAAAAGGATATTATCACTCTTTTAAAATTAATTTTCTTCTACTGTTTCACTGAATTATTGATTTATGATCTCTTTTATTGGGAACTATGATGTGGCTATCTATCTATCTATCTATCTATCTATCTATATCATATATTTATCTACCTATCTATTCAGCTATCACATTGTATTAGATTTTGCTAAAGACTATCAGTTTCTGTTTGAGGGTAGCATTCAAACATATATGTAAATGGATTGTTTAGAATAGAATCATAGAATCATAGAACAGTTAGGGCTGGAAAAGACCTTAAGATCATCTAGTTCCAACCCCCCTGCCATGGGAAGAGACACCTCACACCAAACCATGTCACCAAAGGCTCTCTCCAGCCTGACCTTGAACACTGCTGGGGATGGAGCATTCACAGCTTCCCTGGGCAACCCATTCCAGGGCCTCACATCCTTTACAGTAGAGAACTTCTTCCTTATATCCAATCTAAACTTCCCATTTAAGTTTGAACCCATTACCCCCTGTTCTACTAGTACAGTCCCTAGAAAAGAGTCCCTCCCCAGCATCCTTGCAGGTCTCCTTCAGATACTGGAAGGCTGCTATGAGGTCTCCACACAGCCTTCTCTTCTCTAGGCTGAACAGCCCCAACTTTCTCAGGCTGTCTTCACATGGGAGGTGCTCCAGTCCCCTGATTATCCTTGTGGCCTCCTCTGGACTTGTTCCAACAGTTCCATGTCCTTTTTATGTTGAGGACACCGCAACTGCACACAATACTCCAAGTGGGGTCTCACAAGAGCAGGGTAGAGGGGCAGGATCACCTCTTTTGGCCTGCTGGTCACACTCCTTTTATGTAGACCAGGATATGGTTGGCTTTCTGGGCTGGGAGTGCACGCTGAAGCCAACTCATGTTCCATTTCTCATCAACCAGCACTCCCAAGTCCTTCTCTGGAGGGCTACTCTGAATCTCTTCTTTGCCCAGCCTGTAGCTGTGCCTGGGATTGCTCTGACCCAGGTGCAGGACCTTGAACTTGTCATGGTTAAACTTCATGAGGTTGGCATCAGCCTACCTCACAAGCGTGTCAAGGTCCCTCTGGATGTCATTCCTTCCCTCCAGCATATCAACAGAACCACACAGCTTGGTGTCATCAGCAAACTTGCAGAGGGCACACTCAATCCCACTGTCCATGTCACCAACAAAGATGTTGAAGAAGACCTGTCACAACACTGATCCCTAAGGGACACCACTCGTTACTAATCTCCAGCCGGACACTGAGCCATTGACCACAACTCTTTGTGTGCAAACATCCAGCCTGTTCTTTATCCACCGAGTGGTCCACCTATCAAATTGATGTCTCTCCAATTTAGAGACAAGGATGTCATGTGGGACAGTGTCGAACGCTTTGCACAAGTCCAGGTAGATGATGCTGACTGCTCTACCTCATCCTTCAGTTCTGTAGCCCCACCATGGAAGGCCACCAAATTGGTCAGGCAGGATTTCCCCTAGTAAAGCCATGCTGGCTGTCACCAAGCACCTTGTTGTTTTTCATGTGCCTCAGCATGCCTTCCAGGAGAATCTGCTCCAAGATTTTGCCAGGCACAGAGGTCAGACTGGTCTGTAGTTCCCTGGTTCTTCCATATTCCCTTTCTTGAAAATGTGGGCTATATTTCCCTTTTTCTAATCAGTGGGAACTTCCCCTGACTGCCATGATTTTTCAAATATGATGGCCAGTGGCTTAGCAACTTCATTTGCCAGTTCCTTCAGGACCCGTGGATGGATTTCATCAGGTCCCATGGACTTTTGTATGTTCAGGTTCTTAAGATGGCCTCAAAGAAAACATCTAATTCTGAAAAAAATGTCATCAAATCTAAAAGAACAGCTTGATTGTACTGGTACCTTCTCCAGTCCCTGGCACATACTGTTGAATTAAGTTAAGAATTAGTTCTTTCCTGCCATTTTATCAGCTTGTTAGCTGCAGACCAGATATTCAGAATCTTTTTGTACGAAATGTGGCAGCAAACACTGTTGTTGACAGTGGTACATCCCAGAACTATATAAATCCATGTATCATTTAGAAGTCAGTTTGAGATCTGAAGACTTAAAATATACTATTTCAGACTGTTTAGACTATTTAGACTTTTAACAGTTCAGCAATCATTAAATGTGATCCTGCTTGGGACTTGTGCATTTTACTACAATAATATTAATAATCAGCATTCTTGAATATGCTTCCTGTAGGTCTGATACTGACTTTACTGACTTCACAGGATCTAAATGAGTCAGCTTAATCTAGCTAAAAGGCTAGTTTATATTCTCCTTAGATCTTTTTATTTGTATGATACTCTCACATAACAAGAAAATGCAATTATTTATTTATTTGTTCATACATTTTACATGCATCATTAAATAAAGTATTGTGACTGAGCTGTTATTTCAGGGTTTATTTATTTCAGTCACACAGAGTTATTCCATGTACTTAAAACATCACATAGTATTAATTTATATGCTCATGTATTTTTTGTAATCAATAATTTATATTATTACATTTACATTTCCCTTTCTGAATATGCTATATCTCTAGCCCTACAATCAGTCTACCCACAAATTTGCAAATTCCTGTAAGAGTTTAAACTCACACAACAAAAGAGAAGCAATGCAGTTTGTTCCCACAATGCTGTCCAAAACTAAAGACAGGAGCACTATTGGACTTCCTGGGTTTTTGGTTGGGTTGTTTGGTTATTTTTATTTATTTCCTGGATTTATTTTATGTGGTTTTAGTGCTGAATTTAATGTTAATCAGTAATAAAGTGAATTCCTTTTGACAGCTCCTTAAAATTCTCAGGAATGTTCCTCCAAAGTGAAACCATATTGCTTTCATAAAGTGAATTCTATCTGACAGCTGCTGATTTTCTGTCAAGGAGCATACACTCACTTGTGAGGAGCTGAAATTTAAAAAATAAAAAAGCACAGAACTGAGTTTTTCATAATGTACATACTAATCTCAGTTTGCCCAAGAACAAGATGCTGCATTTGCACATATATATAGTGTTTGGGTGTATCTTTGTATGAATTTTCAAATACTTGAGTGTTCAAAAGGCCATACATTGTGTAAGACATTAAAACATTTTTCAGTACCTATTTTAATAAATTTGGTTCACCTTGACACAAAAAATATTTGAAATTAAATAGGTTGGACTGGATGCACAATACAAACATTGTGAATATGCTACTTTACAGAGGGAATATGAGCTGCTGTAAATATACTAGATAGATGTTAAGTAATGTTGCTATAACTTCTCAATGACAAAAGAACTTTAATAGTATTATTTTATTGATTTGCTAAAATGATAGCAACAAGATGGATTTGTTCTACAGTGTAAGCATTTTTATGTTAAATTCCTGTGGAACTTGCTTTATTAACAAGTATTCCTGTGTTCAGGAAAAATTACTTCTGTGTAAATTTGGAGCTTTGTAAGCAAGCACCAATACTAAGGCCTTTTATCCCATAGAAGCAAATTAAGATGTGGCTGAGAAACTCTATGGGATATTAATCCTTCTGATAACAGCTGCAACTGAATTATTCTGGAACAATACCATTGTGTTTTTTTTACATAGAAGCACCTTTAGTCCAACATCAAGAAAACATCAAAAATAATCTTAATCTGGATAAATAAAAGCCTTCTCCCAAACCTAAATGATTCAGAGCAGGACGACCACTGCATCTGAATACATGACTTTTATATGGAAATAATAATAAAAAATGAATTAGAAATCTAATCCAGAGTTTATTTTCCCAAAGCTGTACCTTGATTAACAAGCTGTGTTATAAGGTATGTACTGAAACTGTATAGTATTTAATGTCAAATTTTACGTCTAAAAATGTCTCCAATATTCTATTCAAATTCTTTTTTAAAAGTCAATCAGAAAGTGAAAAACTTTTTTAAAGATTTTTGTTGTTTTCTTTTTGGAGTAGTTAATATTTGTTAAGATATCTCTGTACAAATAGGTTCAATATGTATCCCTCAGGTTATTTTAAACACTAAAGTAACAAGTGATTTGGTGTCTTGCAAAACAATATTAAGCAGAGGAGAAAGTTTTTTCCAAGCTACACTGACAACGGTGACATTTTCTTCAACTCACAATAAAATGTTTATTTCTTGAATGAATGTAAATAAATTTCCTAACAAGTATAGAGGGTTTCATAACATGTTCGTTTCAGAATATACTAGCTCACTCTTTTTTATTAAAAAAAGGTTTATCATTCAAGATAATTTTTTTTTTTCAGGCACTACAAAAGGAACAAGTTTTACTTTGAATAAGATAGAACCATAACTCAGAAAAGCAATGAAATGTACTGTAAATACAAGTTATGCCCTCTATAATGCAAGAGAAAATGTGTTTATAACTGGACCAGGACGTGTTCTTTAGCTCACAAATATACTTGGATCCTACTGTGCCTGAAGGACATTTAATAGCAAATGGAAAAAGAATGGATTTTCATAACTGGCAACAAAATTCACCCTGCTGACTTTGAAGAATAGCACAGCAATGTAAATGAAATAGAACAGACACTACTGCAAAAGGAAATCCTATTTATTTGAAATTTTATTGCTCTAATTCTGGGGTTTCATGTTAAAAATTTGCCTTTTGTATCCCCCAGCAGAAGCCAAGAATATTCAGCACTTCACGGCAGTCAGAACTTCATCAGCAAACTTACTAGAATTGCATGGAGTATGTTGCTGAAACATATGAACACCTCAATGAACAGGAAAAGAGAAAAAAAGAGGCAATGTATTTTATGAAAATAACAACTCTTACCTATGGCTCCTTACATCCTTTCCTTTAAAGATTCAAAGGAGAAAATGTGATGGTGTTTCAACTTAGTTTCCTGTGTGCATAAGTTCTGAATGTGGAAATAAAGCATGAGAAAGTTCATTATGTTTCAGTCAGTCAGGACAAAACACACTCTGTGTGACCTCTGGTTTGATTAAAATGTTACAAAATTAAAGGTTAGATTTTTTCCTAAGTCATTCACATACCACATGTAACAATGTATCTCTGAGAAGGTCATTATACAAATACTGTAGAATTAGTGTATGCCTGAGCAGTATTTGTATGACTAGTACATTAAAGGAATGCTTATGATGTCAAGACACAGATATCTAGCACTTTTTGAGGTACTCTAAATTTTCTGTTGCTACAGAAAAGCATGGATCTGCATTTCATCTGCCTGCCCCATGTGAGTGACTGCACATCCTAGGGCACTTACATGGTATGAATTATCAATGTATGGGCAGCTGAATCACATCCTACAATAACCCTAACACTTACCCATCTAATTCAATTTAGTCATATAAGTTCCATTACAGTGAAAAAGACCTACAGAGATGAATTTCTTAAATAGAAAATATGTCTTGTCCTTTGGAAAAACTGTTTTTTTCAGCACAAGATGAATACTTTGGTCTATCCCACAGGGTATATATGAAAATGAAGCTTACAGCTAGATTTTTTTTTTTCAATATTTTATGCAAATGTGTAACTTTTATAGTGTGTGCTGTTTGACATAACATAAAATCTACTTTCTATGCTGGTAAAAGAGCAACTGCATCTGCCTGGTGTTTTTTTGTTGGTTTGTTGAGGGTTTTAATTGACACACCACAGTGTTAAAAGCTACCTAAAAAGTCAATTAAAACAAGTGAAAAAAAGTTGATGCATTAAATGTTTATTCATGTCCTGGCCCTGAAAAGTGGTAGAAGTATGGATTTTGAATGCATAGTTTTATCTGGCTTTAAGTTACATGGAGTTACGTGATATGGATATGTTCTCTTAGATGAATATTTTATGCAGTGAAGTGTACTGTGATATAATCTGGAATGAAATAACCTTTACTTTTCTGCCAAACATTTGGTGAATATTTTAACAATTTGGTCTCAGTCTTTTTCAGCTGCAATAACCTCATTTAATAATGTTCTTCCCTTCTTCCTCCCCTTGGAGTTGTCAGTGAACATCCCAAATATTTCTGGAGAAGAAGATCTTCAGGCAATTTTGAAATTTCCAAAATGATAGAATGATGAAAAACATTTAATGGGTTTAATATTTGAAGTAATAATAAGAGAAAGGAAAAAAAAAATAGAGGGCATTGTTATTGTCCTTCTAAATTTTGGCAAAATAATTTTTAATATAGACATGAATAAGTGGTGGTAGCTTGTAGCTCAGGACTATTGCTCAAACTCACCTGAAACAGCTAAGTGTTGGATTCCATATAAAAACACATGTGTATTAGAAGAAGAAAAAGAGTGATTTGTTTCACTTGACAAGAGAAGGGGATAGAAGAAAGAAAAGGGCAAAATAGACATGAAATAAGTGATCTGTGACAGACTGCTAGTTCATAAGCGTAACTGCATTAACCATAACCTCATGCAAGCTTGGGTGTGAAGGCAAGGGGTTAGATTCAAAGAAGGGTAGATGTTTGTATGTTAAAAAGTTGAAAGGGAATTCTGATTCCATATATAATTACATACTTCACAGACTTCAGTTCATTCAAGTAGTGTAAGAAATTGCAAGAGGACATGAAATCACACCAAAGTCACTTGAGAAAGGTTATTTTAGTGGATGCAGTAGATAAACAAATATAAGGGTATAAGAATACACCAAAGAGAAGGAAATAACCCAATGAGGATTAAAGCCAAAATGCTTAACTACCATGTGGATAGTTTATGATGTTTCAAGGACCTCTTCACAGAACTATAATTGTTTACAGGGCTGCATATCCATTATTCTCATTGCAGCAAGACTGATGGAATTACTCGTGCCATGTACAGTTGTCTTGCAAAGAAAGGTCTAATTTTTTAAGTCTATGAATGATAAATCATGAATTTTTAAACAGGTGAGTATCCAAAATATGATATTACAGAGCTGCCTTGGAAAAAGGCAATACATTTTCACCCATATATTCTCTGCGTCTATATTAATTAAAAAATATTCTTTCTGAATTTTCAAAAAACAGCTGAAAGCTGGATGATGATGACAGCAGCTGAATAAAGCATTCTGAAACTCAATTAGTCTCCATGTTTGGAGAGAGAGAGTAGGAATCCCTCCTGATGGAAACAGTAGGGGAGGAGTAGGGCTAGGGATGGGTTATTGGTAGAGATATAAAAAAACCAAACCAGCTGACCCAAACCAGAAAACAAAACTTCAGAAAAGTTACTCCAAATCACCAGTTTACACATTAGTGTATAGCTTTATATATTAATAGTGTACTGGACTGCTGCAGCTACAAATGCCATATTAATTTATGCAGCTACAGGGTTGAAGAAGAACAGAACCAGTGTTTCTGAAACTGCATTTTATATGATATTAGGAATAATTAGACCTGTGCACTAGGTGAAACGAACATGTGTCCAGACATAGGTTTGAAACAGCTCTTGTGACAGAAAATGTGGGATGCACTGAGGATGGCTAAAGGTAGAAAAGAAAGAAGGGGCTGCAGTACTTGTCACCTTCCCACATACCTATCCATGAACACAGATATACCAAGTTTGCAAATCCCACTAGGGTTTTTAAGATGTGAGATCTGAGGTTTTAATTTCTGGGTTGCCTAAAGTGGCAGTTATATGTGACAGATCATGATAGGCTAAATAACAGATATAAAGGAGCTCTTTTAAAACAGAGATGGGTGGAAAGACTAGAGATGAAATAGACTAAAAAAAACTCTGCCTTGATAATGAGAGTACAGTATTGGTTTAACAGGCTTTAAACTGTAAGGTAATGTGAATGATGCTATTAAAATCAGTGAAAGAATAAAGTGCAGAGTTCTGTGGGTGATTCATGTCATTTTTTTAAATGGAAATTTATGGTTTGATAAGGGTGATCTTATAGTTTCATTATTGACCTCCAACCCTGCTAGCACTCTTGAGTATTGGCTGTTCCCAGGTGTATTGTGATTTTTATGAAAGCAGCTGCACTCTTTCTAAACTGATCACTTCTCTTCTAGTTAATAAGCATATTCTTACTGCTATTCTGCACAAAGGTTGCTTCTTAGTGTGGCATAAAAGCCACATACATTCTTATTTCTGTGTGTTGGTTGATGAGAAACTGAACATGAGCCAGCTTCAGTGTGCGCTCCCAGCCCAGAAAGCCAACCATATTCTGGACTGCATCAAAAGGAGAGTGACCAGCAGGTCGAAGGAGGTGATCCTGCCCCTCTACTCTGCTCTTGTGAGACCCCAGTTGGGGTATTGTGTACAGCTCTGGTGTCTTCAGTATAAAGACATGGAGCTGTTGCAGCAGTTCCAGAGGAGGGCCACAAGCATGATCAGGGGGCTGGAGCACCTTCCACATGAAGACAGGCTGAGAAAATTGGGGATGTTGGACTTCAAGAAGAGAAGGCTGTGTGGAGATCTCGTAGCAGCCTTCCAGTATCTGAAGGGAACCTATAAGGATGCTGGAGAGGGACTCTTCATCTGGGGCTGTAGTGACAGGACAAGGGAGAATGGGTTTAAACTTAAACAGGGGAAGTTCCTTCAATAAGGAAAAAGATCTTTACTATGAGGATGCTGAGATACTGGAGCAGGTTGTCAAAAGAAGTGATAAACGCTCCATCCCTGGCAGTGTTCAAGATCAGGTTGGACAGAACCTTGAGTGACATGGTCTCGGATGAGGCGTCCCTGCTCATAGAGGCAGGGTTGGAACTAGATGATCTTAAGGTCTTTTCCAACCTGAACCATTCTATGATTCTATGATTACCTCATATGTGTTTTTCTAAAGGTCAGTATATTTCTGGATTTTGCTCCTAGAATTTCAAGCTGCCTAAGAACCCAACTTATCTTTGCAACAGTTGACATGAAAGGTTCCTCCAGAAGCTGTTTTGACAGCCTGATTCTGATGATGTGGTGCCACAGCAAGGATGCAATATGATGGTTTAGACAGACTAGTATCAAATAGAAAACCAAGTCTGTTGCAGACTGGTGAAGCCGTCTGAACAGCAAGTGGAGTCTTCTGGAGTGTCCTTTGAAGGCTCCTCTTCTCTAGTGCTAGAGGGGTTGCTCCAGATCTGGCCATGTTAACACCAAAACTCACAGAAAATTGAAATGTATAGCAAGTCTGATTTCGAGCCTTGTCTCAGGACTGTACAGTACAGCCATGTAGCTCCAAACAGTTAGACCTGGAATTACAGCTACGTAATTCCAGGGTTCTGGTGCTACCATTGTATTCTAAATATCAGAAAACAAAGATAATTTTCGTATGGTAAATTTGTAGTTATAACACTGATACTGAGAACAGAATACTTCAGTTGAAGGTAATACAAATGAGATAGGACTGCATTTTGTAAAGTTCATAATTTATACAGTTTACAAGCTTTGATTTGAAAGCTAAAGCTGATTTTATTAGAGTGAACATTACTTAAAATTTTCTGATATAAAGCAGAACTTCTAGTATGGACTGGCAGGGGGTAGAGGCATAATCATCTTTCAGGTAATCTCACCTGCATGCTTAGATCTGTTACTGATAATTGTTCTCAAAACGGTGGAGGAAAAGCCACAGTTATTTCACTGTGCCTCAGTTACTCCATTTATAAAATGAAAGCAATGACGCTGTGCGGAGACAGTGTTCTCACAGGAGAATGGATATTTGGTACATGAGCTCTGAATAACTCCGAGGGATACAGCAAGGCCGTGGGAGGCCTGAGGAAGCTTAAGCAAGCAAGATAAGAAGAAGCTGGAATTCACTGAGTTATGTGAACTGTGGACTGTTGGCAAGCTTTCGAGGTCAAGTTCTCACACCTGTGCTTAACCAATTATATGTTAGTTACTAAGGGTCTTCAAGACAAGTATCCCATCATGATATGCCAAATTGCTGTAGGTGTGTGTAAGCAATAGTATATAAGGAGTTAATGCTTTGCAATAAATGGCTTTTTGTCTGATCATATTGGTCTCTGACTGAGTCCATTCCGCGGCAACGCTGCTTTAGATTTTCTGATTGGAAATGCTATATCAAACTAAAGTGTTAAAAAAAGTAGACCTTGATCACCAGTTTGCACCAGATGAGAATCTGATCTTGACTGACTAAAAATACATAAGTAATGAATGGAAAGAATAAAAGTAAAGGTAATTTTAAAATTAATTCTCACCATTTCTCAGATAACTTTCTGTAGAAAATAATGATACTAAAAAAAGTTATGATTTGGCATTCCAGCTTGGATTAATATAATGATATTAATTTTTCCTTTTTATACAAATAGCTTGAAAAGGACTCTCATTTTGAGTAATTTTCTAGTGTAAATGAAAGAAAAGGTTCATGGTTCATAGATACATATTAATTTGGCTAAGAGAAAGCAATTTACTTTTCCTTAATTAAACTTAACCACTGCAGTCTTTGTTTTAAAATGATAAAGGGATTACAAAATTATGTTTTTAGGTTTGTATAGCAGTTAATGCTAGAATAAAAATGACTTTTGCCTGAATTCAAGTTACATTAAAAAATTGTAAAGAGAAACGTTCTTCAAAAAATTAAAGTCATCATTATATAAGTGAGTGGGGGATGACCCCATTCATTAAATGGTAAAGTTCCCCTTCTGGTCTAAATTATGTTTGTATGATTACTGAAAAACTAAGTTAAATACATAAGTAGAGGCTGTCACTCAAGTTAAAAAATCCATTAATCAAATACATAATTATTTTCTATGACTATGTTAAAAGAATAAAAAAAAAAGCCTATCCTAAGAACCAGACACTCTGACTTAGTGGTGAGACTAAACCTCACCAGCTTCAGTGTTAAATAAGAGCAGAAAACGTTTATTTGCAGATACCCCTTGCAGATATCCATTGACTACTGAATGAGTAAGCTATAACAAGCCTACATGTAGGGTCAGAAAAAGATTTCAGCTGTGTACAGTCTGATGGTATTCAGTGACTCTGAAAATAGTACCCTATTACATATTCCAAACAATATATCAAACGTATCACTAACAATGTATAAGGTGAAAGCTGAAGCTTATTGTATTTTACTTTTGTGCTGATATGACTGTTTGGAAAATCATAGCTGCATGCAAGTGTTGCATAAGGCCCAGTTAGAATTAAACTTGGCTAAGGATGTTAAAGATAACAGGAAGGGATTCTATAGGTCTGTAGCTAATAAAAAACAGACTAGGAACAACGTAGGCCCCCTTCAGAAGCAATCGGGAGAACTGGCTACACAGCATTTGGAGGAGGCTGAGGTTCTGAATGACTTCTTTGCCTCAGTCTTCACTGGCAAAGGCTCTGACCACACCACCCAAGTCTTGGAAGGCAGACACAGGGATTGTGAGAATGAAGACTTTGGGCCCACTGTAGGAGAGGATCTGGTTCAAGACCATCTTAAAAATCTGTACGTGCACAAGTCCATGGGACCTGATGAAATCCATCCACGGGTCCTGAAGGAACTGGCAAATGAAGTTGCTAAGCCACTGGCCATCATATTTGAAAAATCATGGCAGTCAGGGGAAGTTCCCACTGATTAGAAAAAGGGAAATATAGCCCACATTTTCAAGAAAAGGAATATGGAAGAACCAGGGAACTACAGACCAGTCAGTCTCACTTCTGTGCCTGGCAAAATCTTGGACCAGATTCTCCTGGAAGGCATACTAAGGCACATGAAAAACAACAAGGTGCTTGGTGACAGCCAGCATGGCTTCACTAAGGGGAAGCCCTGCCTGACCAATTTGGTGGCTTTCTATGATGGGGCTACGGAACTGATGGACAGGGGTGGAGCAGCTGACGTCACCTACCTGGACTTGTGCAAAGTGTTTGACACTGTCCCACATGACATCCTTGTCTCTAAATTAGAGAGACATCAATTTGATAAGTGGACAACTTGATGAGTACAGAACAGGCTGGATGGCAGAATGTAAAGAGTTGTGGTCAACAGTTCAATGTCTGGCTGAAGACCAGTAACGAGTGGTATCCCTTAGGGATCGGTGTTGGGACCGGTCTTGTTCCACATCTTTGTTGGTGACATGGACAGTGGGATTGAGTGTGCCCTCAGCAAGTTTGCCAATGACACCAAGCTGTGTGGTTCGGTCAATACGCTGAAGGAAAGGAATGCCATCCAGAGATCCAGAGGGACCTTGACATGCTTGTGAGGTGGGCTGATGCCAACCTCATGAAGTTTAACCACGCCAAGTGCAAGGTCCTACACCTGGGTTGGAGCAATCCCAGGCACAGCTACAGTTTGGGCAAAGAAGAGATTCAGAGTAGCCCTCCAGAGAAGGATTTGGGGGTGTTGGTTGATGAGAAAATGAACATGAGCCAGCTTCAGTGTGTGCTTGAAGCCCAGAAAGCCAACCGTATCCTGGGCTGCATCAAAAGGAGCATGACCAGGAGGTCAAAGGAGGTGATCCTGCCCCTCTGCTCTCGTGAGACCTCACTTGGAGTATTGTGTGCAGTTCTGTTGTCCTCAACATCAAAAGGACATGGAACTGTTGGAACAAGTCCAGAGGAGGGCCACGAGGATGATCAGGGGACTGGAGCACCTCCCATATGAAGACAGGCTGAGAAAGTTGGGTCTGTTCAGCCTGGAGAAGACTACATGGAGATCTCATAGCAGCCTTCCAGTATCTGAAGGGGGCCTATAGGGATGCTGGGGAGGGACTGTTCGTTAGGGACTGTAGTGACAGGACAAGTAGTAATGGGTTAAAACTTAAACAAGGGAAGTTTAGATTGGATATAAGGAAGAAATTCTTCACTGTTAGGGTGGTGAGGCCCTGGAATGGGTTGCCCAGGGAGGTTGTGAATGCTCCATCCCTGGCAGTGTTCAAGGCCAGGCTGGAAGAAGCCTTGCGTGGCATGGTTTAGTGTGAGGTGTCCCTGCCCATGGCAGGGGGGTTGGAACTAGATGATTCCAAATTCCTTTCCAACCCTAACTATCCTGTGATTCTATAATGAGCAGGAGCTCCTACTTTGAAAACAGAAGACAAATGAGCAAGGAATGTCTTGAATTTAAGAAGGATAAAAATAACCACCTAAAAATGGAACTAACAATAAAGAAAAGAATCCTCCCCAGAAAAAGGAACAAAGAAAAAAGAAAAGAAGGGAAAAATTATCAGAAAGAGAAACACTTTTAGAACAGAAAAATGAGGGTAGGATTAATGTGAAACCTGAGAAAAGTTGTGCTCAGCCACATGAAGCTATTTAAAACGTACTGAGCATGTCTTAAACTATAAAATGATATTAGGACAGAACACAGGCAGGGATGATTGATGCCTTAGTTCCATAATGATATTTAATTTAACTGTAATAAAAAATCTCAGAGTTTTAACAGTTTTTATGCTGAGCAAAGCAGGTAAACCAGAATGGCTTCAGGTGGTGGCTGTATAAGCATACTACTAGCAGACCATGGGGAACTAGCAAACCCAAAAGTTTGAAGGATCAGGTAATTCCTACCTTAGTGTTTGGAAAGAAGTGTTTAAAGAAATTGCATTACCAGTAGCCAGATATTTTAAAATTAAATATAGAATAATACATGATAATAATAGAGAAAATAATTCTCAAATTTGGGAAAAAAAAGAGTATTTTAAAAAAAGGCAGAAGATATAGAATATATGTGAGATAGAAAAAAAAAAGAAATAATCATGATGTGATTTCCTTAGTAACATAACTTTTTTTTTGGTAAAACAATAGCAGTAGTGTTAATTCCTCTCTTCTTCCTTAAAAGATTTAATAAATAGTCACTAACGAATTTTTTACTTACATTGTCATAAACATTACATAAGGTGATACAGAACTGAATAAAGGTGAAAACTAGAAGGAATTGTGCTGCAGTGGTGTCGATATCGGGGCTGATGGCTCTCTGGTACCTATGGGCTGAAATGGAGTCCTAGGCTGTGGGTAGGAATGTGGGACCCTGGAGGTACTGGGCAGGTGTATCTGGTGTGGTGGGATCCAGGTCACGTAGGCTTTCAGAAATGGAAAATACCTCCAAATGTAAGGTGATTATTAGAATTTCTCCAAGGCAGAGCTTTAGTATGAAATTTAGAGAGCTTAATTTGCTTAATCATAACAATGATTCTGATAGCAGTTTATAAGCACATTATGGATAGAAAACAGAAAAAAACAGCTGATCTGGTTTGTGCATAGCCTTTTAATATTCTGGAATATATGTAGGCAGAAAACAAAATATTCTAAATTGTTAGATTCTGGAGCAGCTTCCTAAACCTTCTTCCAGGAGAAGTCCTGCCAACAGCAAAATGCACGAAATGAACTTCTGAACTAGGTCAGTGGTAGAGGTTAGAAACCATATTTGCAACCTGCAAAATGTGGAATAAATGCCAAAGAAGTCTGTTTGTGGTGCTTTGAGTATATTAAAAATTTAAATTTATAAAATTATAGTAAATTGAGAGGCATTAAGCAAGAGTTTAAGAGTTCTAGCTTTCTGATCTAGAGGTTACTTCAAAAACTGCAAATCACACCATGTTCATGAGTGATCCCATGAGCAGAGTGCATAAATAAAAATTCACCAACATGAAACAGCACAACTATGCATTTGTTTTTTACAGATGGATTTTCATTTAATAGAAATCCATTATTTTTCTCACTCTCTTCAGAATCTTTAAGTAAGGATTAAAGATTAAATCACTGAACTGAGCATAGATTCTAGGCAAACCAGCAAAGCGGCACTGAAATTTCAAGTGCCCCACTAGCCAGCAAGCCAGCCAGCCAAGGTTTTAGGTAGTACATCTCACTTGAGGTGTAATCAGAAACCTAATTCTAAAGACACCTTCTTGGGTGGTTTGAGCATCATATTAGCTTTGTTTGGTATATTTACTACCTTAGTATTTGAGGATCCTAACTCTTACCTACAGACCTTAAGCTAAAAAGACACACCAGTCACATCAGCAAAAGTTCTTCATTTGTTCAGAACATGAAAACTAACTCCCTTATATAAAATCAACTTTAATTGGAGAATGCAGGAGTGATGGACAGGTGGCAAAGCATCTGATTGCATGGAAAAGCTGCCAGTTAAAACTTTCAGGTTGAGAAGGGCTTAGAGAGTTTCTTCCTACTTCCCAGGGAGGTGCTACTGATGAGAAAGAGACAGACACATCCCAAGTGCAGCTCTGAATTCCTTTGAGCCACAGATTTTTAAACATATAATCTCTGATATTTCCAGCTGTCTGTCATAGGTATCCCAAACTTTACAATAATATTGTCAGTCCAGCTCCAGAAATCTTCTAATTTCCATTTAATCCAAAAGAAACTTAGAAAAAAGGCTAACATCAGGCTTGTGGATTACACTCCAGAAGCCTCCATCCTTCATGTTGAATTCCAACTCTGCTGTTTTATTAAACAAGAAATAAAAATATAAATCATTTTCTAAATTATACTGCAGTAGCATATATAGACTGTCTTTCACTTAATGATCAAAGGAACAAAAGAGACCTTTGGGTTTGGTTACATGAAAGATGTTTAGGTTTTTTTCTGTGTGAGAAAAATCTTTGAAGCTTTTTCTGAAAGTCATATGCTTATTTGCATTAAGGCTGTCACCATTCAGTAGAGAAAAAAAAATCATGTTTATTGTTCATGTCTTTTGTATGTGCTATTCTCATTCATATATGCTTCACTATTTTACTGGTGACTTTTACTATCAACTAGGAAAATTATTTATATTACTCATACAATCTTTTTAGGAAATTGATGCATCTTATCTCCTTAAAGGCTTGAGAAAAAGTTCTGAAATAGCTGATAGGCTCATTACAGTAACCTACTCTAAAGAACTAGCTATGATATACACATATATATATTAGAAATGTTACTGTGACATATTTTTAACTTTATTTTTATAGGTCAGCCTTGTACTCTATCCTTTTACACGATCTACAGCAGTCAGAAAACATGTTAGCACACTATACTTGGGTAAAATAGATTTACATCAAAAAAGTATTTTTGATTCTTTTGTTGCTGTCATAATTTTAAAAATGTTTCCTCTTTTCCTCAGATAGAGAAAAGGTATCTGTTAACACTGTCCTAAGATTTTATATTATTCAAAACATACATCTAGCTCAGTCCACATATTTTTCATATTATTGAGAGAGATACATGGAAAATTTTCGAGGTGAAAGCCCAGTGAAGTGAATGACAAAACCTCTGAACAGAACCACTGGTTTGCTAGAGATGAAAAGCAGGTGGGAAAAAAAAAGTTACAAAAAGGGGTCTTTTTTGCATTTCCATTATTATAAAGAAAAAAAATGTTTAAAGAATCCTTGCAGACTTGTATATGTAGATGCCATAAACATACTTTAAAGTTAAGACAAGTTAAACACAATCTCTCCAAAACTGATAATACATTTTACTGAATAAGTATTTTCATCTGTCCCTGAGTTTTATCACTGGAGAAAAGTATCCTGAGGCTTCTGTGCATCAGAGAGACCAAAAGGACTAAAAAAGCTTGTGGAGTTTTTTCAGCATTTATGAGTAGTCCCTGCATGCAAAATAGAAAAATCAGTGAATGGATAAATGTTGACATTAATAATCTAGAAGATGGAGGAACCAGCTTGTTAATAACATATGTGGAGGTACTGCAGTAGGGAAGTGGTGAGTACCAATTATGACAGAGAGTATGTTACAGTGAGTTCTGAAATGAGAAATATAGGGAGGAAATCAGGGGAGAATGTTAAACGTCTCTGTTTGCAAAGGGAATTAACTGGAGAAAATTTAATAGAAAACAGAAATGTGATTTAGACACAATTTAAAATCAAATAGTATAAAATGTTGTGCTTACACTGATGATGATTTACCAAGTTACCTTAGTGTTTTAATGTCTGAAGTATGTATTGCTGATGCAATTTCCAGTGTTAATATTTATTGGCAATGGTTATGATACATCATGCACTTGTATTCTGCACTTATAAAAGCAGAATAAATCATTGAATAAAAATAAAATTTTCAAAAAGAGTTACCTGTTCTGTGATTAAGACCAGCTTTCTTTGAAAGAGAAAGCAATGATGGATACAGTAGAATTTGTTCAGAAAAAAAAAAAAGAAAAAATTATATGGCCAAAGACAGTGATAGGGGGGTTTTGCTTGACATTCAGAAAACTTACTACATCACATACTTTCTGCACAGCTTGTTTTTTCTTATACTAAAAATTGTTCGTATTCATCCACTACTTAAACCAGAAATTAGATAGGGAAATTAAATTCCTGAGGTGATTTGAAGTGGCTTTGTACTACATATTCTTGTTTCTTTGGAAACAAGTAAATGAAAGTCAGCTTGATGTGTTGCATGTGTTCCTTCAGAGCAGTACTGTTCTAAATCAGGATCATTATCATAAAGAAACATGCCCAACAAAAATTGCAGGAAAAATTTGTGCTCAAAGAGCAAAAGGCAGGGTTTCTTTAAACCCCTTCTAGCAGTTCATTACACCATATAAATAAAAGAAAAAATCTGTCTAACCCAAATTTTGTCTCAGATTATATTGGTAAGAGATGTGATTTAGGGGCGTACATTGTCGCTCTTTATGTTTCTTTCTATTCCAACCCTTCCAACATTCACAATTTTATTTATGGGTTAGAGTGGGCACATCCCTTCCCAGCCTTTTAGTTTTTCCTTATGGACCATTTCTGATTCATTTCTCTCTGTTGGCTCTAAAACTGTGTCGTGGCTTAAATCAAGTCCACACAGCTCATTCACTCACTCCCCCCCTTGCTCTCCCAACTCCCAGAGAGTTAGGAAGGAGAATCCAAAGAATGTAGCCCCCACGGGTTGAGATAAGCACAGTTTAATAGCTAAGGCATAACACAAATCACTCCTGCTACTACTACTACAAATAGTAACGATAAAGCCAATAACAAGTGAAGAGAATACAACACCTCACCAGCCACCGACCCATAACTCACCCCACCCTGCCCGACCGAGCACCAACCGATACCTCCTCCATCCCCCCAGACCTCCATCCCTTCCGGGTCTCTCCCGGTTACATCCTGGGCATGACGTGCTATGGTATGGAATACCTCTTTGGCTAGCCTGGGTCAGGTGTCCTGTCTCTCCTTCCTCCCAGCCTCCCCTCCTCCCTGGCAGAGCATGAGCTCAGAAAAGGCCTTGGACAAAACCAAACATTTGAGCAGTAACTCAAAACATACTTGCTATCGGCAACCGTTCCCAGCCCGAGAGTCAAAACACAGCACTGCACCAGCTACCAAGCAGGAGAAAAATGACTGCTACTGCTCAAACCAGGACAAACTGCTAAGACTCTAGACAGTCACTATAGTGACAATCAGGTAGAGAAATTTAATACCCTCTGTGCAGCATCCTCCAAGCCAAACCTAAAGCCTTTTTATTTTACTGCTTTTAAGCTGATCTTACACTATTTTCCTTGTTTGTCCCTCATTTTAGTATTTTTGAAGGATGTAAGAAGCAGTGGTCTCCCCTAGCAACTCACAGACATTGGAGTCCTGAGGACCAAGGTCCTGAAGACCTGGGGTCTTTGCCTAGGCTGAGAGATGCAGATGCCACTTTCCCATCTGCAGGTTCAACGAGGTGACCCCACAGACACTCACACCTGTGCACACACAGAGGACACTGGCATGGCTGCTCACAGATTGCCACAGACAAGGTGCTGCCTTCAACAGCAACCTATATATATAAGACCAACATAAATCATAAGCACAGACAGCCAAGTCCCTGTTCTCTTTGTGAGAAAGATCACTAGTGAAGGTCACTAGTGAAGGTGCACACACAACACTCTAGATTCCCAAGCACATGCATATTCTTGGATCTCCTCAGTACCAGCACAGTCCCTCTGTCTGCCCAGTACCTCTTCCTGGATCCCAGGAATGCCTGTGGGAAGAGTGTATGTGCTCTCTGTTTGCTAGGGAGCAACAAACTAGACAAGCCAGTGAAAAGGAGACCCATAAGGCAGGTTCAACACTGTCTCACATGCGTGTTTCCCTAATTGCATTCTTCTAAACATTTGAGAATGGCTACCACTGCCCAGTAATACCAGCCTGGAACATAACTGCGTTTTAGTCAGAACATTTTTTTATTGTCTAATAAATATTTCCTCTTATTTCATTTTGAACTTATAAATTAACTTAAGATTGCATCCTATCATCAGCATTACCTGATATTCAGAGGTATTTTTTTAAAAACACAGAATTAATGCAAATAGAAATACACAAAAATCAACATGGAACTAATTAAATTTGTGAAAGGCACATCAATAAATGCTCAAATGAGAAAAGGATGCAATAAGAAAAATTCCACAGCCTCTGAAACAGATCACTATGCACAATTTTTCAGTCACATAATTAAAAGAACAGTAAATTATTGCAATCAAGATGACGATTTTTTTTCCTGATCACTAATTATGTGTACTTGAACAAGAGCAAGAATTGATGCAGTATGAACTCAGATGAAATTGTGTCTGATTGTAAGTTATTTATTTTGCTGTATAAGGTTGAACATCAAAGCAAACTTTTTTTTTTTTTTCCTGTGGAGGATTTTTATATGATAAAACTAACGTTAGTCTAACCTCTAGGAGATGCACAGCCATAGGACAAGAAGAAACAGGCACACATTAGTAGATCAAAACTTGACATAAAGATTGTTTTTATAGGTGCATCCACAAACTCTCTGGGGAAACTTCTCCAGTGCCTCACCACCCTCATGCTAAATTTTTTTTTCTTATGTTGAATCTAAACCTACTCTTTTCCAGTTTAAAACCAGTGGTCTTTGCTGTGTTATTACAGGCCCTGGTAAAAAGTCTCTTCATCTTTCTTATACACCTACTTAAAGTACTAAAAGGCCTCATTAAGGTTATCCCAAAGCCTTCCCTTCTCCAGGCTGAACAATCCCAGCCCTCTAAGCCTTCCCTCACAGAAGAGGTCTTCCAGCCCTCTGATCATCATTGTGTCTCTCATCTGGACCCACTCTAAAAAGTCAGTGTCACTTGAGTTGGGGACCTTCGAACTGGACATAGTAATCCAGGTGGGATCTCACTAGAGCAGAGGGTCAGAATCACTTCCCTTGACCTGCTGTCCATGTTTGTTTTGCTGCAGTTCAGTGTGTGACTGGCTTCCTGGGCTGCAAGAGCACATTGCTGGTTCATGTCCAATTTTTTATCCCTCAGTATCCCCAAGTCATTCTTTATAGGGCTGCTTCTAATCCATTGATTCTCCAGCCTCTATTGATATTGGCAATGCTCCCGCCCAGGTACAGGACCTTGTACTTGGCCTTGTTGAAACTTATGAGGTTCACATGGGCCGTTCCTTAAACCTGTTGAGGTCCACCTGGATGGCATCCATTCCCTCAAGCATCCCAACTGCACCACTCATCCACAGACTTGGTGAGGGTACACTGATTCCAACTCTGTATGTCCTTAATAAAGAATGGCACCAGTCCCAATGCCAATCCCTCAGGGACATAATAAAATCAATTATTTCTATCAAACAAACAACTGACTCTCCTTGGAGTCATTACATGGAAAAAAACCCAAACTTACCCAGTAAATAGGAAATTAACAACTGAAATAATTTTCTTTTTTTTTTTTCCTAATTCCACGTTATTTTCAGGACAAATGAACTGATTCTGTTGACTTCAAAATACATGGCAAGGTTGTGAATAAGTAAATACAGGAACATGCTGCTGATTGCATAGACATGTGGACAGCAACTATGTCCGTATTTCCTTTGGTTTTTAAGCGTCTCCATGTGGTTTAAACTTGAAACTTTGTATAGTGTCCCAGATCCTGAGAAAATGTAGCTATATCAAAATTCTAATGGCAGTCACAAAGACTTTACAAACCAAAAATTTCAACCTGCTCTATCCCTTAGGTATCCTTTATTCTTCCATCTCCTGCTGAAACTTTAAGTGAATATGAACTAAGTTGTTGAATGCATAAAAGCTGTCTTCAACTTGAGTAGGAGCTGCCAGTCTTAGAGACTGAACAAATGACAAACCATCCCTTGTTTATTGAACTTTTCCAATAGCTGTTGCATATCTCTTCCTCATTTCCCAAGGCAAATTATATCTCCTGACCCAGGCTTTGGGAACTTTCATCATGGATTTAACACTAGTTAACACAGTGGACACACGCATTCTTTATGCAGAAAAAAGTCTTTTTAATTATGTGGATGCCAGTGTATTGAGACGTTGGAAGAAGGCTGATTGCAACTCCTAGCTCTTCTGTACCAATATCCAGCTATTTTACTTAACTTTGGATCACACCAAACAATAACTCATAAATTATGAAAATCTTCAGAGTTAGAGAATTGGGATTTAAGGTGTGATTTCTCCTTGATCTTGATATATATTCTTGTTCTGCATTTTGGTAAAGAATACACAAATATTTCACAAATATTCTCTTCATTTGCCTCAGTGTAAGCAAGGAATCATATTGAAGAGCGCATCACGATGAGTGGTAAATTCATGATAAATCATACAGAACCTAAATGTTTTTTCATTTCAGTCAGCACTACCACAGACTTCAGCAGTGGAAAACATAAAAAAATGTGCTAGTTTTTAATATTAATTATAGGATGGAACAGCATCTGTGGGAAATAACAGCCCTCTCCCTTGATGCAATCATTCTCCACGAGAAAACAGCAGGTGTATTCATTTTCTTCTGAGAAGTTTCTGTATATGACATGGAGAAGTATTCCCTACAGGAAAAAACAAAACAAACCAAACCAAAACAAATTAAGAAAAACCCCGACAAACAAACAGGCACCCCCACAAAAACAACAAAAAACTCAAAACAAACAATAAAACCCCAAAAGAAACCCAACCACACAAAAAAACCCCACCCAAACCCAACATTTTTATTTATTATAAATAATATGAAAATAATATATTCCAATGAAAAGAATGTATTCCAATGAAGAGAGTACACACTAAAACAACCCATAAGAAAATAACTCCTGCCTGCTTCTTAGGCAGGATAATTCTAGAAATTATCTTAAATTAAATGAGATAGTGACACAACTGCTAGGAAATGAAAGAAGGATCATACCAGGTAATGCAAACCAGAATCAATAAGTTCTCATGAGAACCTATTAGTCTGATAACTTTCATGCAGACAAAAAGGGATTCTGGGATATTCTTGGAATAAGAACTGAGTATGGATATTAATGATGGAGTTATACTTGAACCTAGCAATAGACTGGAAGGGAAAAGCACACTGTGTCTTAGCACTACAGTTCTAGTACCACTGGAAAAAATAGCTCATACAATACACTTGATATAGAAATTAAAGTTGACAATATGCAATCCTCAGTGACCAAGAAATAAGATGACATGCAGTTTTCTTGTGAAATAATTTGAAACCCCTGTGAAATCATATTATAGGTTAATGTCATATTAGGGTTACACAGTTAGAAAATATTAGTTCTACAAGCGGAACTTGAACCATTACAGTAGAATTGTGTTCATGTTTTGTCACTGTTCTGTGGCTTTCAAAAAAAGTCAGCATTTCTTAACATAAAACGCGCATTTGGCCATCTTATACTGTGGCATAAGCAACAACAAATTTAAGTTAACAAGATCTGAGTTTCAAAAGCACTTGATAAAGACTATTATTTGGCAAACTGATAGTGAGGTATCCTATTACTTTTTAAATCACTTGCTTACATATTAAACTGCTTCTCTACATAGAGAAAAAGTGATATAAACCCAAACATTTTGACAGTAACTTGTCATTTTAAGAGTCACATCTTTAGGGAAGGTAAAAAAGCTACAAAAAAGCCAAACTGGCACCTCTTAAGATATAGAATTGTATTCTACATATTCACCAATTATATATGCTGATACCATCATTCAGGCCAACAAAAATAAACATTAGAAGCCCTTCCTCCTTCCCAAAACAGATTTTATAAACTACTATACCTTTTTTTTTTTTTTTAAATGCACACAAATACACGCACATAGCCATCACTTCAAATAGTCAACAAAAAAAAGTAATTCAGGAATCCAAATATTTAAGAACACATCATCTTAAATAAAAGCAGAACAAACAGGGAAAATTAAATGTTACAATTAAAATTTAATTTTTGAAGTATATAAATACAATTTTGAAAATTAAATAAACCTGTTACCTTTTCCTAATAGTACTAAATGTAGTCTCATCAGAAGCTAATCTTCAAGTATTCTGCATAAAGCTCACAACACCTGGTGTACAAAGCCCTTTAAAGCAAAAGGGAACTAAAGAAAAGTTCTTTTTTAATAGAACAGCTGATTGATATTTTCACTCATTTTTTCCTCAGACCTAGCTATAATACTACCATCTTAGAAATGGGCTTTCTTTACATAGACAAGCCACACAATCAGAAGGATTACTTTGATTCTTTTCCCCTCTTCAAAACCTTAAAGCAAATACAGAGTTGTTATTGATTTCTTTGAAATATTTAATCGAAATAACTATTAGATAGAATAAAGTATTATGAGAACTCATGTAGGATAACTTTAAGAGACAAGATAATAAAATTAATAGTAATCTAACAAATATTGTCATTGCCAAGAACATTTATTTGATTTAGCTTTAATAATATTGTTATGCTAACAGAAAATAAAATAACTGGAAAACACTGGGAGATTACTCAGAAAGTGGAGGTCACAGAGTTAGTCATAAACCCATTAATATATTTCTTACATATCATGGTATTTGCTGCAGAAAAAATATATTTACTGTATATAGATAAAGAATATTTCTGCTATTCATAGTGCCTGGTTATTTTATATTTTTCCTGTTAGTAGTAATATAAGAACATGTTTATGCTCCTGTGACATTCAGACTTACCTTATTTCATAGTTTCTCAAAGCCTTCTTATTCTTTATATTTATTTTAGTTTATCAACGTTTTCTTCCTGAAAGGCTTTGCCACTGGTTGGTATTCTTTGTAGTACACTCTTTAAATCTAAGTATTCTTTTCTTCTATCAACACTGGTGAATTAAAGTTTAAGAAAATTATATCAGCCATTCTGGAGGCCTCTCAATGCTTTCCCAGATACAACAGATGAAAAATTCTGTGGTTCAGCTTATTTTTTCTTCATAAATGAAACACCTAAAATTTTAAGAGAATCTATGTATGTTCTGCACCTAGTTAAGGGATTGAATGTATTTTCATATAACCCATTAAAATATAAATCCAGATAGAATGTTCTGGTTTAATAAAAGCAGTATGTTACTGTTTTCTTAGCATATCTGAAATGGAAATATTTTTTTTTGTTACTTGCTTTTTTTTTATTTTGAGTAGGGTCATCATGACATAAATATTCAACAAAGGAAATGCAGCAAAAACACTACTCTGCTTTCTTTGCTCCTTAATGCTTTTTAAAGTGTTTTTTATGCTTTACTGCTTTTATTGTCCCTAAGTATCATAATGCTATACTTCATCTTTTGTCTAAGTGGTTTGACCTTGTATACAAAGTAGATTATACTTTTCTGGATTTCAGTCTTACAGAGTTGATCAAAACTATGTACATTTATTTCTTAACAGTCTATGGAATCTGGTTTGCTGAATTTTGGTAATTTAGCAGTTTACCATATGGCAACTGACTGCAATGATTCTTTGTGTGCACTTAGTGAGTTTGAGCAACTGTAAAAGCAACAGCAATTCTGCTAACTTTTCCAGTTGTCAAAAGTCTGGATGTCACAGTATACAAGACGGTAATTATCACAGCTCCATTAAAGTGCAGCTTCTTACACCATGGTAATTTAATTGTAAATTTAAGTTGTTCTGATTCAAGATGATTCAGATGGCTTAGTGGCTAATTTTTGAGTCTGATTCTTGAGGAAGAAAACCAAACCAAAATACATAACTCTAAGGACAAAAGCAGCATGACAGACTTTCTTTTTATTTCTCTTTAGCTTATAAATATGAGTAACTTAGATGCTTCTGCCTATAAACAGACAAATTAATGGGGTAAATCATTTACTTTGGGACATTTGTTTACAGATACCACTTTAGCCTGGAAAGGACCTTTTGGGCTAACCCAGATTTCTTGTAGTGCTCAATTGACCTAAATAAAGCAGAAGAGATTTCTAAGTAGGTTTATTTGGGGTGTTTTTGGTTTTTTTTTTTTTTTTTTAATCTTAAAAGATACAGTAGTGTCATGGTTTGAGCATGTTTTGAGGGTGTTTTTGTTCAAGGGTTTTTCCAGCCAGGTGGAGGAGGGGAGGCCGGGAAGAAGGAGAGACAGGACACCTGACCCAGGCTAGGCAATGAGGTATTCCATACCATAGCACGTGATGCCCAGGATGCATACTGGGAAAGGGAGGGCTGGAGGTGTAGAGCTGGAGAGGAAAAATGGAGGAGGGAGCATGCGGTGCTCGGCCAGGCAGGGTGGAGTGAGTTATGGGTCGGTGGCTGGTGGAGTGTTGTATACTTTTCACTTGCTGTTTGCTGTATCATTATTATTTGTAGTAGTAAATGGCAGTAGGGGTTTTGTGTTATGCCTTAGCTATTAAACCGTTCTTATCTCAATCCGTGGGGGCTACATTCTTTGCATTCTCCTTCCTAACTCTCCAGGAGTTGGGGGACTTGGTTTAAACCACGACAAGTAGTTAATATATTTTTTTTCTAAGAAAAATCAGTATCTGCTATATGAAGTAGATTAAGAATTTCTGCACCTATGTTTATCTCTTTAGATAAGAACATCAATGAACAATAAATAATAAGAAATCAAAGCTCTATGTGTATATGGAATTCCCCTTCAGGCAATAGTTTATGGAAAAACTCCAAACTTTGTCTCAGAGACTGATGACCTAACAGAAATTTACTTATTAGGCCTAAAGATGATGAGATATTTATCTGTCATCCTAACTGTTAAATTGGTGTTACTCAGATGACTGCTGTCAGTTTTATTTTGATTGCTTAGCAAAGTTTAAAAAGTGTAGTAAAAACTGTAAGTCCCTTACAGTGACCTGTGTTTCTACAGATTCTGCTTTTATCAACAGACATTTTTACAACTTGGGGTATTTCTATACAATAATGACTACAGATGCATATCCATGTTGACTTTCTGTAATGCAAAAATGAATGCAAGAGGGAAATAGTCTGAAAATGTGTGAGAGTCATCTTGATGCTTAAACATATGACTGAAATAAATCTGATTTCTGTTTTTCTTACACAAAAGTAATTCCTCCAAAGTAACACATATTTACATTTCCAGAATATTTAGTGTTGTTACTGTAGTTTCACCCAGTATATTTAGATCTTACAGCAGAAGAATGATGACGCTTCAGAACTTCATAATAAAAGGACGTAATCCTATAAAAGCATGAAATAATATCAAGTTCATATGACACCTTAACACCAGAATTATTATAAAACAAAATCCACTTACTTATTAGAGTTAAGATTAATTTTGTTCTATTATTTAGAACAAAAAATGAGGTGTACTATACCTTCTTACATGGCAGCTCCGAAGCTTGCATATTGGGTGTCGGTTTCAGAAGCTTACTCAGTGCACAGGTAGACATTCCCTAAATTAATTATTTCCCTAAATAAAGGCACCTAATACAATTTTGTATGTTCTAGAGCATCCTGCCTGGCCTCTGCTGCTATATTGTTCTAAGTAGGCAAAGATCTTTTGTAGGCTCTAGATTGCATTTGCTGGCCCTGCGCAGAGCCTCAAGCAGAGAGTGTCTCAAGTGGAACTAGGTGCCTATGCTTAGGCAACTGAAATAAGCCTGCTTGATTATATAAATCACACTGAGGATTGCATGAAATGCAATTGTATGCAATGACTGGTATGAAAAAGCTGTTAATTCTTGTACAAAATTATGTAATTGAGAAGATATATTTCCTTGATTTACAAGAATTTGACTTAAATTCCTTTTAATTTCTGATTTCATGTGGATAAGAAGGGACTTAATAAAAATAGTTAACATCTCAGTTAAATCCTGTCTGCAGAGACATTTCTTTAGAAAAATGATTTGTAACAGAAACTGCTGTAAGACAGAAACTGTATGATTTAAAAGATGCATTGTATTTTGGAAAGTTATATTATGTCATGATCTTGCAGTATGGAACCCATTGCTACTACAATGATCCTGATTTATGGTAGGTTTTCTTTATGTGCCTATGAAAAAAAAATACAACATCGTAGAAGCTCACTTAGCAGAATGGCTTCTAAGAAAAACTGTCAAGGAAATGTGCTTATATTTCCAACTATTTAATTCAGAAAGCTATGAGTAACAAAAAAAAACTGATGAAGATAGGCTCTCTTAACTGTCATTAGATAAAGCGATACATAAGAGGATTTGATGTTTGAAAGGAATGAAAATTAGAGTATTTGCTAGCTTCTGGGCTTTAGCAAGGGAATTTGCGCCATTTCATCCACAAATCAACACTTCAGATTCAATTAATGGGTAAAAATGTGCCCTTTATGAAATATGTAAGAAGCTATTAATTATTAATTATATAATTCTGATGCCATTATAATACAGTTATAATAGTGATGCATAATTTACCACTTACAGTATTATAGTATGGATGTATGCTAAGTATGATAGAGAAGAATGAGTTTGGGCGTCTCTGACACTAGACTTAATCCATTATTGTAGTACAACTAATGTCAGCATGAGGTATAAAAGACAGTAGAGTAGGAATCTGGTCTCTGGAAAATTAACAATTGCTAAGCAAAATGTATATACTAACTAAATAAAAAATTTTTGAAGAGTTCTTTCTCAACGTGTCTAGCAAGACTACCTGAAACATTACTGATATTTCTTTGGTTTGCATATATTTCTTTGAGATTGTACCTCATCTTCAATGTGCTACGTCTGCAACAAATAACACTGATTACCAGAGTGGCGTGAAGTAAGGGCTGACCTTCACATGATTTTTAAGTCTCTTCTCATTGGCTTCAGTAGTTTGTTATTTTCCTTTTGCTCTGCCTCCATCCTCATGCTCAGAAAAAATAAATGTTAAAATCTTTTTGCAGTTTTTAGCTTCAAAATCTGTTATTGACTAGTGTGTCCATAATGAGATTATAATATGGGAAAAAATCTTAATAAAATCTGTATTTCTTTATTTATCTATAACCTGATTTCAGTAGAGTCTAAGGATTATCTGTGAAATTACGTGGGTGTCTGGTAGCAGCTTTTGTTATTACTTCAGGAATTGTGAGCTCATCTGACCTCTGTTGTGTCCCAGACAGAAAGAATAACCCCATCTTGAACCACAAAAAGAATTTTTGGTCCTCGGTGGAAAGATAAGATGAAAAAAACAAAAAATTAAAAGGAAATCATATTTTGCTGAAGACTATCCTTTTTTTTTAAAAAAAAAATAAGGTGGTATTAAGGCAGAATTTTATAAGATTGGCTTTGATCATTGTTTGTTTCTATCTATCTCCTTTAG
The DNA here is from genome assembly GCF_012275295.1 of Melopsittacus undulatus. Classification (NCBI taxonomy): domain Eukaryota; kingdom Metazoa; phylum Chordata; class Aves; order Psittaciformes; family Psittaculidae; genus Melopsittacus; species Melopsittacus undulatus. The sequence continues at coordinate 28,891,554 of NC_047527.1, read as the reverse complement.
CATTTACAATGACAGACTAAACCCATTGCAGTGTGAGCTAACCTGCTCACCATGACACTGTAATCAATTAATCCCCTTAACCTTGCCGCCCACTTTCCCTTTGGTTAATTTGTAAGCATGCTGTAGGTCAAAATGAACTGACTGCAAGCTTGTTCAGTACTCCATTCACTATTTTAGAATACTGGAAAAATCAGGCCCTTGAAAATGTCAGACTACATATATAATACCTTTAATAAGAGCAAATATTTGAATATGTAGATGTGCTTGAATCCAGCAGACAGAAGCCTTACGGAGTATTAAGCTATAGGCACACAAACAGTATGCCGGACAATAAATATTTATTTAAAATCCCTCTCATAAATACTTGATAAGAGAAGTGGGCCCTAAATGTTTCACAGTTCTGTACTGTGTTCACTCTTCGGTGTAAGTGGGAGGGCTGCAAGGGTGATAAGGGGATTGGAGCACCTCCCATATGAAGACAGGCTGAGAAAACTGGGGCTGTGCAGTCTGGAGAAGTGAAGGCTGCGTGGAGACCTCATAGCAGCCTTCCAGTATCTGAATGGGGCCTACAGGGATGCTAGGGAGGGTCTCTTCATAAGGGACTTTAGTGACAGGACAAGGGGTAATGGGTTAAAACTTAAACAGGGGAACTTTAGATTGGATATATAGAAGAAGCTCTTCACTGTGAGGGTGGTGAAGCATTTGCACAGGTTGTCCAAAGAAGTTGAGCATGCTCCATCCCTGGCAGTGTTCAAGACCAGGTTGGACAGAGCCTTGGGTGACACAGTCTAGTGTGAGGTATTCCTGCCCATGGTGGTGGGGCTGGAACTCAATTATCTTAAGGTCCTTTCCAACCCAAAACATTCTATGATTCTAAAAGTATTTTGACAAGAAGCCCTTTAATTTCTTCTGATTTTTTTTTTTTTTTTTAGCATGGCATCCATCATGTTTGTCCATTCCAGTAGTTATCCTTCAAGAAAAAGTAAGAGTACTTATTCTGAATTTTTAATATATTTTATCTGCTTTTGATAGCTTGCACTCTTAGAATATTTTTAGCCATTTCCTGACATTCTATTACAAAGTTCTCCAATCCCAAGGACAGACCAGAGACAATAATTCTGAAAAGACCTCCTTCATGGAGCTTTTAATACAATTTTGTTGGGAACATAAATAAGCCATAATTATATGGCTTCTAATTAAATTAATCTATTACTTGTATCCTTATAATAATGACACCTTCAGGTGTCAGAAATTTCACAAACATATTGATCTGCTTAATCTACCGAAATACACTGAGAGGTAACCAAGTTTAATATTTTCCATTTGTGTTCTTAGTGAATGCTATGATCTCAGCTGACCTAAATTTCTTTTTTAATGCCATGGTCTTGGGAATTACAAGTTGCTGGCACTGTAATTATATCTTTGCAGAAGAGGGATTGCATTGAATGCAAAAAATTTCTAGAAACAACTTGGACTTTTTTTGAGAAACTACCTTCTGACAGCTCTCTTTTAGTTACATATAACATGCTGTCATTCTGTTATGTTCAATATTAGTTCATCTAGGCCGGTATGTGTTAAATCAATGTTAACCTGAAGTGTCAACTCTATTTTCAAGTTCTCAGGCTACTTCAATCAGTTACAGCAGTATGGTTCAAGGAGACTTGGGTAATGTTTTAAAGCACTGAATTGTTTAGGTTTGTATTTAAATACACCCCTTTCTTTTTTCTGGCTTGACTGCTTAAAACGCTTTTTATAACTTGTAGATACATTCTATTATGTATATTGTAAAAAAGGAAGCAAGTGCTTAGATTTCATCAGCTGTCACCTTAACCTGTGTAAGATTAAATTTATATTATTGAAAGAGTGGTCCTGGGTTTCATCATCATTAAAATACAGGCTCATGCTCCTGATGAACAGAAGCAGACTGACATAAACTGTGGGCTATGACTCAGGCACCTAATGCTATGTTGACAATTCAAACTGGTTTGTATTAAAGCACATACATCAGCGGGTTTTCAAATGAGGTTTCTCCTGAATTCTTTTTTGCTCATAAATGTGTAAGCAACAGGCAATCACACAAGCATTGACCATGATGAAACTTGTGTTCATAAATTAAGAGATCTACAGCTCTATCATCAATTACCAATGAAATTATGTTCTCACATTTGCTAACATTGCAAATCTTTATTCTCTTTGTGATGGCACCTGACTAGCTCTAGAAAACACTGAGCTTTATTCCAGCTTATGTGACAAGCCATGGGCACTTACACTAAAAATGGTAAAGAACTGTAAAAAGCAAGTCCACATTAAAAGCTTGTAACAGTTAGCATGAGTTAGATGTAGTTAGCAAAGCTTTTTACATGAAGTGATGAATTTTAATTGACATTTTCTGTAACAAAAATAGATCAAATATGATCTAAAACTGGTTGCAAATGACAGCGTAGTTTTAGTGTGTTCAAGAAAATACAGATCCAAACTACCCATTCAGCCTGTTGAACACTGATATGTCCAAAAGTGACCTGAACAGGAGCACTGATAAAGGAAACAGCACATCAGAAAACAGTAGTGCAATTTGAGAAGACAAGTCCCTGGTGAGTTATTTCATACCCAAACATATAACTGAGGACACCTAAGAATAGTGGAGGTATCCACAATATAAAAACCTCCTATCTTGGTGAGGAAGTCCATGACACTCCCTGGGATTCAGGACCATCTCTCTAACTTCCAGGAAGCACAGAGGAGCCCAGGGGACCCCACAACCCTGGACCATGAACTGCAGCACTGAAATAACGGCACTGATCCACCCAACCTTCTTCCTGGCTGTGTTGTCTCACACAGGTTGGAGAAATCATGCAATTAGTAAAGTGGCACACCTGATGAAGTGGTTTGGTATCCAAATCCATTCAACCACACTATAATCTGGACTTAAACCTGCTTCAACAGAAGACAGTTCTCTCTTTTTGTTAGGAAGAAACCATTTTCTAGGACGAGCCTAACCATGTTTACAAGTAGCAGACACCTCTTTGTTCTTGTGTTAACATTACTCACTAACTGAAATGCTGCATCTCACTGAGATGAGATGATTTCATCCTCTCTGAATCTTGATAAGGGTCCTGGTTTCAGTTGGGATAGAGTTAGTTTCTTTCCTAATAGTTGTGTTTTAGCTTTAGTCTAAGAATAATGTTGATGACACACTGGTGTTTTAGTTGTTACCAAGTAATGCTTAACCTAAGTCAAGGACTTTTCAGTGTCTCATGCTCTAGCAGGAAGACATCCAGGACAGCTAACCTGAACTAGCCAAAGGGATATTTTATACCACAGCACATCATACCCAGTTTGAATTAATCTCTCTGGACATTAGCACCAAAGCCATAGTCGTGTATTCCAGTGCCCTGTATAATGGTATTCATTTTTTGATTTGAAATATTTGCCCTGATACAGCCTTGATGTTTTTCATGATTACATCACATAAGCAGATCTTATATTCAGAGCTGAGCTTCAGGTTTAAAACATGAAAACTTGTTGACCTTTGCAGAGACATAGTTTTTATTTTTGCAGTATTAAATGTCATCTCATTCCCAGTTTTTAATGTCACCTAGTGCTTGCTGATAGTCTGACCCTTATGTCTTTAGACAGTTATTTCAAACCCCGAGCCATTAACAAATTTTGTTAGCTGGCAGCTTTTATGTCAGAGTCACTAATGGAAAGGATCTTAAAGACAAACACCAAGATACGAAAATGACCTCACTCAAGTTACTTTTCCTTTAGACCATGTATTACAAACTTTACCTTAGCTTGAAATATGAAAGTAACAGAAATGTGGTTCTCATGGCAAATCACAGAAACTGTAACTGCAATATTTTCATGTAGTTCTGCATCTGATTTTCTCTAAATGGCTGGATACTACTTTATCTGAGAGTTTCTTTAAATAATTTAGAAGAAAAAACACTTCAGAATAGGTTTTCTTTTCTGTGTGTTTATAGTCCATCAAACAGCAAATTAAAGGGAGTTACAAACCAACAGAATTTTTGTGCAACTTTATGGACATATAGAAAAAAATCTCTTAGAAGAGATGAACAAATATACAGGTCATCTTTATTTTACTTTTATTTTAAAACTAAATTGGTTTCAATATGTGAAGCCATTTAAGATGAGAAGAGATTAAATTCTTTCATCATAGAGCTGTTTTTAATAGATATATAGTTACAAGCTGTAAGGAAAAAAAATAGCTATCTAAAATTGAATCCTGTTATTAACATGGATCATTTTATTGTGAAAACAAAATTGTTCTGTGAGTACAGCATTTTTTTTCTGTGCAAAATGGCAACAGTAATTCTTCATTTGTTTTAAGTGTCAGTATAAGTCCATGGAGACAATCTCATGACAAACCGATAGAAAAATTATTTCAAAACAACTATGCTTTGAGACATTACTGTGTCAAGACATTGGTAAAAGTATGTCAGTAAAAAAAACTATGGAAATCCAATAATATGTCAACTTAATGGTTTTTGATATAGGAATTTGGAGATTATGTTACATTTCCAAGATAATAGCATGCTATCAATGCAAATTGTGCTACTATTTAAAAGCAGAAAATTAAATCAGCATCATATTAAGAAACTTCATATAAAATTTCAATAAAAGTAAAGTTCTATTCATCATCCCCTAAGCAACCTGCTGTCTACTGCCCAAATCCATGACTGATTTCAACTGGCACAATTCCATTAACTTACCCTAGCTGAAGATATTTTCATATCATCTATTAGGCATCCTCTGAACACTAGGAGGTGGAGAAGGGTTCATTTGTATGAACTAAGTAGATAATTAAGCACAACTATTTCATTAGATGTAGACTAAGAAGAGTATCTGGAACCTGCTGAGAGTTAAGCTAGCATTTGTATTTCAGGTCAAACCCAGATTCTGTAGTAATAGCTTTCATGAGCTGCCCTAGCAAGACACTATCTTTGTCTAAATGGAACCTGGAAAGAAGCCTATTCTATTGGATCTAACCAAGAAGGAAGTTATTATGATAGTATTAAAATCTAGTCCCGTAAATAATGTATCAGTCTGGGTTGCTTTTGGCCCATTTCCTTTTAATGTACATCTAAAATTCTATGTCAGCTTTCTAGGAAAAAAAAAAGAGGAAAAATATCAAACATTTTTCTTTTCAATTTTGTTTTTATTTTTCTTCCTTTCCACACTCTGCAGGGCTGTTTCTACACAACAGTCTCTCTTTCCGTCGGTATGAAGTCCTCTTACATTTGATGTCAAGCAATACGTGCTGCAACATGGTTTCTGCTGCACTGGTCATGACAGTCCCTCTGACAAATGTTGTAAATTCAGTTTGCTGGAATATAGACTAGAAGGAGAGTTTATTTTTTTTCTCACCCATGTTCATGTTTCTGCTTCCGTTCCTCTCTTTCTTTTTCTTTGCTTTCTACAAAACTTGACTTTTTACATCAAATTGTGTTAGAATGTGATGCCATGATTTCCCATTTAACCTTGTTTCCCTTAACATCTACATAAATACACAATTACTTTCTCCCTGTAATTCAAGCCAAATGTTGCCTTCATTAATGTTTGTAAGATTTCTTATTAAAGAAACAGGAGAAAACTGCTGCACTTATGAAGTCACAGGTAAAAGGCTGAAATCTACACTATTAACAAATCTTCATATCAAACCCCTCTCACTTTAAGATCCTCAAATCCAAAGTGGAACTGAATTTTGTGAGCTTTGTTTCAGATTTTTCTGGTATTAGTTTTTGCGCATTCAGAAAGGACATAGGCCATTGATTTGTTGAACATCTTTGAAAATCGAGTTAGTTCTTAGAGAGTGAACTGAAAGTAAGAGCAAGACAATGTGTCTATGGTGTGCCTATTTGTTAAAAATAAAATATGTTTATAAAATTAACTACAACTCTTCCTTAAAATTAAGAAATTTATTATAATATGTGAAAGCTGACACTAAGAACTTTTTAACCTTCTTGGAAATGGATCAATAATTTTAAAGGCTTAATATTCAACTGATTGCATAGCAACAAAACCCAAAATATTGGCAAAGTTTCAAAACCATTGTGACATGAAGAATAGCTGAGACAGCTGTATGACATGCAATTGAGGAAATCACACAGAACCGATTACTCCTACCATGTTAAACTGCACAACATCAAGAAAATATAACTACTGAAGGTCAGCAGTTTCTTGTGAGAAATATTTAATATTTTCCTCCCTATTTTTAGATTTTTTTAAAAGAACAATAATTACAATTAAATGAATCAAAGCAGAGAAAAGAAAGGTGGCATCACTGAAGTCTAATAATTTTAATAATAAGTATCTAAAAGTTACCTATAAATAATGTTATTTATACATTAATATACATCAATAAAATGTTTTCATCTGGAACTGCTGTTTTGAAGCGATGTAGTGTCTGTTAGCAATGGAAAACAATTTTTATGAATCAGTAAGTCTTAATTTTGAAGCACAGTCCAACTCCAGCATTGCTTGAATTCTATTTCTTCTGACTTAATGGGAAGACCAAGTAGAAATCTGAAAAAAAGCTTTCTGATATCTTTTGTGTCAGATATTAGTCTCAAGAATGGGAAAGGAATGAGATATGCATGGCAAATTAGGAATTTTCTCCACAGGAATATGATCCCAAATCAGTTATGTGAGGTACTAGAGCTGGGCAAAGATTTCTGAAAGTGATATGTTGCATTAGCACTTGCTATTATGGGAATGGAGCATGGTTTCTTCTTATAGCTGACACCATTCCCCTCAGATTTGAATGTCTTTGTATTCATTACATCAGTGCATTTCTTTCACATTCAAAAATTAACCGTGCTAGCTAATATCTGTTATAGAGGTTCCAACATATGTTTGAAATAATTAATGTTAATTGCTGTGTGAGCTTTGAGTGATCCACCAGGAACCAGTTCATTTCAGAAAGAACATTTTCCATCGGATCACACAGTCATTAAAATATATTAATCTACTAATCCGTATATCTTTTACTCTTCTTCCCTTTTCCTTTTCCAGAAAAACAACAAAAACGAGAATTCTCCCAGAATAACCCTTGATTTTGATTTTGTAGGGAAGAATTCAAGAGGATACATTTTATAACTTAAGGGCTGGAATTCCCCTAAAGGTAATGATTAAATTATGTCCATGTTTATAAAAAATAACAAACCCTAAGGTTTCATTATTTTAAATATGAATTGCTGTGTTAATAATTAACTCGGGGACAAAAGAAAAAATAATTAAAAAATGGTTTCTTATTTACCACACTTTAAACAGTGTGCATTTCAGGTTATGTCCTAAAACTTAACTTACTAGTGCAAATGACAGGAAAAGACTGAGAAGCACTGAAATCAATATAGCTGGAAATCAGAATCAATCTTTGCTAAATTCCTGTATAGTGGAGTTGGTGAAGCTATCAAGCTCATATTAATAAATAAACAAGTTCTGGCTGGAACAAATTTATGCCTTGCTTACAATCATTCTGGTGAAGGGTGTGTTCCAGTCTCAACCTGATGTTGATGAAGAGTCAAGCCTTAAAGTCTATGAAATTCTCTCCCAGCTCATCTGCTGGTCTGTCCCATTAGAAGCATGGAAGGGAGAGATCAGCCATGAAGCATGCTCAGAGGACAAGACAGCACATGTAGTGATGGAAAAGTGCTTGGAATCCTCTCTGTATTTTGGTATCTGGGTAGCAGGTATCATCTGGAGTCCAATAGCAGATTGCATGCATTACTAGCTCTGCACCTAGGGCACCCAGGGAAGAGAGCTAATGGTAAAATTATATAGTCTTCATCCTTCCAGCTACCTAAGTAAGCATCACAATTCTTTCCAAAAGGCATAGAAAGATTTTGTATTTCTTATTTCCTTTCAATGGTTGTATACATAGTATATTGTCAAGTAATGTGTGTAAGGTTTTAATAACTCAAATCTAAAGCTCAGGAAAAAAAAACAATTACTACAAAAATTTGTAAGATTTTTTGATTTTAGGAGAGCTCTGGAATTTTCTGATAACCTCTGCAGTTAGATGCCAAGTGCAGCCACTATGAGTAAATGTCAGCAGTGTTTACCCGTAGCTCTTTCTAGACTTTCAGCTTTTCCTTGACTTGTTAAAGGAAACAACATTTTTCCAAACCTTCAGCTGGCAATTTATACTCCACTCTGTATCGCCCTTGTGTGACTTTTATAAAGGGTTTCAGGAAGATAGTGACATGGTTTAGTGGTGGACTTGGCAATGCTATTTTAATGGTCGGATTTACTGATCTTAAAGTATTTTTCCAGCTTAAATGATTCTATGATTCCAAGTGCACAAAAGATTACTGAGCAATTTCCAAATATACCTGCTGGACTTGACCACAGCAATTTCTGGAAATTTTTGGTAGCTTCGCCTAGAAGCTAAACTGATCATTAAATCCCAGCACTGCTACCAAATTCCCGTTTTTTGTTTACAGCTTCCATGCAAATGATTGTTTATGAATGCACCATATCTCCAAACTAAATTAGATTTTTCATTAAACCAGCAGGAAAAAGAAGAAAAATTTTCATGATCTAGGGTTCACAGAATAATTATAGCCAGATAGTAAGACATATACTTAAAGTCAGAAGTATACAAAGACTCAATTTGGATAAAATAAACAAAAATGATAAATAAATACTTTTCCTTCATAAAGAATAAGGATTTAAAATAATTTTTGTGCTGTATTAATTTTTTTTTCTTTAATTCAGATGCCTAATTAAAATACAATACCTCAAAGTAGAAGTTATCTCAAACATCAGGGTTTCAGGCAATTTGGGCATAAGATCATAAACCAGGTCAGTTATTATTTTGGAAAAGAACTAATGTAAACTGCATTTATGTAGGATGTGCAAGGTTTGCTTAAGCTTAGTATATAATGAAGCCACCAAATTCCATGTGCCCTGACAACAAAATCTGGACTGTGGAGCACATCACAGGAGTAAGACACCATGGTGAGATGTAAAGTGTTTTCTGAAGAACGTTTGGAGATGTTGAAGTCTGCCTTGAATTTATTAAGAAAACATAGAGAAAAGAATCATCTACAGCCTGATAAAAACATAGAGAAATGTGCAGGGCAACTCCACAGTAGGGTTGATTTTGCAGTAGGATACAGGAAAAAGGTTGAGGAATTTTTGAATTCTTTTTCTCGACTAGAGCACTAATTCAGATTTATAAGTCAATCTTAAGGGAGAAAAAAATAAATATTGAGCACATATGTAGTGGTTTTTCTTCCCAAGCACAGAACCAAAGCAATGTCAGCATCTGATGTTAAATGTGCTACAGTGTGAGCTCTTTATAATCCATCTGTCTTCAGAAACTGTGAATCCAGAACAAGAATTCAATACAATTTCTATGAAGGTAAAAGGAACTTCTGACTTGGAAGAAAGACTGAGTGGGTTCTTATTCTACAGCTTCTATAGAAACAAAAGAAAGGTACTTGTCTAGTTCTGCAGAAGCTATTTCCATCTTGTAATCCTTTAGTTCACTTAGATGGTTATACTGAGGGCTAGCTAGTTTGGGAAAGATGCTTGAAGCACGACTTTTTCAGGAGAAATTTGGCAACTGTGGTCACTAAACTTTTAACAGCTTTTTAAGGTGGGCTGTCACTGTTCTTCAACATGTTACGTTTGCAGCTTCATTCTCAGGTGTGAAAATTCAGAGGAAGAAGATGAAGGCACACCACAAAGTGGGTTAGGGATGGCATCTCTAGGATCATTGTCTAGGGTTCTAGGTCTACAACTCATCAAAATTAAAGCACTTTTAAACAATTTATTTACAAGGGGAAGCAGAGTGTAACAACTGTAAGCTTGTCTTCATAAAAAGTTGTTCTATTTCAATGAAATCAATATGTTAAATCAAATCAGATATGGTCAAAAGGTCATAAGAAATCAGTATAAAATAATCTGAAAAGCTACAGTTTGGATTGACTGTACTGCTTCTTAGACCATTAATTTAAAATTACTTGGTTGATTGCTTGTTATTCTCTCATTTGTATCCACAGGAATGACTCATGCATTGAAACAAAGGGCTGTGACAATGAAAGAGGTTCCTTTCTCAGAAAGTGTGTTCTGGCTGTCTGAAACTAGTGGAATAGAAGTGAATTTAAATCCCCTCTTCAGGTGCCATAGCTGAAATATAAGCATAGGCCCACCTGTGCACATGGGTTACAGGGAGGATGTAATAACCATATTGGTTAAGAATCAATTGAACATTTGCCCTGTGCTTACCCAGGGTTGCTGAAGATTTTCTTGACTGCACATGTGTTGCTAGCTAATCTCAACACTTCTTTCCTGTTTTAATTTCCTGAGTCCTTTCTACCTGCCTGCCATCAAATGTGTACCATCAGTTTGCTCTCAAGGACATTCTGCCAAAGTTTCCAGATTTCTTTAACTGAACTTTTTAAAATTTAAGACATTTTCACGATGTCCTATTTTGCTTTATTTTTTATAACTGCTGTTAAGTATAACTAAAAGCCTTTTAAAACTCCTGTTATAAATTCAATGAAAATACTTTAATTTTAAAATGTAATCATTAACAAAAAAGAAAAGCATTTCTCTGCAGCCTTTTTTATTCCTATAAGAAAGTTTGTATTTAATTAAAATCATAATTAAAACAATTTAATATGGAAGATATCTGAAATTGTTCAGGTAAACATCCTCTGATATTTTAATGAATATTTCATTTAATTTGTGTTTTTTAATCATCTGTATTTGTTTTGATAAATCTTTTTTTCACTAGTCAAAGCGCTGATGTTCCCATCCAAATATATATTCTTCCAAACTTAATTCCAATTGAAATATAATAGAACTGAATTTACTTTCCTTTTTTTTGGCATTTTTTTTCTCCTTTTGAACTTATTCTATGCTATTAAATAGTGAAAAGAGAACCTATGAGTATAATTTATATTACTCTCAATAGTGCACATTGACATAGGAGACATTTTGGTGTCATATAAATTGTACACAGTACAATAGAATGGCAGTAGGTCACTATCCTCTTAAAAGATACTCCAAAGAAAATGAGGTGATCATAACATCAAGTGGGCAATCAGTAAATCTTACAGTGATGCTACCAATAATAAAGCTAAAATATTACAGTGAGGGCTTGTCTGCCCTAGAGAAGACAAATTGGTTATAGCCACTGGGTGAAGCACTGTGAAATACTGGTAAATTACTTTGTGATCATGTAAAAATGTGCTTGTTCTTTTGGCTTGTTTTGCTAAAACTGGGTGTATTAGCTCACCCAGAAAAACTGTTGTCTATGGCTTGGTTTCTTCATATAGACTGGTAAAAACTGCTGTAACTGCTGGTTTTTAAAATTTCATTAATAAAAAACTGCTATGAAAAGAACGACTTATCCATTTATTTTTATTAATTGGTTTCACAACTGTATTTTTTAATTAAAAATCAATGTTTTTATTCAAAATCAGATTATTTATTGTATTTTTATTATTCAGGAAAAACTGATTTGGACTGTTTTTCATTCTGGAGTTATTAAGATTGCTGTACTGTGTCTTTGCAATCATCAAGAAAGTTTATCCACTTGAAGGACTAGTCAGCAGGATAGATAAGGAAGAACTGGACGCACGTTTTTCAGAAAAGCATCCCATAGGACCAAGTAAAGCAAATAAAACCATGACTCATACACACTGAAATGTAACCTCTCCCAAAGGTAAATGCCAATACCAAACATATGGTTTCATTGCTCCGAGAACTGTATAGCAATTAAATGAACCATCACAATCAATACACTCCCTCATTGCTGTAGAAAAAAAACCCCAACAAACATTCAGCTATGTGTGAATTACAGCATGAATGAATATGTGAGTATGACTAATGCTACCTAGAGAGAGAAAAATTATCAGGGATATGGCTGATCATCTCAATTATTTTTTGTTTTTTCAATATTTTTATTTATATTTTATATTTATTTATATTTTATAATTATTTTTTCTGCTTTTTTAAATAGCCTTCTGGCAGGGATTCTCAAGAAAATAGTGCCTACGATTGCTTTCATTCTGTTTCCTGTTTAGGATGCACTCCTTCTATATATAGTCTTATGAATCTAATGAACACCTGATGTGTTTGATATATAAAAGAACTCCACTATTTTTGGTGGTTTGTAGAATAGTAAAGTCTATACAGCTAATGTTTGACATCAAAACAGAAAGAAGGCCATAATGAAAAACTCAGAGGATATTTAAAATTAATGGAATAGTTGTATAGCTCTAATATAATAGAAATTATGAAGATACTTATGGAGATGACATAGCTTGGAAAAGGCTTACCAAGGCCAAGATGCCACAGCTGACAAAGATGATCAAATGATCAGAATACACCAGGCCTAAATCTTACATTAGTCAATGCTGGTGTGATTCGCTCTTTCTTGAATAATTCATGAACAAATAAGTTTTTACTAGAAAAGGTCAGCTTGTGCATTTATGTCTTCTTACAAAAACAACTGAAAACTAGAGTTATCATTCACTGTCCTTGTTTCCCATTTACAGAACCCACATACTGAAAGTTATACAGTTTAAAAGAAAGTAGAAAATAAAGATGATAATAATATGACTCAAAGATATGTCAGAAAGAACAATTTGCTTTTCCTTAATCAACTTTGTATTATATATTTTGAAAAAAGCAAGGAAAAGGTATCCAAATATGTCGTTTTTGTTTACAATCATCATAATATAGTTAAAATTAATGTCAAACATATCTAGCTAATAAGAATATCAGGTTTCATATTTTACATAATTTAATGTATGGGTTTGTTTTGTTATTGTTTTAATAATGACATGATTTAATACATATGGGTCCTTCCTAGTAATACATTTGCTTGTCTATTTCCTTCTTAATAACATCTGATCACATTATGTAGAAGACATTACAGCCATTATGTCAAAGCATTAGTGTCATGGGCAGAATAATGTAGGTTTTTATTAAAATATTATTAAAACATTTATTTTAATGTCTTTACATAAAGAATGTTGGAATATTAATGGCTCCACCTTATCTTTACATTACATGCTGTTTATTGTAGAGTGTTTCAGATATTAATCAGATAAGTCATTCATCTTGATTGTAAAAATACATTGTTACTAAAAAATATATAGTTTAAATTTCCATCTTTTTTTTCCTAAATTAATTGGTAGCGACAGTTCAGGGAAATTGAAATGATACTTCAAATTAGGTTGGTGACAACCAAATGGAATTTAAAGAGTGAATTTTCCATTCCTTGCATGGAAAGAATCTAATTCTTTGTGCAAACAGGTTGGTCCCAGAAACATTCACCATGCTACTGATAAATTTATCTCAGATATGGAAAGATTGTTTATAATTCACAAAATGGACAAGTCTTGTATGATAACTAGCACTGAGTAACTGATAAAAATTAATTTATTTAACATAATTAAAATATTCATGAACAACTTTCCACTCTTCCCCCCCTATACAATCTCTTCAGCGAGCAATATTTATTATATTGGTTATTTGAACAGGATGGACTAACAAAAAGCTGCATTTACTGCTAGGTGTAAGGCCAAAGCATGTGGTGGCAGAATCTAAGCTTTTGGCTAGGAGCTAGGATTTCCATCACTCCCCTTCCCCAGGAAGGAAGAATGAAGGAGTTCTGGTCCAGGATGGATTAGGTAGGAGAAGGAGCTACCCTGGGTGGTGTATCTATCTCTAAGGAGAGGACTAGCAGAGTCAAAGGATTAGGTTTATAAGCGTCACAGAGGTACTTGCTCTGTCAAACCACTTGGTGTGTATTTGGTGCTTTGAAATTAATCCATTTACAAATACTCGGAGCACAAGAAAATTCAGATCTCCTAATTAGAAAGCTATGTGATGTTTTTACTTTTTCTCAGTGTGCCCAAGACAACTAGTTGGAAGGTATTCTTAATTTATAGTCAAAGAGTTGTGTGTGAAAGGCTCAATTGGTATTATCATCTGCTAATATAGCTTTTTGAAATTCACTTGTGAATATTCAGGTTTCACAATTCATATGCACATTTTTCAAATATTTGTGCCATGAAAACATGAAGGAAATAAAACTGAAAATAAGGCACTTTAAAATGTATGTGAACATTCATGGAATGTACGTTTGTTTTTTCTTCTATTTAGTATTTTAAGCATACTTCATATCTTATTTGATATCATCTATGTACATGAATGCACTAACCATACGTATTAAAAAAAAACTATTAAATATGCCTATATCTTATCAGAAAAATGAAAAAAAAATCATTATACAGTTGTACATTAAACAGTCTCCAAAGCTGCTCTCAGGATATTTTTGTTTAATTATATTATTGACTATTAGAATTCTAAAATTAATCCTTCATGTTACCTATATATTCTGAATAGATCAGATTCTTTAAACATTTTCACTGAAATAGAAATTTCTAAGCAAATGGAAATTATTAGAAATAAAAAAATACAACAGATTTATTATCTGTGTCTTGAAATTTTCATCTGAGAACTCGTATATTAGTCACTATACTGCTGCAAAATTTCTGGGGAAATCAGGTATACCCATAAAAATCATCTTATTTGAATAGTGTATTATTGTTTGCATTTACATTTTAAATTCTCAACATATAAATTTATCAAAAGCTAGTTCAAGTAATTTCACTGATAATCTAGTTTTGGTGAAGGACAGAAAACTCCTTTTTTGCTATGATAAAATATTATATATTTGAATATTTGATATAACCAAAAATATTAAAAACTAAAAAAATTGAGCTTAAGAACAATTGGTTGTTTTATTTTCCTTTTACTTCCACATGCTATAAAGCCTGTAAAAAGGATATTCATTGATATTCATTAATAATGTTCCTACACAATATTTTTAGACTGTTTTATTAATAACACAATGAATTATAAATAGTCAACTAATATAATCTGTTTGACCACTAGTATAACAGCAAGAATAAATGGTTTCCTTTTACTGAAGGCACAAGTACGAAGAGTACAGGAGCCAGGGAGAGTCTTTGTTTAGTTGTCTTTGCCTGGACACAAACAGCTGCCAAACCCTAAAGACGGGAAGCTGACTATTCCTATTTATCCCTCCTTTGTATCAGCTTTGAACTGATGACTGAGATGGAATAGTACTTTTCCAGCTAAATAATTAACTTGAGTGTTTGGATTTCTTTTTAAAATGTGTCCACACATATTCTACTTTTTCTTCTCAGTGTTTTTTTTTTTTGTTTGGCTTTGATGTTTTTGTATTTTTTTCTAGGAAAAAGTATGCTAGGTTATCACAGGATATATATGTGTTTAATATTCTGTACAATATATTTTGTGCATAAATCCTCCCAAAAAAAAAGCTCCATTTGGATTAATAGTAACCTATGCACATTCTTTAATCTTCCAACAAATATAGCCTGTCTTTTTATGAGCATTTCTTAGAAATCAGGGACAAAAAAAGGTACCACAAAAGTTATCTAAACAATTATGTCCATAACTGTCCTGTGCTGATAGAAACTAAGACAATAGATGAAAGGGACATGTTCACTTTCAAGCAGCAGACCATACTTTCTTTTATATTGTAGACCATATTGTTCTTAGTTGCTCCTCACAGCTTTCTGCTAATATCTCTCAAAAGAATGAAACAGGGAAACAGATTCTGCAATTATTTCAAAGCAAAGTCTAATGGACTAACTGGAGTTGCTGATGGTGATCTGAGTAACTCAGTTGACTTAGTCCTCAAACCAAGGGGAACAGAGCACTCATAGGATCTCACTGTGAGAGTTGTCTTCTACCTAGTGGGCAACAAAAATCAGTTGTGAATCACAGAATCATAGAATGGTTAGGGTTGGAAAGGACCTTAATATCATCTAGTTCCAACACCCCTGCCATGAGCAGGGATACCTCCAAAAGTTTCAGTTTCCTGAAACACTGAGGCTAAGTAAAAATATGTATTATCACACAGGTAATAAGAAAAATAAGCTCAAGAAATCTGAGAGAATTTTGACAATGCAGGTTTTATAGCACTTAATAACACCTTAATGTTTAACCACATTTTAGGATTTTACAGCATCTCACATTGTTGACATAGCTGTTTCCATCTGATATGCTATGATGAATCTCAGTAACTGGGAAGGATTTAAGAAACATTACATCTTAGGTGCTAATTTTAGTGCAGATTTTTAGTACTTTTTATGCTCATTAGTATGGCAATACATCACTATGGTCTTTATTTGTTTGAGGACAGAATATTTAATCTAGGTAGAAGATAACACTAAATTCTGTGATTGATAAACATTTAGTTTCAATATGTTTTGTGTAGATTTCACCTTTGGATATTTCCCTTTTTCATGTAATTCCCTCTTTTTATACAATTTAGTACAAAAGTACACTTCTAGATCAGGTCTTGTTTGCTTAATACTTTCTCCTATGGTATCTGCAAGAGTTTATTTACCATAGAACAAAAGAGCCTCTCCTTTAACATCTCTTTAATTCCATTGATCACTGTATTTTATTAGTCACTCTGCATACATTTGACTGTGTCTTCTATTTCAATCTGATCTACTGTTTGCCCAGTGTGTTCAGACACACAGAGAAACTGATATATTCAAAGCTGATATTTTATGAAGAGTGAGATATTTAATATTATATTTAAGTTTACATTTTCTCCTGAAAACTATAGCTATTATGAATGTTAAATTTTGATTTTCCTGAGAAACATGGGAAGACTGGTGCCTTCATGTTCACTTTTCTGCACCAACTGCCATTAAATACATTTCAAATTGCTGTCCAAGTATTTTCCAGTTCTTTGCAATGTTATTACCAGACTGGCTGAGGCATTATTTTCTTTTCCCGCTTTTGGGTTTTCTTAAACTTACAAACTGAGCGTTAGATTTGCAGTTAGGTACCATGAGCAGAGCCCAGATTTTGTGTGGTATTTATTACTTTTTGACTTTCTGCCTCTTTTTTAGCTCTTATGGTTTATGGTTCTATGCAATACTGCCTAAAAGCCACATTCAGCAATAGTACAAGAGAGTTATACACATACACTAAGATTAAACAAATTTATAATACAGATTAACTAGCTCTTGATTACAATTATCATGCAAAATTAGCCAGGGCAATGGTTTTGTGGATTTATGTGGGGAGTTATTGTTGTCTTGGTTTAGTTTTGGGTTTTTTTTTTTTTTTATTTCTTTAATGCTACGTTGAAGTCCTAAACCTGGACTTTGCTGAGTGAATCCATGAAAAGATGAACAGTTACATAGTATAAACAGGTTCTTACAGCACAAAATATCTTTACTCTTTTTTTTCAAGTCAGTTAGAAAAAAAGATTAATCAACATAATTTCCTTCCTGGAGAAGGAAATGGTCAGAAGAGAAGGTTATAAATTAATCTAACTTTAGAAAGAGCTTTCTGAATGAGGAGCATTCTGTCTACTGATTCACCTCAATTGAATCATAGAATCATAGAAACACTTAGGCTGGAAAGACCATTGAAGTCATTGAATCCAGCTGTTAATGCAGCACTGTCAAGTCCACCACTAAACCATGTCCTTAAGTGCCACATCTACACATCTTTTTGACTACCTCCAGGAATGGGACACAATCAACTTCCTGGACAGCCTGGTCCAGTGCTTGATAACTCAGTAAAGAAATTTTTCCTAATGCCTAATCCAAACCTCCACTAGCACAACCTGAGAATGAGGATTCCAGGGTTAAAGAT
This sequence comes from Melopsittacus undulatus, assembly GCF_012275295.1. Lineage (NCBI taxonomy): Eukaryota > Metazoa > Chordata > Aves > Psittaciformes > Psittaculidae > Melopsittacus > Melopsittacus undulatus. The sequence goes on along the minus strand of NC_047527.1, from coordinate 28,873,833 downwards.
AACCAGACTCAAAACCAAAAAAATGGTTTGCAGCAATTAAAATGCTGAAGCCTTCTCTGTGAGAGAAAGAAGGTTTTTCTACATTGCCCGTTGTCTTGGTAAAAATAACAGGTACCTTTATGTGTGCAGAAGCAAGGAATATAACTGAAAATTAGCTCTCTTGTTTCTGAGTGAGAATTATTAAAGGAGTCTGGAAGGATTTTGTTCTAGCAAACTTCTGCACACAGATAAGATAGCCAAAGCAGGGTAAATAAACTCCTCTTTGACAATTAAAAAAAATTAATAATAATAATAAAAAAATATTGCTGATGTAGAGAACACCAAAAATAAAGAAATCATGGACCAGACTGTACGTGGTGGATGTTTAGGGTCTTAGAGAGATTTAAGAGGAGAGCTGAACAGCTCCAAGAAAAGCTTCTATTTAAAGGTAAAATTTCCTTCTGCCTTGTTTCTTGTCAATATTTTTTCTTTTTTCCTCCCGTAGAGTGATGAAGCAAGGAGGACTCTTTTAGATGTGTACACTATTTTCATCAAGTTCCCTAAGATGGTCTCTGGAATCAAGAATTACCTTTCTTAACTTCTAGTAGAAATTAGTACACTGATTCAACAAGGAGGAATATTTCTATTCCTTCAGTTCCATAGCATACATAGCTTGGTCATTTTACAGAATAATATAGCCTCAGTCTCTCTTTCCTAGAGAATAAACTTAATTGCCCATCAATATTTTCATGCTAAACACATCATCTGTTTTTTAATTTCTAGACTAATTTCTCTGAATACAAAAAAATAGGTGAAGCTACCTGTATATTTGAACTAGACAAAATGAATTTTCCTGCGCTTGGTCAGTAGTATTTACATTAATACTCCAAGAACCATTTACATTAGTATTACATTCTAGGGGCTGAGATTCCTCTCCACATGCTACCAGAGTCCTGGTTTTCAAATGTAGAGTGCATCACAAGTTCTTAGCTTCATGTTTCTGTTCATGCCTTGTCAGAGATTGGTTATCTCAGAAAGCATTACTGTACTAAACTTTTCCTGTCATGATTGCTTAGCTTTACTCCTCTTCTGTTTCAAGTTATTTAAGTATAACTTTAGCTTCACTACCACTTTTCCTCCTCTGCTCCAACCACTGTAAACTTCCTTCAAGTATCCTCTCTTACATTATTTATTACTGGCTAGATGAACTCTACGATTCCTGAAACACAATGAATGGAATTAATACTCATGTAATTTACGTCTATAATGGCTCTGTTTTTTCTGCTTTTCCTGTAACTCTGATTGGTGATTGTACAATGCACAGTGGGCCTGGTTGACTCCTGTGTCTCTTTCCATTACTAGAAAAATAGCAATATGTTTTTTGGTAACAATATTTCTGTTATGCTAATTTCTATGCCTGCTCATGCTTTCTGTTTTACATTTTTAGCATATAGCTCACTCAAGTCTCCACTATAGCTTGCTCTGCTGACCCTGACAAGTAAGACTGTCTGCTCAGTGATGAAATGAGAAAAAAGGGGCCTCATTAAAAAAGAGGATAGCTCAAGAGTAATGAAATTAAATTAGACAGTCTCTGATTTATCTGGGTCTTGCAAATGTGCATAACTTTTAGCAGTTCTAACAGTTGGATAAGAAGCAGTTACCAGCATTTAGGTTTTTTATGATTGTCCTAAATTGTGGATACAAATATTTGTCTTTTAGTATGGAACAGAGGAGCTATAAGAGGCCTTTATTTATAAACTGTATTTCTTCCATGGCAGTATATTTTTCTTTGAAAGTTACACTATGGTGAAGCTTGCTCCTGTCTATATTTTCTCTAAGGTTCCCTGAGATTCAGTGTCTGCATTTAGTTCTGCTTGACAGGCTAGGATGAAATCATTCCAATATATCATTTGTTTTCTCCTGAGCGAGCTCCAGTGAATACTTGGCTCAAGCTATGTGATGACAGTAGGGCCTCAGTTAATTCTCCCTTTATGCCTTGTTGGCCATGACCATGAGCTGCTGTAAGTTCAATTTAATGAAAACCCATTGCTTCATCAAGTTCCATTCCTGTCCAAACAGAACTGAAAACCTTTTGGTTCAATGGAACAGAATAAAAAATGTTAATAAGAAGAACATAATTCTATCTGGGAGAGAAAGGATCTATTCTTGCTGTACCTTTTTTTGTCTAGGGTGTCGTACTGATTCTTTTGAAATTGTTTTCCTTTGGCATAACCTTTCACTCTCACTCCTGAAAAGTATAAATTGTTCATTTCTTGAGCTTCAGATTATTGTTCACTAGAGACTTTGTCATGGTTTAAGCCCAGCCAGCAACCCAGAACCACGCAGCTCTTTGCTCACTCCCCCCCCTTTCTCCCCCTGCTCCCGGAGGGATGGGGAGAAAAATCAAAAGAATGAAACTCCCAAAGGCTGAGATAAGAGCAGTCCAGTAACTAAGGTATAACACAAATTACTGCTGCTACCACCAATAATAGCAATGATAAGGGAAATAACAAGGGAAGAGAGTACAACATCTCACCATCCGCCAACTGATACCCAGCCCAACCAAAGAAGTGATCTAGCCCTTCCGGGTAACTGCCCCTAGTTTATATACTGGGCATGATGTGCTGTGGTATGGAATATCTCTTTGGCTAGTTTGGATCAGGTATTCTGTCTCTGCTTTCTCTTGGCTTCCCCTCCTCCCTGGCAGAGCATGAGACTCAGAAAGTCCCTGATCAGAGTAAACATTACAGAGCAACAATTAAAAACATCAGTGTCATCAGCACTGTTCACAGGCCAAAAGTCAAAAACACAGCACTGCACCAGCTACTAAGAAGGAGAAAAAATGACTGCTACTGCTGAACCCAGGACAGACTTAAACATGATCAGACGTGCCACTTAGATTCTTAGATTTTCAGGATCACAGAATCACAGAATCCTGAGGGTTGGAAGGGACCTCGAAAGATCATCTGGTCCAACCACCCTGCAAGAGCAGGGTAACCTAGAGTACATCACACAGGAACTTGTCTAGGCGGGCCTTGAATATCTCCAACGTAGGAGACTCCACAACCTCCCTGGGCAACCTGTTCCAGTGCTCTGTCACTCTTACAGTAAAGAAGTTCTTCCTGATGTTAACGTGGAACCTCCTATGCTCCAGTTTACACCCACTGCCCCTTGTCCTATCACTGGATATCACTGAAAAAAATCTAGCTCCATCATCCTGACACACACCCTTTACATATTTGTAAACACTGATGAGGTCACCCCTCACTCTCCTCTTCTCCAAGCTAAAGAGACCCAGCTCCTTCAGCCTCTCCTCATAAGGGAGATGTTCCACTCCCTTCATCATCTTTGTGGCTCTGTGCTGGACTCTTTCAAGCAATTCCCTGTCCTTCTTGAACTGAGGGGCCCAGAACTGGGTGCAATATTCCAGATGCGGCCTCACCAAGGCAGAGTAGAGGGGGAGGAGAACCTCTCTTGCCCTACTAACCACACCCTTTCTAATGCATCCTAGGATGCCATTTGCCTTCTTGGCCACAAGGGCACATTGCTGGCTCATGGTCATCCTCCTATCCACCAGGACCCCCAGGTCCCTTTCCCCTTCACTCCTTTCCAGCAGGTCAACCCCCAGCCTGTACTGGTACATGGCGTTGTTCTTCCCCAGATGCAAGACTCTACACTTGCTCTTGTTGAATTTCATCAAGTTTCTCCCTGCCCAACTCTCCAGCCTGTCCAGGTCTCGCTGAATGGCAACACAGCCTTCTGGTGTGTCAGCCACTCCTCCCAGTTTAGTGTCATCAGTGAACTTGCTGAGGGTACACTCAGTTCCCTCATCCAGGTCGTTAATGAAAATATTAAACAGCACTGGTCCCAGCACCGACCCCTGAGGGACTCCACTAGTCACAGACCTCCAGCTAGATTCTGCCCCATTGACCACAACTCTCTGCCTTCTTCCTTTCAACCTGTTCTTGATCCACCTCACTACCTGATCGTCAAGCCCACACTTCCTTAGATTATCTATGAGAATGCTGTGGGAGACAGTATCAAATGCCTTACTGAAATCAAGAAAAAACACATCTACTGCTCTACCATCATCCCTCCACCTAGTCACTTCCTCATAGAAGGCTATAAGGTTGGTCAAACATGACTTCCCCTTCATAAAACCATGTTGGCTGTTCTTAATAACCCCCTCATCCTTCATATGCCTAGAGATGGAGTCAAGAATAAGTAGTTCCATCACCTTTCTAGGGATAGAGATAAGGCTGACTGGTCTATAATTACCTGTGTCCTCCTTCTTGCCTTTCTTATAGACTGGTGTGACATTTGCCATCTTCCAATCCTCAGGCACCTCTTCTGTTTCCCACGACTTACCAAAGATGATGGAGAGTGGCCTAGCAATGACCTCCGCCAGCTCCCTCAGCACCCGTGGATGTATTCCATCCAGACCCATTGATTTATAGATGTCCAGATTGCATAGCTGATCCCTAACCCAATCCTCATCTACCAAAGCAAACTCCTCCTTTGTCCTGACTCCTGGGGCTACAGGAATCTGGGCCCCCTGGGGAGAGTCTGCAGGAGTAAAGACAGAGGCAAAGAAAACATTCAGCACCTCTGCCTTCTTTGTACCCTCTGTCTCCAGGGCACCCACCTCATTCAACAGCGGGCCTATATTGCTCTCTGTTGTTTGCCTGTAAGACTTACAAAGTGAGAAAAATAATGACCAAGATTGAAAAGTGGAGGGGAAATCACAGCTACACAAAGATCCCCTATATTAAAGTTTCCTGACATGTCAGAGTCCCAGTTGGTTTAATGAAGTGAGTACTATCTACTGTGAGTTGACACGCAGCAGCTGTTGTCATCTTTTTGTGAAAACAGGGACCAAGTACTGACTTGACTACATGGCTTTTTACTATCTCATTTGGGCCCAAAAAGTGAGCATATTGGATAAGCAGCACAAACAGTACCATAAAAGATTAATTAAAATTACATTTATTATATTGCTGGAATTAGCAAAGCAGAAGGATGTTTTGTTTCATCAATGAAGTGCTGATCCTGATAAGGTTATAGTTCTTGTGAATATGTTAACTATCTATGTATCCCTGTATAAAAAAATAAATTATAGTTACATGCTTTTTAGAGTATGTGGAAATTAATCTGCTTAAATCTAATTCTAAGCACTGGCTTTTTCCTGCTTGGTCTCTCTTGATTCCAGTAGAGTTCAGTGTAGAAATTATTTGCCAGCATTAATCTAAATAAATATTAAGGCTGGACAGAGAAAGGCTGAGAGAGAGCATCATTTCTAGGAACCCATTTTTCTCATTCTGACAAGAGCTGGAGTTGTAAAGAGGAAGTAACTCATAATTTCATTCATGCTTTTCCACTTGCCATGGTTAAACCCCAGCTGGCAACTAAGTACCATGCAGCTGCTCAGCCATTCCTTCCCCACTCTCCCCAAAGGACTGGGGAGGAGAATCTGGAAGCAGGGTAAACTCATGCCAGTTTATATAGCGGGCATGACATACTGCGGTATGGAATACCCCTTTGGCTAGTTTGGGTCAGGTGTCCTGTTTCTGTTTCTTCCTGGCTTCATATGCCCCTCCTCACTGGCAGAGCATGAGACTGGAAAGTCCTTGATCAGGGCGCTACTTAGCAACAACTAAAACATCAGCGTATTATCAGCACTGTTCTCAGACTAAAGCCAAAACACAGAACTGTGCCAGCTACTAGGAAGAAAATTAATTCTACCCCAGACAAAACCAGGGCACCACCTTTTCTCTAAAAATTTCTTCACTAGATTCATCTCTCTGTAGATATATAGTTTTAAGGATCTTAATAATTCCCTAGTTGATGGTACACCTAACAGTGGTCTCCTTGGCTTATTGGCAATACTTTTTCAACAAGGTTGAAACTGTTAGCATACCTTGGAAGTTTGGATAATTTCCACACAGTCATCCAGACATAGTATTGCAATTCTAGAGTTGTCTTGGCAATCTCTTTGCCCTTTAAATGTAAGAAAGTAAAGGTAATCAGAACCCAAAATTTATGATTTGGCAATTAATTAAATATGTCTTACAGTACATTTCCTTGAAATTCAATGTGAAATTTCAAAAGAATGGAATTAGTAATATTCCATGTTTTAAAAAAATAAATTTAACAGTTTTGAAATACATTCTCATCTTGGTGTTCAAATTTAGCTAGAAAAATGCTGAGGATATTAAAAATGCAGATTGTTGTCCTAATAAAGGATAAAAATTAATTCCAAAGAGTCATCATACATCACAGAAATTCATATTTATGGACTTTTTTGCTGCAGTCTATGGCACTGGTATATCCTTTAGTAATCAGATTTTAGACAAAATAGAGAGTTACACTATATTTATAACCTTAGTAGGTCACCAATCATTGATATGATGTGCTGTATGGCTTTCAAATGTTTCTGCTATTGGATAACTGGTCTCTGAAGAGATTATTTTGAGGTTCAACATTCACAGTGAAATCACCCACAAAGAAACCCTGTGAAAATACTACTTCTGCCTACTGCTTGCACAAACCTGGTAATCATTTCAAAGTAATCTGTTTGCATTTATATTTTTTAATCTATTCATTTAGGACTGAAGCACTTAAATTCTTAATAGAAAAATAAATGAAATAAACATTGAATCCAATATCCACTAAAACCAAAGTGTTTTCAGTGTTTTAATCCTTCTAGAATTTCAAATGAAGAAGTAAAAGTAGGAAAATATTGAAAAATGTGCCAGCTGTGTGGAGTGTGCATCTGCATTAGCAGTTTAATTCAGATCAGCAGAAAGCTTTGGAAATTAAAACTCCCAATTCTTTCCACTTACCCCACTTCATCTGCATTGAGGAGTACTCTTGAAACAGGTATTCCTTTTGGATGAAGCTTCATCAAAAGAGCTTCATTAAGGTGGTGTCCAGCTGTTATTGGAATTCTGTCCTTCAGAAGGGTCCAGAGCTACTCCAGCATAATTTCTACACAGGAGGGGAGATGAAATGTGTGGTGTGGATGTCAAGACCTCAGCACCAAGTCTTCTGCTCTACTAGCCTGCTTCTATCACAGTACAGTACTTGCTAATTTTTAGAATCATAGAATCGTTAGGGTTGGAAAGGACCTTAAGATCATCTAGTTCCAATCCCCCTTCCAAGGGCAGGAACACCTCACACTAAACCATGCCACCCAAAGTTCTGTGCAACCTGGCCTTGAATACAGACAGGGCTGGAGCATTCACAACTTCCCTGGGCAACCCATTCCAGTGCCTCACTACCCTAACATTAAAGAATTTCTTCATTATATCCAATCTAAACTTCCCCTGTTCAAGTATCCTGATGTTTCAATGCTAACTTTTAACAGAGAAGTACTCTTATCAATCTGCCTTGGCAAGTCATACAAGACTTTATCAATCTGAGACCTGTAGTATCAGATTATTGATGTTTGAACCTTAAAAAAAAAAAAAAGCTAAATATTTATCACTGTGCTTGTATGTGAGGCTTGCTCAAACTCATCTAATTCTCATTGGCCAGAAATACCTTGAGACCAAAACTTGCACGAATACTGAAGCTTCTATTACTTCTGTATTCCTGCTGGAATAAGAAAACCCACAATTAAAAATTTTCCTGTAGTGTTCCTGTATATATGCTTTCACTAAGGATACTGTAGCCTGCAAATACGTACCTCTGTTAAAAACAGAGATTTACAGTGATGTTTGATGTAAAGCAGTCTTTGGGAAATTGATTTTAGAAAGTTTATGTGCAGTAGGGTTTAAAAAACTCCTAGATTTTCATTAGTATTTCATATTTGGACAAACATGTGAAGAAGGGAAGAGAAAAGGGAAAAAAAGGAACAAACATAGACCATTATTTCTTCTCTAACTCATTACAGATTGCTTGCTTTCAAGTATGTCTACATTAGCATGTAAGGAAGAGGTATGGGAAGATGATTTTGAGGTTTGTCTTTTTTTTCTTGAAGCATAAAATGGAAGAAAAAAAAAGAAAAATCTTTCATTTATGATATATCATAGGATATGCTTGTGACTTACATATGGGAAAAGATTTATTTTCATTATTCCTGTAAGAAAAATAAAATGCAAACATGGCTTCTCTATTTAGTATTTCCTCTTTTTTCTTCTTCAGCTTTGAAGCATATTTTGTCAATAAAACTAATTTTTGATCTAAAAAATAAAACCTGTGTTTCTGCAATAATTGCTGTATGGAATCAGAGATAAATAAATTTTCAGCTATGTATATCAGAAGACACAGAAGCTTGCACAATGTTTCTTTTCCATCTTTTTCTGTATACCTAGATTATGTAGTTACTACCTGCAATAATCTAATATTATTATATAAAGGAAGACAAAGTCAGTCAAAAACACTGATGTCAGCAGCTGTTATAACACTGAGTTGTAACATCATTAGTCAGACAAGAGTCTGCTGATAGATTAGTATAATATAGGATCATACTGAACTAGTCTCACATATAAATCAAAACAAATTCCATGCCAGAATAAAATGCTTCAAGAGCTCACAATGAAATACATCTGAAATGATACAAAATGAAAGAATAAAAATTAGCTAAATTGATGTATGCATGCATATGTGACAGAGAAAACAGAGTGAGGAATATCTGAATGTTTTGTAACTGCTTCTTTCATCTTTTGTGTAGAAATGATTGTTGGTCTGTGGCTCTTTCAGAGAGTCAGGTAGCAGAATTCACTGTTAAACTAAAAGCCTTTGACAACAGAAAATGCAGCAGGAATGTTGAGGTTTCCTCTGTAAAGTTTTAGCTGGCACAGAAACTAGAAATGTACCTCAATATCCTGTTTCTTCAGAAGAGGAGACACATTGCAGTGTGAAAGCCAGAGATGTAGGATGCAGCCAAAATGTACTGTAACATTCATGCTATGTCTGTGACATTCTAAACTATGTCTAGAACAAGAGAGCTTGCTCTTTCACAGGTTCTTTTGACTGTCCTGGGTTCACTAATTTCTGTGTTAGCATTTTGAGGCCACAGAAGGGATATGCCTTTGCAAAAAACTGTGTTTAGGTAAGCTTGTTTTAAATTTACCTTGAAAGTGCATCTTGTTTACTGAGCAAGTGGAGTTTCTAGGTGCAAGGTGAAGCAGGTGTTCAGCTGTTTAACAGAGGACTTACAAAACAGAGAATATAGACTCAATAAAAAATTTCTTCTCACTCTTTCTTTGCCATTCTCCTACTCTACTACTTTTTACATCCCCTGATTATTTTTGCTGCAGTCCGATCCTAAATATAAATTATGTTTAAAGAGTCCTTAGCTGTCATGGTTTAAACCAATCCGCACAGCTTGCGTGGTTTAAAACCCCACCTCAGTCTCCCGCAGCACCACCTCCCCAACCCCCACCCCCCCCCGGTCCCGGAGGGATGGGGCGGAGAACCGAAGGAATGCAACTACCACGGGTTGAGATAAAAGCATTCCAGTAACTAAGGTATAACACAAATCACTACTGCTACCACTAATAAAAATAATGATAGAGGAAATAAACAAGGAGAGAGAATACGATACCACCCACCGAAACGAGCCCAACCCGGAAGAGAGCTAGCTCCAGCCCTTCCGGCCAACTCCCAGTTACCTCCCTGAGCATGATGTGCTGTGGTATGGAATACCTCCTTTGCCAGCTTGGATTGGGTGACCTATCTCTGCTTCCTCATGATTTCCCCTCCTTCCCTGGCAGAGCATGAGACTCACAAAGTCCTTGGACAAACCAAAACATTTGAGCAGTAACTCAAAACATATGTGCTATCACAACATTCCCGGCCTGAAAGTCAAAAACACAGTGCTGCACCAGCTACCAAGAAGAAAAATGACTGCTACTGCTGAACCCAGGACATTAGTCCTCTCTGTTGTAGTCACAGAAATGCATGCATATATGACTGCCATAAAATGGAAAATCTGAAATTAAGTAGTGTGTTAGAAACCCTTAATGTGTCACTCAGACCTTATACTATCTGCCAGGCAAACCTGAAAAGTTCCTTTGGACTTCAGAGGTGCTGCTCAAAATAGAGTAGACATCCAGGTAAATATTTGAATACTGTGGATTCTCAGGGAGTTCTGAGGTAGAGAAATACCCTAAGGGTCAAGTCCACAAGCTGAGGGAAATAAAACATTGTTTCAAGAATTGAAGACGAGATTTCAACACTTGTCTTTTGAGCAATTTAGACTTCTAAAATAACCAGGAGAAACAAACAATCCAGCCAGCAGCTGCTTTGTAAAGCAGGACAGCAATGTTTCCCTTGCATTTACTTGGAAAGAAAGTTATCAGTGTCAAGGCTGCTCATGAAGATTTATCTGCTGTTGTATAAAGATGACCACTGTAAATATCAAAGAAAAAAAAAACCTGACTCGGGTTTTTGCTTCAAATTTCAAAAATATCCAAG